>NC_136769.1:19033140-19505640 GCF_947034865.1 Barbatula barbatula
CTGGTCTGGTAAAATTTACGAATCAAACTCACACATCATCTAAATTGTTTAAATAGTCACCATCATTCTGTTATAATGTAAAAACATTTCGGAATGTTTCTGAAAAAGCTAACCCATGTGGTTTATGTTCTTATCAATGTTTATATACTGAACTCACAACTGTTCCTCTCATTCTGCCATTGTCCAGCAAGCTGCTGACAACGAAAGAATATGTGTGGATAAATTGATTATTCCCATGACACGATCCAGTTGAGAATATTTAGCACCAGACAAACAAGATTGTTGCACCATATTTATAAAGCACAACCTCATTCCTGGGAAATATACTACAGGCATACGATAACTTTAAAATTTAATAAATACATTAAAACAACATTACAAAGGATATAATCCCAGACATACAACACACATCAGAATGACAAACAATTATTATTAGTGTCCATGGATGGTTGGTTTGTTGGTCGGTGCATTACTAAATTTACATATAGGGACAAACTCTTTTGAGACAAATGGCCTCTGATATAGTCTTAAAGTTGGATGTGTTAATATCTTTTGAAATGCAGCAGAAACAACTGCACATACATTTACAAGGTTTGATGTCAATCAGAATAAAATCTTCATGATCGCCACCAACATACCAAACATGAGTGATATATTAAGCGATCGAGAACTGGTACACTGTGTTCTGTCAGTGTGTTTTAGTTTCCTGTAGCTCCTTTCGTGTTCTTAACGAGTTTACTTTCACGGCTGCTTATATAGCATTTAAATTTAACCAGGAACTACCCTCATAGCCACTTCCTCCCATAAAAAACCACAAGACCAAAAAAAACATGTGTCATCGTTTCACAGTAACATTTCAAGAACAGATACTGTGAAAATGTCTTAAACACAATTTGCAGGTGTGCAGTTGCGATGGGACGACATGTAGCCCAGTACACTGCTCACTGCAGAAAACAAGCGCTTTAACTTGTTATTGAGAGGGTAGAACAATTACCTTGGCTACTAAAGATAGTTTCTCAAAGAGTTTCCCAGATCTGACTCCTTTAATAACCATACCAATAAATACAGAATCGCTCGATGACATGACCAGCAAATTGGGCACTATATTCTCTAATACATTAGATTAGAAGCTGTCGAACCTATGAAGTCAAAAAAGATTAATGAGAAAAACATAGCACATGGAACAATAGCAACGCTCGCTATTGAAACATGTAAACTGGAGCGCAAATGCAAACAAACCCAAATAAAGGTCTTTAAAATTGCGTGGAAAGAGAGTGCAAACTGTTATAAAAAAGGCACTAAAGCAGCAAAGGCTGAGCACCTCCATAACCTAAATTAAACGGACAAAAACAATCCAAGGTTTTAATTTAGCACAGTTGCTAAATTAACAAATAAACAGACATCACCTGACCTGGATACTCCACCGCGCCTTGGATTGAATTAGTACCGAACATCGCCCCAAAAGAAAGGCTACAGTGTTTTTCACCTATAAAATAGGAAGATTTAATTAAACTTATTGCAACATCTAAACCTACAACTTGCTTATTAGACCCCATACCAACTAAATTATTAAAAGAGTTACTACCTGTTGCAATTGAGCCCATTTATAACATTATCAACTCGTCAATTAATCTAGGCCATGTCCCAGGACCCTTTAAGATGGCCGTCATTAAGCCTCTAATCAAGAAACCAAACTTAGATCCAAATGAACTAAGAAACTTTAGACCGATTTCAAATCTCCCTCACCTGTCAAAAATACTAGAAAAAGTAGTGTCCACTTAGTTGTGCTCTTTCTTACAAAATAATGAAAAACACGAAAAAGTTTCAGTCAGGCTTTAGATCGCATCATAGCACTGAAACTGTACTCGTTAAAATTACAAACAACCTGCTTATAGGATCAGATAAAGGTAACATCTCACTCCTGGTCCTGCCCCAGCCAGCAATGACATGTGGGGCCCAGATGAGGGCTTCATGGGCCCCATTATGTGCTTGCACCCGGGATCCACATTGGGGCAAGCCGTGAAAGCCCAGACGTACTAAAAGTGGGACCTGTAAGGGTACTGCATGGGTCTTAATTGGGCAATTAATGTCAGACCCATTTGGGCCCCACCTGCCCAAAGGGGTTTGCACCCAGGATCCAGCCGTGGATGCCCAGATGGGCTTTAAAAGGGATCTATAAGGGTGTTATGTGGGATCTTAACTGGGCAATTCATGACAGACCCATTTGGGCCCCACCTGCTTATAGGGCGTTTAAAATGGTCTTGCACCCGGGATCCACACGGGGGCCAGCCGTGGATGCCCAGATGGGTTTTAAGTGCGACCTGTAATTTGGGCCCCACCTGCCTAAAGGGGTTCAACCGTGAATGCCCCTATGGGCTTAAAGTGGGCTCTGTAAGGATCTTATGTGGGTCCTAACTGGGCAATTAATGCAAGGCCATGCCCAACCAAGCCAAATGGTTTAAGGAAACAATCTAAGAAAAACTAAAAACGAAGAATGAATATAAGAACTGCAAGAAATTTATTGTCAAATTGAACAACAAAAATGATCTTTAAAAAATAATTTAAATGTCACATGTAAACAAATCAAAAATATATTTAAAAAAAAAACATCTCTCCAAAAAATACATTAATACAAAATTGTTACATTGAACAACAAACATAATCGTTAAAAGTCACAACATACCGGTAAATAAATCAATAATATACTTAAAAAAATCTCTTCAGAAAATACACCCATGGTGTCTGTGTGGTGGACGCTCCTTTTTCTCTATGGGCTCTTGCAGCCATCTCCCCTCCACGGTCACGTGCGCCGGTAAACCACTTCCCCAGCGCCATTTCCAGTTCTTTGCGGTTCACATTTTGAGTGATTGCATTACTCTTCAGTGCACCTAAAAACAAAGGAGCATAAGTCAATTTAGCGATGTTCTTTTTTGCTCCAACTTGCAACTCTTCAAATCATTCAGTCAAGTAAAACACATTTCCACATGTGGTTAGCTAAAATGTTTGAAATTGACCAAAATGTAAGAATATGTAAGAAATTGACCAAAATGGCCAAAATGGGTTAAATAAAATATCCACCCAGATTCTGAATACTTTAGAGCCCTCCTCTCCCTGATTAGGAACTGATTAGAAAAGAAAGTAAGATATTTAGAAGAATGTCAGTAACCAGACAGTTTTTGGTACCGTTGAGTTCCATAGTAGGGAAAAAATATACTGTCTGGTTACTGACATTTTTCTAAATATCTTCCTTTCTGTTCACCAGAAGAAAGAAATTCATACAGGTTTGAAACAACATGAGGGTGAGTATATGATGTGGAGTATCCCTTTAAAACTAATAAAAAAAGTATTTTTTTACTTTGAGCAATTCTAGATATAAAACAAAACAGCTCCTTGGAGAAGGTCTTTAATTTGTTCCCACAGCGGTCAGATATTTTAACGAACACTGTTAATTATTGAATATTATTTTTGTCTTTTATAGTGTTTGTATTTTATACTTTTGAACTGTGAGATTGAATCTTTCTATAAATTGTCTCATAATCAGGGTTTATTTTTTTAGTAGTAATAGTTTATTTGAACATGTAAATAAAAACATACACACACACATATCGTATATATTAATATACAGACATGCATACATATATAAAACTAAAATAACAGCTAAATAAAGTCATGTACTTCTTATTGTCTTCTAATGCAGAATTATTTATTTGTCTGTTAGTTGTGTATTGTGTTTGATGGCTGTATGGTTGGTGGCAAAACAGTTTCCCTACCGGGATTAATAAAGTTTTCCAAATACTCAAAAAATGAAATGTAATATAAACGAAGGTTTATTTTAGTTCAGATTAACATTTGAGGGCAGCAATTGTATTCATAATGTCTAAATAAAACCGACGTAATGTTACTTGAAGGCATAGCCTAAGTTACTATTCCTGCCAAACTTCCATGGTTGGAGTTAGTGTTACTACAGTAAATCCATGGTGAATGTTGCTGATCTGTGGACACTGGATCATTCATGGCACAATGTTTCTTCCAGGTTTCCACGCGCTGTTTGATCCGTTAACAACGGAGAAATGTGAATACTTCTCACTAGATCTCGCAGCGATGTTATTATGTTGTGGTCGCGCCGGCGTCTCTTGGCCTACATTATGAGTGCGCTCGCTGTGTTTACACCGGCAGACGCTGCGCAAACCACTTCCGGCGAAAATGTAGTCCATTCGTTTAGAGTAATGGCGCCGCCCGTGATTTGCCGCGTTAACTTGTGTATATAATATATGTCTATGCTGAGCACAGCGAACTGCTGCTGGGCTCCTGTCTGTGGTGTATGTCATCAATCACGTAGCCAATGTGTTGCGGCCACTGATTGATGACATACACTACAGACTGAAGACAGGAGTATATACAAATATATATATATATATACTACTCAGATTATTAGTTACTGTTACGGAATTATGTGCATGACATACAGCACAATTATTTGTAGGGATGCTTGACATTGATTTTGTACTGATATCCGATATACCAATATTGTCCAATGCTTAATTTCCGATACCGATATTAGCCGATACAGATACATATGATCGTTTATAGGCTTACTGCCCACTGTTCCATGACTCCCTTGATACTGGGGATTTTAATGTTTTGAAGGACTAACCAGCAACCGGTAGGCTAACTGGGGTGCAGTGCTTACAACCCCTTCGAGAGAAGATGCCAACTGAACATTTCTTTGACTGAGGTAAACTGAAAACAAATAGCCACACAAGAACAAAAATTCAACTCATTCCACTCATTGGGGCTTAGATCTGCCCTGCTCAAGAATTGATTTACTCTACAAACCCTGTGTTTATCCTGGGTGGCCAACAGCAACACCCAAATTTTGTCTGCATTCGCTTTGAGAGGAAACAAGCTTTCCAATAAGGTATAAAATGACATACTTTAGTCATTTTAAACCATTTCAATAACCGATTTCGATATTTACCGATATTGAATTTTAAAGCCAATATCGGCTGATAATATCAAGCATCCCAGTTATTTGTCTAAATATGTGTTTCTGCCCCAAGGGACAGGCGTCTGGGACTGGGCTATTATTTGAAGTGTTACGGTAGGCCTGCAACCTTTCTGAGAGTCCACTAATCGGCATAATTCAACACAGCATAAACTTTGACCTATTTTGATGCCATGACCTCTGCCATGCAGGACCCATGTGTTCCCAGTTCAAACCCAACTTAGCACATAAATATGCCATGCAGGACCTATATATGTGTTTCCAGTTCAAACCCATGGCCACTCGGCCCATAACAATGCCATGCAGGACCCATATATGTGTTCCCAGTTCAAACCCATGGCCACTTGGCCCATACCAATGCCATGCAGGACCCATATATGTGTTCCCAGTTCAAACCCATGGCCACTCGGCCCATAACAATGCCATGCAGGACCCATATATGATTTCCCAGATCAAACACATGCCCACTCGGCCCATAAATATGTCATGCTAGACCCATATATGTGTTCCCAGATCAAACCCATGCCCACTCGGCCCATAAATATGTCATGCAGGACCCATATATGTGTTCCCAGTTCAAACCCATGCCCACTTGGCTCATAAAAATTCTATGCAGGACCCATATATGCATTCCCAGTTCAAACCCATGCCCACTTGGCCCATAAATATGCTATGCAGGACCCATATATGTGTTCTCAGTTCAAACCCATGCCCAATTGGCCCATGCCTGTCCCTTATGGGGCCCATGTAATTAGCTCATATGGGCTTCCTATGTGGGACTCATACTACAAAACCTACATGGGACCCGCTGATTTCACCCAGCCAAAGCCCATGCCCACACGGTAACCATGGAACACGTACTTAACCCATCTGGGCCCCACATGTCATTGCTGGCTGGGGCTTGACCTTAGTGCTGCGTTCAATACCGTAGACCATAACATACTTCTAGATCGCTTACACAATTATACAGGTATTGAGGGACAGGCACTACAATGGTTCAGATCTTACTTGTCAGACAGACATCAATTTGTCCATTTAAATGGGGAATCATCAAATCTAATGCAAGTAAATGATGGATTACCTCAGGGATCGGTTCTGGGACCCGTGCTGTTCTCCATATACATGCTGCCCCTCGGAAACATTATTAAAAAACGTGGAATTTGCTTCCATTGCTATGCAGATGATACTCAGCTATATATCTCATCAAGACCAGATGATACCTCCCAGCTATCCAAATTGGCAGAGTGCATTGAAAATATAAAACATTGGATGACCTGTAATTTCCTTCTTTTAAATTCTAATAAAACAGAAATATTACTTATCGTACCAAAGTAATGTAAACCCAATATTTCAGATTATAACCTGCAGTTTGAAGGATTTACTATTACTCCAACAAATACAGTAAAAGATCAAGGCGTTATATTAGACAGCAACCTGTAATTTTGAAATGACATCTCAAATGTCACAAAAACAGATTTTTTTAACCGTAGAAATATTCTTTGTGTTGCTGACGCGGAGAAGCTTATTCACGCATTTATGACCTCAAGATTTGACTACTGTAATGTGCCAGTTAGTGGTTGTCCTGCATCATCAATAAACAACCTACAGTTAGTTCAGAACGCAGCTGCCAGAGTTCTAACCAGGTCCAGAAAATACGATCACATAACCCCAATTTTATCAACCCTTCACTGGCTACCCATTAAGTATCGTATATACTTTAAAGTTCTTTTAATCACTTATAAAGCCTTAAAGGGTTTAGGCCATACCTACCTAACAGAGCTTCTATCACACTACAACCCATCACGCTCTCTAAGATCTCAAAACTGTCTATTGATAACACCTAGAATAACTAAATCCACCAAAGGGGGTCGAGCTTTCTCATACGTAGCACCTAAACTCTGGAATAGCCTTCCTGATTTTATTCGAGGATCAGACACACTCGCCCAGTTTAACTCTAGATTAAAGGCCGGTGCTCCCGTCAAGTCCGGTGGTCCGTCCTGCACCCAGTCCTTCTCAGCCAGCCTTCCTGCCGGTGTCTCAGCCGGCCCTCCAACCTACAGCCCAATCGGCCTTGGCCCAGCCGTTCCCTACTACGGCTGTCCTGTCTTGCCCTACCCCTTCTAGTTCCTCCCACTCCAAGAAAGGTATCCCTACCATGCCCAGACCTTCCTACCCCACCCCTCCGCCCAGCTCTAGGAAGCAGGGTCCTGTCCCTCCTAAGTCCCCACCCAGTTATAGTGTTCCCAAGTTTGTCCCACCCATTCCGCCTCCCCCCTTCCCATTGATGTTTATTTTATTGTCCAACCCAATCCCTTTTTTGTCATGTCAGCCCTGCCCTTAGTGTGTTCTGTTCTGTGTTTATGGTGTCTGTCCTCCTGTCTGTCGGTCTTGTCATGTTTAGTGTGATCTTGAAGAACTCATGGAGGAGTTCTTTAAGGCGGGGGCTCTGTCATGATCCTGCCTCTCCTTGTCTTGATTTTCGAGTCTTGTGGCAGGATCAAGTCAGTCCCATGTGTTTTGTGTGGAGAAAGAGCATTGTTTTGGTTTGTCACGCCATGCTCTCTCTCCGGTGTCGCGTCATTTAGCCCCGCCCCCTTGTTTCCCTGTTAGCGGCCCATTAGTGTTAGTCTTGTCACCAGTCCAGGTCCATCTTTCCCTTAGTGTTTCATTCCCCTCACCTGCCTTGTGCAATCCTCTTGTTAGCTTTCCCTTAGTGTTCCATCCATGTCACCTGCTGCCACTCTCCCTGTGTATTCAGTCCTCGTTAGTGTTCCCCTTTATCAAGCCCCAGTTTCCTCTGTCCCTTGTCGGTTCATTCTTCACGTTTACCCACCTTCGTCTGTCCTGATACCCTGCCTTCCATTGTAATTATCTTGTTGCTGTTTCAAAGTTTGTGGACTTATAGTTTATTTATTTTTCTTATTAGCTTGTTTGTTTTGTCCCCCTTGTGGGAAGTTTTAGTTTTCAGTCTTGTTTTGTTTTTGCTCATGTTTTCCCCATCGAGGGTCTTTGTTTAAATAAAGTTTTATTTAGCAAACAGCTGCCTGCGCTTGGGTTCTGTCCATACTTCGTAACATATTTTCCTGTAAAGCTGCTTTGGAACAATGCACATTGTGAAAAGCGCTATATGAATAAAAATATATTGAAACGACTTGTATTTCATATAACTAATAACTTTCTTTTTTAAGTTAACCAATATACAACTAGATTCTATTTCATTTAAGTTTAAAAAATGAAGGAAGCGGCAATATTTTTTACAGTATAGTTTTATTACAGTAACCATGGTTTATCTATGTTCTTTTTTTAATCCATGGTTGTCAAAACCATTGTTATTTTGCGGTAACCATGTTGTTTGTTGTTTTAGCTGTAGTTAAACCATGTTTTTTTGTTTTGTTTTAAACCATGGTTCTTTATCATAAGAACTGAAAATGCTATACACTTTAAACAAGTGAACATTTTCTCAACTTTAAATAGAAATCACTGATACTGACAATGAGCAATTTTGAGTCATGCGTGGATACACAAAAACATATATGCAACAACAGTGTTTTACCAAGGCTTTGTTATGGTGTTGCTAAGATGTTCTAGTGTTTTTTTTAGTTGCTTGCTATGCGTGGGTTGCACTGGTTGTGATGTTTGCTCTTACGCTTGCACCTTAACACCCCATACCAAAAGCACAACTTAGCAGTAATATTCTTTGTATTTGTTGTTTACTAAGAACAAAAATGATTGACACTTTGTACATCCTGTTTGACCTACAATATAGAAATAAAGGAATGTGTCCTTATTTAACTCATTTCTACTTTCATAACCTGGCTTTGACTTTAACTCTACCAAAAGTATAATCTGCCAGTGATAAAACTGTGAAAGATGATGAGACACACGAAACACGTGAGATTTTTGATGTTAAGTAATAAAAAAGGTTTTTAGTATATTTACAGGAGTGGTATATTTTGAGTTTGGGTATTTTGGCTAGTGTCCTGGGCTCATTATGATTGGTCATTGTGCCTTGGGATGTTATAATTTCAGAATGCGTACGTATCAGGCTACAGAAATACATGGCAACAGCGAAATCTACTGGCACACAACTGCAAATACAGTCAGACAGACATTCTCACACAGACACACGCGCGCACAAACACCCCTCCTCGTGGGAACTGAGTTTCTGAAACTGTGACATTTCGAGATAGAGGTGATATGTGTGTACTTCAACAAAACTTAAACATACAAAACGTAAAAAAATTATAAAAACCGCTACAAAAACATGACTACAAAGTATAACCACATGAGAAGATCAACAAATATAACGTAATAACAGACACAATTTTAGTCAGTGTTTGCTTTATGTCCTGTGAGCTTGTGCATTTTATGTATACCGAAATTCAACTCATCAACCCCGATACACTGTACTTTTTGACAAGTAATTGAAGTATTTTTTATACAGACTGGGTTAGGACCACAATCGATGCTGTTCTCCAACAGCACTGTAAAAACATTCATTGATGTCGGAAATAATCAAAAGTGAGGTTACACATCACATGTAACACATCAGTATGTTACAAACTGTTTATACTTTGATATTTTATCGTATCCTTTGCTGTAAAGTTGCCAGGTGGCTTGAAGCCTTTATGACAGTGACAGTAGTAGCTGCCTCTAGTGTTAAAGCAAACCGCATCATCTCCACAAATTGGATCATCAAACTCACTCTCATCCTCATCTATAGCAGTAAATGAAACAGCAAGTTAATAGCAAATGCACAAATTACACCTCTATTAAAGCTATTGAGGAGAAAAGTGGTTGTCAAAACAACAAAAGAGAGTCTATATGCTTCTACAGGCTTCATGCTTCAGATGCATGTTTTTGTATGTTGTCATGAGTGTTATGTTGTACCTACACACTTTCTTTTCATCTGTAAGTATCCAGGTGCACAGGACACGTTCTGTGAGAGCTAACAAAAAATGATAGGAACAAATATCAAGAGTCTGTTCTTCCTCATTACAACCCATAGGCTATGGGACCCATATATTAAACATAGATAAACATTTGTTTTCAACGTTTTGGGCTTTCTGTACTAAACTGGATGGCACAACCTTGAACCCATGGGCTCATGCAGGGCCGGATTGGGACTCATTTTCAGCCCTGGAGTTTCATGCCTTAGACCGGCCCACTTTAGTTTACGACTGACTATATTAAAATAATGATAATTAAAACCTAAGTCTGCAATAGCACACTGTTCTCTACAGCCTTGAATTCATTGTCATTCAGTGAAAATACAGTAGCCTAAGTTTTGCTTCACAGTGAAGATTTATTAGTGGGCAGTCGTGGCCTAATGGTTAGAGAGTCGGACTCGTGACCAGAAGGTTGCCAGTTCGATCCTCAGGGCCGGCAGGTAACGACTGAGGTGCCCTTGCCCTACTTGCTCCCCGGGCGCTGCAGTGATAGCTGCCCACTGCTCCGGGTGTATGTGTGTTCACCACTTGCTGTGCGTGTGTTCACTACTCTCTGGATGGGTTAAATGCAGAGGGCAAATTTCAGGTATGGTTCTCCATAACTGACAAATAGGTCACTTTCACTTTCACTTGTCTAATGACACTATAATTTATTTTAAATAAACATCTGCTTTACAACTTCAAATATTTTTTTACAAATATGAGAACATTAGTTAAATAATAAAACTATTGGACTGTTATCTGACTTTTCTTTCACAATGATTTCTAATGATTGTTTCATCTCTTTTTCCTCTGCATAAGTGTAGCTTCAAGGAAACATGGACAACCCTAAAACATTAATTAACGCGGGCTTCAAACCGACGTCAGTCCGAATGGGGGACGGGCGCTCTAACAATGAGCTAGCTTTCACCTATTGAGACATGCTTTTGCACGGCCACTAGGATCTTGCAGTGCTCCTATTCCTAAATACCTTAACGTTAGCTTACCGGCCGTCTCGTTGTCTTCATTTGTTTTGAGAAAAAATGTGGTCTTCTTAGAACATTTGGCCGCGTCAGTTTCCAGAGCTTTCTTGCTTTTTATTCTGGACTTTTCAGCGCCGCCTTTGCGCTTTCTGTCATCCATTTTTTTTTCTGACGGTTTTTTATTTTGAGCAACTTGCAGTGGCGCTGTCGGGGCGGGGCCAGGGAGTCAAAAGATAATCACGTCATCATTAACCTGCAGGCTGCGCTCTGAGTGGGGCTGCGAAAAAATATGAAATAAAAAAGAGTGGGGCTGCGATAAAATAATAAATAAAAAGATTAGGGCTGCTGTGAGTGAAGGCAGCCTAGGGAAAGCCACATTTCAACCGTGCCATGACAATACCGGCCCTCGCGGCCAAAAAAACTGACCGGCCCACCGGGAATTCTCCCGGTGCTCCCGATTAGCCAATCCAGGGCTGGGCTCATGGTAGTCTAGGGCCTCTTGGCTCTGGCCCCAATGGGCCGGTCAGTAATGCCTCCCTGGTTGCATATAGATCCGTTTTTCATAGTAGGTAAGAACCAAGAGATTATTAAATCGATTCCTTTTTTTGTCTGTTCTGGGTGTGCGCTGTGAAAACTGTTTCTTCTCGTTTGGGTGGATGCTGAAAGACATGTACAGCACAATGCATGTGAGTTGTAGATTGATAATTTAAATTGGTTGAGTGGTTGTACAGTGCGTTATCCCCAGAATGAGATTTATGTCTAATTTAATTATATTTTTTGTTTGTCTAATCGGAGATCACAAAGATAAAATTAAAGAGGTTTGTGAGCTCGCTACCACGATGTCAGACACTGTTATATTCTCTGGCCCCCTCCCTGCTTACCGTGGTGATGAGATACGTAGCAGACTATTTTTTTTTATAAATAACTGGAAGAGTTTTGAGAGCAGACCTGACCTGTTGAAAAGTGACGGTCTCCACCCCTCCTGGGCTGGAGCTTTTCTACTGTCTAGAAATATGGCACATAGTCTTAATGCTAAAACTTGACTCAGGTCAGGTCAGGAAGCAGAGAGAATGGCATAATCAATAGTCTGCTTGCTGTCTCACCTCACAGAACACACGATAAAGTTGCTGCACTTTAACTCTTTTAGCATTTCCCAGAAGTCTAATCCTAAATACAATTATTTTGAAGTCATGGTAGTTCATGTATCAACACCTAATACTAAGGATAAAACATCTTTAAAATGTATTCTGGCAATTGTATATAGGCTTCCAGGGCACCACACAGATTTATTAAAGAATTTGGTGGGTTCTTATCAGAACTAGTTCTGGCAGCAGACAGAGTCCTTGTTGTTGGTGACTTCAACATTCATGTAGATCAGTGGTTCTCAAACTTTTTTGGTCATTCCCCACTTTAGACAAGGGGGAATTTTCAAGCCCCACCTGCCCCCATCGCCCCAACACAATGCTAATGAAATGCGCAACAAGCTTAACATGTTCCAATTTATTGAACTAACAAGTAGTATCAGAGTAACAAGTTGTATCTAAAATACAAACTATATACATCAAATAACAGAAAGTTCTAAAATAAAGAAAATAAAAGTGCAGCTGTGTCATAATAACTTTCATGAAATAAAAAAATAGAGAAAATAAAAGTGCAGCTGTGCACTACTAATTTCAAAAATAGAAAAGATATAAAAGTGCCATTTTGAAATCTGTAAAAAAAACATTTAAATATGGCTGCAAAAGTTTGTTCCGTTACAATTAATATGCCGATGTCACGTTATTTTGGTACTTCGGTTCCAGGTTATGTTTTTCTCGGGGGCTCATATCTAATGTTCTTTTAATATAGACTCCATGTATAGACTAGATAACCCCTTAATGTTTCCATGGCGACGCGTCATATTTGTCACGTGACACACCGCAGCCACACCTTATGACAGATCGCCTTAATTTATTTTTTATTTAAAAATATTCACAAACTTGCTTACCACGTCATCAACTATCTGATATTCCGATTCTCAAAAATGTGTAAGTGAGTGTGTTTGGTCATTTATAAATAATCTTGATCTACGTGAGACGGGTGCAACCATGTTTCTTTACGGCGCAGTTCAGAGAGTTTTGTCTGTCATCAGTTTCTCCCGAAATACATGCAAGAAAGTGGCCGGTGAACTCCGAGAACTTTAACTCTTGTAAACTTTATAGTTAATTCCACTATGTCTGTCTGATGTGAATAACACATGTCGTCAAATTATATTTGAATAGATTGTTATTGCTGCTTCCACAGACACGAGTGTGTATTTTACAAACTCCAAATGTATTGTTTTACTTGTGCTTTTGTGTATTTAAATGGCTGAAACCTAAAATAAACATTATTAGGTGGAAAACACTGCATAGTTTTGGTATATGACAGCGCTGAGCTCGTCCGTCTCTGGCTCAGCGCAAACCAACGCGCGAAAGCACAATTTGAATCTGGCAGTCACTGAACATTCTAAATCTCATATCTGGGACCGTATTCTCAGGGGCACGGAAATAAAATCCCATATATGGGACCAAACCGGATACCGCTCAAAAGGTTAACAATTTCTGTAGCGAGGTTGGCGGGACGAGAGCTGGGATTCGAGGCCGGTGCCTGAATGATAACGAGCGTCAGCTGTACGCGCACCGTATTATTGGTTTGCGGCACCAGTGTAACAAAGTTCCATGAAGGGAAGGAAGGAGGCGGGAACCGGCGAACATTTAACATCTTTAATCAAATCAAATAAACAAGGACGTAAACGACAAACACAAACACAATTTCCGGGCCCGGTCCTCTCTCACTGACGGTCCGGTCGCTCGTCCACTTATGCTTCACAATCCCCTCCGTGATACCAGACCAGTGCGCGTACAGCTCGTTATCATTCACGCACCGGCCTCGAATCCCGGATCTCTCCCCGCCTACCTCACTACAATTTTATTTGTAACCATGAATACAAAATGCCGGAAGATTTGATCTCACGTTTCCATATAAGGCATAAAAAGGAACATTTCCTCCCGTTCGGCGCGCCCCACCTGTCACGTCTCTATTCCCCACCAGTGGGGCGCGCCCCACAGTTTGAGAAACGCTGATGTAGATGATGATACAGATGCTTTAGGAATGGCTTTTGAAGACACTCTTAACTCCATGGGCGTTAGACAACATGTGTCAGGACCCACTCACCTTCGTAATAATACTTTAAATGTAATACTGTCTTACGGTATAAATGTGGATGACTTAAAAACCCATGATCAGAGCGAAGACATTTCGGATCATTATCTGGTATCATGCTTGCTTCACTACCCTATGGCTGCAAATCAAACTCATAGTAACAAACATGGTAGAGCAATAACTTTGATTACAAAATGTGCTTTTCTTGATAAATTGGCTGTATTGTCTCAAATCTCTAGCATGAGTAATAACGTTGAAGATCTTGACTTTACCATTGAAAATGTTAACGCCACCTTCTCGGAAACCCTAGACATAGTTGCTCCTCTGCGCTTAAAGAAGATTAATAATGACAGCCCCACACCGTGGTATATTGAACAAACTCAGGCTCTAAAGAAAGCGGCACGAAAATGGAGCGCAACTTTAGGAAAACTAAATTAGACGTATTTCGTACAGCATGGAAGGATAGTATTTTCGAAAATACAGGAAAGCCCTAAAAACGTCTAGATCTGCCTACCTTTCATCACTAATAGAAGAAAACCAGCATAACCCTAGGTTTTTATTTGATACAGTGGCTAAATTAACCAAAAATAAATCGTCAACGACTTCTGAATCTGTATACCAGCATAGCAGTGATGAATTTATGAACTATTTCACAAATAAAATCCAAGATATTAGAGAAAAAATTAAAACTATGCAACCCGAAGTGAAACCCGCTGAAGAAACGACTTACTACAGCGCCCCTAAGGAGAAATTGCGATAATTTTCTACCATAGATCACAATGAGCTATCTAAAATCATTAGATCATCTAAATAAACTACATGCATTCTAGAACCTACAAATCTACTGAAAGAGATGCTCCCAGAAATTATAGATTCTCTTCTTAGCATTATTAACTAATCTCTGACACTAGGACATGCGCCTTAAGCATATAAAGTGGCTGTTATAAGGCCCCTTGTCAAAAAAAAAACATGTCAACCCTTGAGAACTTTTAACAGTTTTTCTCAATTGTTTACACACGTTTTCTGAAAGCATGCCGCATACTCTCAGAACTCTACACACAAATTAAAAAACACAAACACAATGGGCAAAACCCCTCAATTCTCCTGCAAAATGAAACTTTACATTCAAAACAATGTTCTTTCTTCTCAAAATGGAATTTTGTTTTCAAATGACACAAACAAACCATCATATGAATAGACATTTATAAGAACCAGTTGAACACTGATGTGCTCTTCATAAAACACTATGATGAATGGAAAACACTTCTCCATTCATCATTATGACTTTAGTCTTTATGTGGTTCAGTGTTACACTTACTACATACAGTACATAAGTGTGTTGTAAAATATTTTTAGTATATATATATATATAAAACAGTTTTTATAGTCAGAACACACAAATACACAATAACAAATATATTTTATTTTTCCAACAAAAACTATGTACAGTGTACATCACAACCAACACAAGTTGCATATACAGTGGTGTACATACAAAACAACAGAAGAATTTACTGTATACAGTTACAGTAAAAAACGATGCTGCATCTTCTCTTCGGTTTGGGTCCGGCCACAGCACCTCATCCACATCACAAGCAATGTTTTTCAGTCCAGCCATGAAAATCATCAACCTCTATATCTCCACGTGTGTCTTCCATAGCTTGGAGAAGGGGTAAAGGCGTTTGTGACAGGTGTTTACACATGTGATGAGTCAGTGTGGATATTTGAATGGCAGTGTGTTCCTTGTGAAAACAAGAGACTTTTCTGCCCGAAAATTGTGCCAAATGCAGAGAATTGTGTGTAGTGTTTTATAAAAAGTGTGTTTTAGAACTGCAATGTGAGTGTAAAGCAGGAATTGTGCTTGTAGTTTATTGGTTCAGGGGGTTGGTGCATGAGTCTCAAATACCAATATTTGTGTGTAAACAATCGAGAAAACCTGTATAATAAACAGTGATTAAGGATGAAAGTGTTATTTAGACAATAACCTGTGCATTTTGTTTCTTTGTGTCCATAGTTGGTGAACCCCGACTTGCACACACATTCGTGGCCTTCTTTGCCAATTTTGCAGGATCCTTCTCCACAGATAGACGGATCAATGTCACACAAACCTTCAATGAAATGAATCAACATGTCAGACTGGATTATTCTCAAAACTCCTTTTATATGTGAAATCAAAGATTTTTATACATTGCAGTTGTAATGGACTTACTCTCACAGCTCTCTGAAGTGGCATAAGTGAAGTTAGTTTGTCCTGACTTTAGTCTGAAGCCTGGAGCACATGTACAATAGTGATCTCCAGGGGTATTATGACATAATGCATTTTTTCCACATGAATCAGATTCTTGACACTCATCTATATCTGTGGTAGATGGGAAACAAAAACATGTCAACATAAAACTCTCACAGTAAATGATGAGCAATGCTCTACAATAAAAAGCAAAAAAACAGTAGCCTGTGGTTGTTTCTTACCTAAACACTTAACCCCTTGTCCCTTGATAAACACCTCTGCTCCATTGCTGGAAATGAAGCCCACTTTACACACACATGCATAACTTCCCCCAAAATTTGAACAGTTTGTGTTAGGACCACAATCGATGTTGTTCTCCAAACATTCATTGATGTCTGAAATAGGCAAAAGTGAGGCTCTGGTGTCTCTGCCACACAGATATCACATGTAACACATCAGTACATTACAGACTGTCTTACCTTTGCATTTTATTGAATCATTTGCTGTAAAGTTGCCAGGTGGCTTGTAGCCTTCACGACATTGACAGTAGTAGCCGCCATTCGTGTTAAAGCAATCTGCATCATCTCCACAAATTGGATCATCAAACTTACACTCATCCTCATCTATAGCAATACAAGACAGCAGGATTGTAGCAAATGAACAAAATAGTGCTTGTGTGATTCTTGAGGAGACACTGTATGATTCATATTTTTTATGTTAGCACGTGTGTTTTAGTTCGTACCTACACACCCTTGTTTTTTCTGATACCTTTTTCCAGGGGCACAGGATGGCACCAGGGCACTTTCTGTCAGAGCTAACAGAAAAATGATACGAACAAATATCACGATGTTCATTGCACATTTAAGTTGCCGGAATATTAAAAGAATAAAATCAACATTGATATTTTAGATTTGTTTTCATGTAAATCACAAAGTCACCAATGTTAGCCTGTCCTAATGTTAAAGATCAGACTGTTAAAGGGCAATTGGGTCAGCATTCTACACGTTTAGCGTTCGTAATGTCTATTATTTCCTATATTTAGGAAACAATTGCAGCACACAACATGGACAAGAGAATCAAATAAATGAAAATTCAATTTAACAGTCTTCTTCCGCTCATTGTATAGTGCTTTGGGTGGGGCAGAGTGTAATGTTGTAGTTTGTGGATTTAACCCCGAGTGGATGGGCAGACCAACACGTTCTGACCACAGACAGTCACCAAAACAACAGTGACATTTTAAACAGCCACATGTCCTAAACCTCAGAATGCAATAAAAACCCACTACGGGCAAGAGATACTGGGATGAATGGTCTTCCACTGAGTTTTCTCAGCATGCATTGGATAGACAGTTTCCTATCTGCCATTGGAGATGAGGAGCTGCCAAATGACAACCATGTGTCTCTTCAAGTGTAAGTGATACAGGTCCCAATAAATATATTCCTTGTGGCTAAATTGTGGTGTAATAACAATTGTTAGCTTATTAGGGCCTAAGTCGGGTCACATTTTAAAATGCTTTGTCATGTACTATATAGGACGTACCAATGTAATGCATTACATTCATAGTACGCAATTTTGAACTGAGAGCAAGTATTTAATTTCCATTTCTCTCATTTCCCAACCCCCAAATGTCCTGTCCATCTCAGCTGTGTGGAGACATGAAACACCTTGGATTTCCTGATTCTGTTTCCGAAAATCATTTTTCCATCGTCATAATCAAAGCCAAATAACTTCAATCTAAGTTATTTGTATTATTTGCATCTTACTTATTTTCCAGCAGTACCACATATTGAACCTGTAAAGCCTGTTGAAGTCTTATTGTACGGCCATTTCAGTAACCTCACTATTCTCTTCACTTAAGGACTAAATGTAGACTACCATCTTAAAGTTTGGAAACACTTAAAAATATTTTCGTCTTCAGGTGTATGCTTAAATGTTTAGAATTACTTTTGTCAACAAAAATATAATTATGGCAGCATATTTATTTAATTCACTGGAAAACAAACATTTTGATTTTGGTTTTGATTCCTTTGAGATGCTTTTAGTCAAAACATATTTCCTACAGTTACAAATGTGTTATGTCATGGGTTAAAATAGGTGGATAAAATATAAACAAATAGTGTTTCCGATACAAAACACTTTCTTTAGTAGATATTTTACGTACCTTTTAGACGTAATCTGATCAAAACCATTAAATAACACATTGGTAACTGTGGGAACTATTCTGTGACTTAAATCAAAAGAAGTCAGAATCATGATATATTTTTGCAAGTTAACATTGTTTGGATCAAATTTGCTAAATCATTCTCTGGCCATGATAACATCCAGCCTCTTGAAGTTTTAAAATTGGAAGCTTTTTGAATTGAAAGACTTTTTATCTATTCAGGGCTTTTATTGGCTGCATTTGACTCATTATTTGGTCACCGATTAAAAAATGTTATACATTGTTGAATTCTAATGAATGAAATGAATATGTTGGCACAGTTATATTTGGTCGACAAACACCTGAAGGTGAAAGGATTTTTAAGACCATTAGAAACATTTAAAAAAAGATGGTTCCTGAAAGGTTCTTTGTTGTGGATTGTTACTGTGTGGAAAACACAATCCATGTTTCACACCTAACACATTTCACATCTTCAAAGATGTTTTACAGTTATTTGTGTGAAGCAGCGAGTGAAAATGTTTAAAGATGTAAATATACAGATCTTTTTGAGTAAACAATGGTTGTTCTGTTCTTTCTCTATACAGTATCATTCCCATTCAGCTGGTGTTTCCCAGATTTCTAGACCTCGTGGGCCCTGGTGCAGAAACGGTCCCATTCTGACATCATACTTTCCTATCTGTGCAGTTTCCTCTCACAGTTCTCTGTTTTGTGAAGCTGCCTTTGAAACGGCAACAAACATGCAATTGTTGACAGAACCGCCATTTGAGTTCCCCAAACTGCACAGACATCTGTTACATATACTGTTCAATCATCAGTGGAAACATGAAGCGTAAAATGAGCGAGAAATTTGACTCACCCAGAAGCAGCAGAAACACAAGCCTCATAATCCACAGTTTAAAGTAACTTTCAGTTTTAAGTCCTTCCAGAATGATCTTTAAGTTTCAGGTTCAAGCATCATCACCCCTCAAAACTGAAAACATCAGATGTTCCTTCAAAGCAGCTCTTGTGTGTTTCTTGATGACTTTAGATGTGTCTCAGAGTTTTGTGCAGTTGAATCACGCCCCTTCATTTTGGCTGAACTTTAGAGAGGACGCTTGGGGAGGGTTGTCTGTTTGCAGCTAGTGGAAAATAAAATGACGTGTGGTGTGAAGTAACTCAAGCCACGGAGAGCTTTGCCTAGATGTGATTCTGCACAATACAATGCTTGGCAGAACCGTTCCTAAGTCCATCAGGGAGTACAAAAAAACATCCTTTTCACTTTTTTTGTGGGAACACAGATGCAACAGATTTACTTTATGTGAGAAGGCTCATGGTGTTCACGGTGTTCTTTGATTTCCTGTTCTCGTGTTGTCATACTAACATCTAAACACTGAAGCGTACTATCATGATGTTTTATCGCAGATGTGGTTACTAAAACAATTGCAGAAATATGTTTGGAGGCAGCTACCCCCCTTTCAAACACTTTAGCCAAACCATTTCGCGTGTACATTCATACACAGACTGATTTAGTGAAGTCGCCAAGGGACTGGACATGTGACAGATTTACTGCCTCTTTTTGTCCTGCTATAATTTGGGCTGACATTAGGGTTAAATGTGTTCATACAATGTATTGTAGATGTGTTCCACTGGGGCAGATTGTTAAATGGGATCGCTCATCAGGTACTGTCCCATACACTTTAACAATGGGACTCATTTCTGCAGCGCTGGCGTTTCTGAGCGATCTGTTGATTGATTCTTTGCCGTCATTGTGAAACAGGAATGTCTAACTTTTTACATCATATTGTAAAATTGTACTTATTAGTAACCGTATCTCTACCCAAGATGATGAAATATTAAACGTAGATTTGTATCATATGCAGAAACTCAGCCTGAGACAACATCGGATTAAAAACAAATAATGCTACCACGCAAATAGCGCTTTAATTTTGTTTATTTTAGTATTATATTATTTCAGGGCCAATGAATCATGAGTATGACTGTAGGGACACAGAAAGCAAGATTTTGTAATGATTGAGACGAAATTGAAACAGGTGCAATATTTTCATATGTGTAGTATTAACACAATTGATAATCACCTCTAGTGCAAAGGGTTAGATTTATTAAAACAGATTTAACATTTCTGATCCTTGCTAACCTGCAATGAATGCGGGCCCCATGTGAACAAGCCGGGACACACTCCCTTGAGTGGTAAAACAATCAGGAAAATGGCTGCTTTCAATAGGACAAACAAGGAAACCGGGACTAAAACACACAATTTCTTGCTAAAATTCCCAAGACTGCGTGATCCGTACGAAGACCTTACGACCTACAAAGGAATCAGGTGTTCTTGGACACTAAACCCACACACTTAACCTTAGTTTACCTTACTGTGCTTTACCATAAAAGTGTGCATACATCGTTATACCATCACGCTTACCATGAGACTTTTAAAATGCTACTCCAGACTTGAAATGCAGAACAGCACAAGAAGACATTTATCATCAAAATAACACGCAACACCCAACAATAATGCTTTAAGAGATGGTTGGTGAACTAGGTGGCCTAGAGGGCCCTGAGGGTTTGCTACTGATCTATTATAAACCTAATATGTGATATAGCCCAATGCAGCAGTTTGTTTGACTTATGTTACGCTCATGAGCTCAGCTTGTGCTGTCAGTTTGTCGTCAACTTAAGTGCATAGAAGGAAATATCAAGACATTAGATATCTTAATCATATATTCAACTTACGTTTTTTAAAATACACAAGGATTTCTCTTAAATTCCATTGGTATTGTCCTTGACAAGAAATGCATTTTACTTTCATTGCCACTAAAGGTAACTCACGGTGTTATGCTGCCAACCAATTTTCTTCCTAGATGTCATGTCGCATAGCAAACTTCAAGCCTGATTTAATATATTGGCCTTACTCAAGGTTTCCGTACAGCCACTTTCTCATTTCTGCTTATGTGTCTCTTTATGTGTTTCTGTTAATCTTTGTCATTTGTCCTGGCCAGATTCCTGTTACTTAAATTTACATACTTTAACACTTTGTCAATCATGGACCTCTAATAATCCCCCCTGAATTAGCGCAATTGTACTGTGGATGCTACACACTGGTGATTTAGGAGAGACCCCCCTCATATGATTGTAAAGCGCTTTGGGTGTACAGCAATACACAATAAAGCGCAATATAAATGCTTCTTTCATTTATTCTGCCAACTGTCAGATGGATGCATCCTAGTAATATTTGACTGTGATGGACACATGACGCTTCAGGGATGTTAAAAGATTTACAAATAATTTCTTCAGCCTTTCTTACAAAGTTTTATTTGGAGAAAAGAAGTGAATCGTATACTTACACTGATATATGTTTAGTGGAGCTTGATAAGGACTGTGGCATTTGTTTGTGCTGTGGGCATGGATGATGTCTTAAAACATGCTCAGACTTTCGTTGAGGGGCTCGAGCCATCTAGAGACCAGAATATTCTAGTGTTTTAGACAACAAACAAGTATTAAAGTACAAAAATACAAAAGCGTTGCTTGTTTTATTTAATTGTATACAGTATGTTGCTTTGTTGAATGGTTCATTTGTTAATGGAACATATATAGAACGAGAACAAGTGTAAGAAAAAACATTTTAGATTTATAAAAGTTTCAACTGAATATTCAGCCTTTTTTTTAGGCTTGTCCCATGTTAGACATCAGACTGCAGCGTTTGTGCAGAACAGGATATGAACAGGAAATTACAACAGACTGGTCTGGTAAACTTTACGAATCAAACTCACACATCATCTAAATTGTTTAAATAATCACCATCATTCTGTTATAATGTAAAAACATTTCGGAATGTTTCTGAAAAAGCTAACCCATGTGGTTTATGTTCTTATAAATGTTTATATACTGAACTCACAACTGTTCCTCTCATTCTGCCATTGTCCAGCAAGCTGCTGACAACGAAAGAATATGTGTGGATAAATTGATTATTCCCATGACGAGATCGAGTTGAGAATATTTAGCACCAGACAAACAAGATTGTTGCACCATATTTATAAAGCACAACCTCATTCCTGGGAAATATACTACAGGCATACGATAACTTTAAAATTTAATAAATACATTAAAACAACATTACAAAGGATATAATCGCAGACATACAACACACATCAGAATGACAAACAATTATTATTAGTGTCCATGGATGGTTGGTTTGTTGGTCGGTGCATTACTAAATTTACATATAGGGACAAACTCTTTTGAGACAAATGGCCTCTGATATAGTCTTAAAGTTGGATGTGTTAATATCTTTTGAAATGCAGCAGAAACAACTGCACATACATTTACAAGGTTTGATGTCAATCAGAATAAAATCTTCATGATCGCCACCAACATACCAAACATGAGTGATATATTAAGCGATCGAGAACTGGTACACTGTGTTCTGTCAGTGTGTTTTAGTTTCCTGTAGCTCCTTTCGTGTTCTTCAAGAGTTTACTTTCACGGCTGCTTATATAGCATTTAAATTTAACCAGGAACTACCCTCATAGCCACTTCCTCCCATAAAAAACCACAAGACCAAAAAAAACATGTGTCATCGTTTCACAGTAACCGTTCAAGAACAGATACTGTGAAAATGTCTTAAACACAATTTGCAGGTGTGCAGTTGCGATGGGACGACATGTAGCCCAGTACACTGCTCACTGCAGAAAACAAGCGCTTTAACTTGTTATTAAGAGGGTAGAACAATTACCTTGGCTACTAAAGATAGTTTCTCAAAGAGTTTCCCAGATCTGACTCCTTTAATAACCATACCAATAAATACAGAATCGCTCGTTGACATGACCAGCAAATTGGGCACTATATTCTCTAATACATTAGATTAGAAGCTGTCGAACCTATGAAGTCAAAAAAGATTAATGAGAAAAACATAGCACATGGAACAATAGCAGCGCTCGCTATTGAAACATGTAAACTGGAGCCCAAATGCAAACAAACCCAAATAAAGGTCTTTAAAATTGCGTGGAAAGAGAGTGCAAACTGTTATAAAAAAGGCACTAAAGCAGCAAAGGCTGAGCACATCCATAACCTAAATTAAACGGACAAAAACAATCCAAGGTTTTTATTTAGCACAGTTGGTAAATTAACAAATAAACAGACATCACCTGACCTGGATACTCCACCGCGCCTTGGATTGAATTAGTACCGAACATCGCCCCAAAAGAAAGGCTACAGTGTTTTTCACCTATAAAATAGGAAGATTTAATTAAACTTATTGCAACATCTAAACCTACAACTTGCTTATTAGACCCCATACCAACTAAATCATTAAAAGAGTTACTACCTGTTGCAATTGAGCCCATTTATAACATTATCAACTCGTCAATTAATCTAGGCCATGTCCCAGGACCCTTTAAGATGGCCGTCATTAAGCCTCTAATCAAGAAACCAAACTTAGATCCAAATGAACTAAGAAACTTTAGACCGATTTCAAATCTCCCTCACCTGTCAAAAATACTAGAAAAAGTAGTGTCCACTTAGTTGTGCTCTTTCTTACAAAATAATGAAAAACACGAAAAAGTTTCAGTCAGGCTTTAGATCGCATCATATCACTGAAACTGTGCTCGTTAAAATTACAAACGACCTGCTTATAGGATCAGATAAAGGTAACATCTCACTCCTGGTCCTGCCCCAGCCAGCAATGACATGTGGGGCCCAGATGAGGGCTTCAAGGGCGGCAAATGTGGGCCCCATTATGTGCTTGCACCCGGGATCCACATTGGGGCAAGCCGTGGAAGCCCAGACGTACTAAAAGTGGGACCTGTAAGGGTACTGCATGGGTCTTAATTGGGCAATTAATGTCAGACCCATTTGGGCCCCACCTGCCCAAAGGGGTTTGCACCCAGGATCCAGCCGTGGATGCCCAGATGGGCTTTAAAAGGGATCTATAAGGGTGTTATGTGGGATCTTAACTGGGCAATTCATGACAGACCCACCTGCTTATAGGGCGTTTAAAATGGTCTTGCACCCGGGATCCACACGGGGGCCAGCCGTGGATGCCCAGATGGGTTTTAAGTGGGACCTGTAATTTGGGCCCCAGCTGCCTAAAGGGGTTCAACCGTGAATGCCCCTATGGGCTTAAAGTGGGCTCTGTAAGGATCTTATGTGGGTCCTAACTGGGCAATTAATGCAAGGCCATGCCCAACCAAGCCAAATGGTTTAAGGAAACAATCTAAGAAAAACTAAAAACGAAGAATGAATATAAGAACTGCAAGAAATTTATTGTCAAATTGAACAACAAAAATGATCTTTAAAAAATAATTTAAATGTCACATGTAAACAAATCAAAAATATATTTAAAAAAAAAACATCTCTCCAAAAAATACATTAATACAAAATTGTTACATTGAACAACAAACATAATCGTTAAAAGTCACAACATACCGGTAAATAAATCAATAATATACTTAAAAAAACCTCTCCAAAAAATACACCCATAAGGTGTCTGTGTGGTGGACGCTCCTTTTTCTCTTTGGGCTCTTGCAGCCCTCTCCCCTCCACGGTCACGTGCGCCGGTAAACCACTTCCCCAGCGCCATTTCCAGTTCTTTGCGGTTCACATTTTGAGTGATTGCATTACTCTTCAGTGCACCTAAAAACAAAGGAGCATAAGTCAATTTAGCGATGTTCTTTTTTGCTCCAACTTGCAACTCTTCAAATCATTCAGTCAAGTAAAACACATTTCCACATGTGGTAAGTTAAAATGTTTGAAATTGACCAAAATGGCCAAAATGGGTTAAATAAAATATCCACCCAGATTCTGAATACTTTAGAGCCCTCCTCTCCCTGATTAGGAACTTTTATCAAATATCAAATGTAAACAATATCAGTTGTGGGCTGCACCTCTGCTTTTGAAATGAGAAGATCCTGGCTAAACTACTGTGATATAAGCATTTGAAATTAACATCATTTGTCAATGTCTTGTAACATATCAGGAGCATATGCCCTTTAAGGTCAATGTATGAAAACTTACACCATATTTATGAACAACAGGGTACACCTCCTCCTGTCGCTCTCGTGGCTGGCAAGACCTTAATGAAATTAGACAAAAATTGAGCAAATCAGTATTCAACAGGAGCTTTCAATCAATAAAAAGATAAGTAACAAATGAACATAAAATAACCAGCTTACATGACACTAAGTGTGTGTGTGTGTATTTTGTTGCTTAAGCTTATGTATTCAGTCATTATTCAATGGTATACTAAAAATCCATGTGAAAAAAATTACTTCTCACTGTTCTCAGGTCAAATATTTATATGCAATTAAAATGCGATTAATTAATTACAAAACCTCTAATTAATTAGATTAATTTTTTAATCGAGTCCCGGCCCTATTTTTTATATTAAAGGGATACTCCACTTTAAAATGAAAATTCTGTCATCATATACTCACCCTCATGTTGTTTCAAACCTGTATGAATTTCTTTCTTCTGGAGAACAGAAAGGAAGATATTTAGAAGAATGTCAGTAACCAGACAGTTTTTGGTACCGTTGAGTTCCATAGTAGGGAAAAAATATACTGTCTGGTTACTGACATTTTTCTAAATATCTTCCTTTCTGTTCACCAGAAGAAAGAAATTCATACAGGTTTGAAACAACATGAGGGTGAGTATATGATGTTGAGTATCCCTTTAAAACTAATAAAAAAAGTCTTTTTTTACTTTGAGCAATTCTAGATATAAAACAAAACAGCACCTTGGAGAAGGTCTTTAATTTGTTCCCACAGCGGTCAGATATTTTAACGAACACTGTTAATTATTGAATATTATTTTTGTCTTTTATAGTGTTTGTATTTTATACTTTTGAACTGTGAGATTGAATCTTTCTATAAATTGTCTCCTAATCAGGGTTTATTTTTTTAGTAGTAATAGTTTATTTGAACATGTAAATAAAAACATACACACACACATATCGTATATATTAATATACAGACATGCATACATATATAAAACTAAAATAACAGCTAAATAAAGTCATGTACTTCTTATTGTCTTCTAATGCAGAATTATTTATTTGTCTGTTAGTTGTGTATTGTGTTTGATGGCTGTATGGTTGGTGGCAAAACAGTTTCCCTACCGGGATTAATAAAGTTTTCCAATACTCAATAGTGAAATGTAATATAAACGAAGGTTTATTTTAGTTCAGATTAACATTTGAGGGCAGCAATTGTATTCATAATGTCTAAATAAAACCGACGTAATGTTACTTGAAGGCATAGCCTAAGTTACTATTCCTGCCAAACTTCCATGGTTGCAGTTAGTGTTACTACAGTAAATCCATGGTGAATGTTGCTGATCTGTGGACACTGGATCATTCATGGCACAATGTTTCTTCCAGGTTTCCACGCGCTGTTTGATCCGTTAACAACGGAGAAATGTGAATACTTCTCACTAGATCTCGCAGCGATGTTATTATGTTGTGGTCGCGCAGGCGTCTCTTGGCCTACATTATGAGCGTGCTCGCTGTGTTTACACCGGCAGACGCTGCGCAAACCACTTCCGGCGAAAATTTAGTCCATTCGTTTAGAGTAATGGCGCCGCCCGTGATTTGCCGCGTTAACTTGTGTATATAATATATGTCTATGCTGAGCACAGCGAACTGCTGCTGGGCTCCTGTCTGTGGTGTATGTCATCAATCACGTAGCCAATGTGTTGCGGCCACTGATTGATGACATACACTACAGACTGAAGACAGGAGTATATACAAAATATATATATATATACTACTCAGATTATTAGTTACTGTTACGGAATTATGTGCATGACATACAGCACAATTATTTGTAGGGATGCTTGACATTGATTTTGTACTGATATCCGATATACCAATATTGTCCAATGCTTAATTTCCGATACCGATATTAGCCGCTACAGATACATATGATCGTTTATAGGCTTACTGCCCACTGTTCCATGACTCCCTTGATACTGGGGATTTTAACGTTTTGAAGGACTAACCAGCAACCGGTAGGCTAACTGGGGTGCAGTGCTTACAACCCCTTCGAGAGAAGATGCCAACTGAACATTTCTTTGACTGAGGTAAACTGAAAACAAATAGCCACACAAGAACAAAAATTCAACTCATTCCACTCATTGGGGCTTAGATCTGCCCTGCTCAAGAATTGATTTACTCTACAAACCCTGTGTTTATCCTGGGTGGCCAACAGCAACACCCAAATTTTGTCTGCATTCGCTTTGAGAGGAAACAAGCTTTCCAATAAGGTATAAAATGACATACTTTAGTCATTTTAAACCATTTCAATAACCGATTTCGATTTTAAAGCCAATATCGGCCGATAATATCAAGCATCGCAGTTATTTGTCTAAATATGTGTTTCTGCCCCAAGGGACAGGCGTCTGGGACTGGGCTATTATTTGAAGCGTTACGGTAGGCCTGCAACCTTTCTGAGAGTCCACTAATCGGCATAATTCAACACAGCATAAACTTTGACCTATTTTGATGCCATGACCTCTGCCATGCAGGACCCATGTGTTCCCAGTTCAAACCCAACTTAGCACATAAATATGCCATGCAGGACCTATATATGTGTTCCCAGTTCAAACCCATGGCCACTTGGCCCATAACAATGCCATGCAGGACCCATATATGTGTTCCCAGTTCAAACCCATGGCCACTTGGCCCATAACAATGCCATGCAGGACCCATATATGTGTTCCCAGTTCAAACCCATGGCCACTCGGCCCATAACAATGCCATGCAGGACCCATATATGTGTTCCCAGTTCAAACCCATGGTCACTTGGCCCATAACAATGCCATGCAGGACACATATATGTGTTCCCAGTTCAAACCCATGGCCACTCGGCCCATAACAATGCCATGCAGGACCCATATATGTGTTCCCAGTTCAAACCCATGGCCACTTGGCCCATAACAATGCCATGCAGGACCCATATATGTGTTCCCAGTTCAAACCCATGGCCACTCGGCCCATAACAATGCCATGCAGGACCCATATATGTGTTCCCAGATCAAACCCATGCCCACTCGGCCCATAAATATGTCATGCAGGACCCATATATGTGTTCCCAGTTCAAACCCATGCCCACTTGGCTCATAAAAATTCTATGCAGGACCCATATATGCATTCCCAGTTCAAACCCATGCCCACTTGGCCCATAAATATGCTATGCAGGAACCCTATATGTGTTCTTAGTTCAAACCCATGCCCAATTGGCCCATGCCTGTCCCTTATGGGGCCCATGTAATTAGCTCATATGGGCTTCCTATGTGGGACTCATACTACAAAACCTACATGGGACCCGCTGATTTCAGCCAAAGCCCATGCCCACATGGTAACCATGGAACCCGTACTTAACCCATCTGGGCCCCACATGTCATTGCTGGCTGGGGCTTGACCTTAGTGCTGCGTTCAATACCGTAGACCATAACATACTTCTAGATCGCTTACACAATTATACCGGTATTGAGGGACAGGCACTACAATGGTTCAGATCTTACTTGTCAGACAGACATCAATTTGTCCATTTAAATGGGGAATCATCAAATCTAATGCAAGTAAATTATGGATTAAGGGATCGGTTCTGGGACCCGTGCTGTTCTCCATATACATGCTGCCCCTCGGAAACATTATTAAAAAATGTGGAATTAGCTTCCATTGCTATGCAGATGATACTCAGCTATATATCTCATCAAGACCAGATGATACCTCCTAGCTATCCAAATTGGCAGAGTGCATTGAAAATATACGACATTGGATGACCTGTAATTTCCTTCTTTTAAATTCTAATAAAACAGAAATATTACATATCGTACCAAAGTAATGTAAACCCAATATTTCGGATTATAACCTGCAGGTTGAAGGATGTACTATTACTCCAACAAATACAGTAAAAGATCTAGGCGTTATATTAGACAGCAACCTGTAATTTTGAAATGACATCTCAAATGTCACAAAAACAGATTTTTTCAACCGTAGAAATATTCTGTGTGTTGCTGACGCGGAGAAGCTTATTCATGCATTTATGACCTCAAGACTTGACTACTGTAATGAGCTACTTAGTGGTTGTCCTGCATCATCAATAAACAAACTTACAGTTCTAACCAGGTCCAGAAAATACGATCACATAACCCCAATTTTATCAACCCTTCACTGGCTACCCATTAAGTATCGTATTGACTTTAAAGTTCTTTAAATCACTTATAAAGCCTTAAAGGGTTTAGGCCATACCTACCTAACAGAGCTTCTATCACACTACAACCCATCACGCTCTCTAAGATCTCAAAGCTGTCTATTGATAACACCTAGAATAACTAAATCCACCAAAGGGGGGTCGAGCTTTCTCATACGTAGCACCTAAACTCTGGAATAGCCTTCCTGATTTTATTCGAGGATCAGACACACTTGCCCAGTTTAACTCTAGATTAAAGGCCGGTGGTCCGTCCTGCACCCAGTCCTTCTCAGCCGGCCTTCCTACCGGTGTCTCAGCCGGCCCTCCAACCTACGGCCTTGCCCCAGCCGTTCCCTACTACGGCTGTCCTGTCTTGCCCTACCCCTTCTAGTTCCTCCCACTCCAAGAAAGGTATCCCTACCATGCCCAGACCTTCCTACTAAGTCCCCACCCAGTTATAGTGTTCCCAAGTTTGTCCCACCCATTCCGCCTCCCCCCTTCTCATTGATGTTTATTTATTGTCCAACCCCTATCCCTTTTTGTCATGTCAGCCCTGCCCTTAGTGTGTTCTGTTCTGTGTTTATGGTGTCTGTCCTCCTGTCTGTCGGTCTTGTCATGTTTAGTGTGATCTTGAAGAACTCATGGAGGAGTTCTTTAAGGCGGGGGTTCTGTCATGATCCTGCCTCTCCTTGTCTTGATTTTCGAGTCTTGTGGCAGGATCAAGTCAGTCCCATGTGTTTTGTGTGGAGAAAGAGCATTGTTTTGGTTTGTCACGCCATGCTCTCTCTCCGGTGTCACGTCCTTTAGTCCCGCCCCCTTGTTTCATGTTAGCGGCCCATTAGTGTTAGTCTTGTCACCAGTCCAGGTCCATCTTTCCCTTAGTGTTTCATTCCCCTCACCTGCCTTGTGCAATCCTCTTGTTAGCTTTCCCTTAGTGTTTCATCCATGTCACCTGCTGCCACTCTCCCTGTGTATTCAGTCCTCGTTAGTGTTCCCCTTTATCAAGCCACAGTTTCCTCTGTCCCTTGTCGGTTCATTCTTCACGTTTACCCACCTTCGTCTGTCCTGATACCCTGCCTTCCATTGGAGTTATCTTGTTGCTGTTTCAAAGTTTGTGGACTTATAGTTTATTTATTATTCTTATTAGCTCGTTTGTTTTGTCCCCCTTGTGGGAAGTTTTAGTTCCCCTTCAGTCGGTCTCTCGACGTTGTGAGAGACTGACTGGGGTTTGATCTTGAGAACCTACCTTCTCCGAGATAATTAATTAATAAAACGCCAATGGGCTTGGCGAATGGCACGCGCACGCCAGTCTCCGCCCCGTGCATACGGGTATAAAGGAAGATGGCGGCGGTCATTCACTCATCCTTTGTTCTTCGGAACCTGTGTGTTTGCTGATGCTACACGCGATACTCGACTTCGAGAAAAACCTGCTGGATTTATGACGCGGAGCAGCGGACTTCTCCTTTCGGTGGACTTCCCCTGGGCGTTTCGGCAGAAGGCTACAGACCTTAAGAGGTAAGTCCCTCCGGCTACGAGCATGTTTCGTAGCTGTATCCTTGGGTGCGACAGACTCATCCCGGAGTCTGACGGCCATGATTCCTGTGTCACTTGCTTGGGGCTCAAGCATGCTGAGGCAGGTTTTCACTGATGCAATGTCCCGTGTGTGCGGACATAGCAATCAGGGTGTTGCGGTCACGGTTGGCTACGTTCTTTCGAGCGCTGCCACCACCCCGTCTGTTTCCCAGGCGTGTTCAGCTGCCGTTTCGGCGAGGTTGACCGCTTTGGCGAGCGGCGGGGGTGATTTAGGGACGCGATAGATGTCGCTCCGTCAGCTTCACGCTCGCGGACCATCTATACCCCTTCACGCTCACCTGGTTCGTCCCCTACGAGCGGCAGACGGCCGTCTCATAGTGGTAAGACTTCGCAAACGGATGATGACGCTATCTCTGTCGCTGCGTCGGACAGCTGCCTGCTGGCATCGGATGCGGAAGAGAGCTCCGGAGGAGACTCGGGCTAAGATGTCGGCCATGCTTTCCCGGGCAGCCGCGTGCATCGGGTTGCAGGGTGTAACAACATCCTCGCCGGAACGCTCGCGGCTAGATGCGCGGTTTCGGGGGCGTGGTCAAAAGCCACGCCCCGCTCCGTTACCATTTTTTCCCGGAGGTGCATGACGAGCTTGCCAAGTCCTGGAATGCGCTCCTTTTGGCGCGTTTCAGGCCGGAGGGCTCTGTGGCTGTGACTTCCCTGGTTGGTGGGGCAGCTAGAGTCTATGTTGACGTTCCCCGCGTGGAGCGTGCAGTCGCGGGCCACTTGTGCCCGCAGACAGCTGCCACTGGGGGGGGCTCGACCTAGACTCCCGTCCAGAGCACGTAAGCTCTTCGACACTCGTCGAAGACTTGCAGTGCTGCAGGACGAACCGCCTCCGCTCTCCACGCCATGGCGGTCCTCCGGGTTTTTCAGGTAAGTCCTGAAGGATTTGGACGACGGGAAGTTCGACCCAACTCGTATGAGAGCTACGTACTGCCACAGACCTCGCGCTACGAGCGACGAAGGCCACGGCACGTGCACTGGGTCGGTCGATGTCCACAATGGTGGTCCAAGAGAGGCATCTGTGGCTTAGTCTTGCGCAGGTGAGCGGCGCCCAGAACGTCGGTTCTGGATGCGCCCATCTCGCAAGCAGGGCTGCTTGGTGATACCGTGGAGGACGGCAGTTCTCCGCGGTCTGGCAGACTGAGGCGATCGAACAGATCCTGCCACGCGGCAACGTGCCCGCCAACAGGTCGGCATGGTCTCGGGCACAGTCTGGTTCCCAGCAGCCCTGCCCTCCTGCGGCGGCCCTCCGGTTAAGGAACCTCCCAGAGGACGACCCACCAGAGGTGGACCCCCGCGGAAGAGGGCATCTGTTCCCCGTCAGCAGCCCGCCAAGAGGCTCTTTAAAGCGGCCCTGACGGGACGAACCAGGGGGAGATTTTACTGGGCCCGAATCCTGGCCTTTCCAATGCCGGATCGGAAAAGGACGCTGCCTGCCGCGTTCCATCGAGTCTGGGCCCTTTTCAGGGTCCGGCGCCCACATACTCTCAAAGAGACAAATCTCCCCTGGGTTTTCCTCCACAACACTCTCGTCCAGACGGTGTATGGGATGGATCGGGCCGCCGACCGCAATCTCCTCCGGACATTGCGTTGGGCCGCCTGAAGCAGGTAAACATACAGAGCCGTCAACCACCCTGGGGGTCCCTCCTGTGCGAGGTGACCGTACTGTCAGCCACCGAACCAGCCTCCCCCGGCACGGTGAGGCAGATTGTCCCTCTGGTCCCGTTGTCACGGTTCTTGGGCGCTTGGTAGCGCACCAGCCCGTCACACTGGATAGAGAGGACGGTCCGTCTCGGTTACTCGATCCAATTCGTCAGGCGCCCCCCCAAGTTTCGTGGCATTCTGTACACCTCGGGGCGAGGAGAGAATGCTTCCGTACTTCGGCAGGAGGTCGCCGCCCTTCTGGCGAAGGGTGCGGTCGAACCCGTCCCTATAACCGAGATGTCGTCCGAGTTTTACAGCCAGTACTTCATCGTGCCCAAAAAAGGGCGGGGGGCTGCGGCCCATTTTTGGATCTGCGGCACCTGAACAAGCACCTGCACAAGCTGCCGTTCAGAGTGCTGACGCAGAGGCGCATCCTGGGCTCGGTACGTCACCAGGATTGGTTCGTGGCAATCGACCTGAAGGACGCGTACTTTCACGTCTCTATTCTCCCCCGACACCGGCCGTTCCTACGGTTCGCGTTCGAGGGAAGGGCGAATCAGTACAGGGTCCTGCCATTCGGTCTGGCCCTGTCTCCACGGGTTTTTTCCAAGCTAGTGGAGGCTGCCTTAGCTCCTGGCAGGGAGCAAGGCGTGCGAGTGCTAAACTATCTTGACGACTGGCTTGTCTTGGCACACTCGCGAGATGTGTTGTGCACGCACAGGGACCTTGTGCTTCGGCACCTAGACCGTCTAGGCCTCCGGGTCAACCAGGAGAAGAGCAAGCTCTCCCCCGCGCAGAGCACCTCTTACCTCGGTATGGAACTAGACTCTGTCCGTATGTCAGCACGTCTCACCAACGAGCGTGCACAGTCAGTGCTGCGTTGTCTGAGGTTGATCAGTCAGAATCCCTCGACGCCGCTGAAGAATTTTCAGAGGCTCCTGGGGCACATGCCGTCCTCGACGGGGGTAATCCCTCTCGGGTTGATGCACATGCGGCCGCTTCAGCACTGGCTACAGAGTCGGGTTCCCTGGACGGCGTGGCACGCCGGCACCAGGCGGATTACGGTAACGCCTCAGTGCCTTCGCACTCTCTTACCCTGGTCAGACTTGACCTTTTCTCCGAGCGGGGGTCCCGCTCGGACAGGTTTCGAGGCGTGTCGTGGGAACGACAGACGCCTCCCTGCAAGGGTGGGGTGCGGTGTGCAAGTGGGCACGCAGTATCGGGTCGGTGGACAGGTCCCCGACTGCGTGGGCATATCAACTGCCTAGAGTTGTTGGCAGTCCTTCTGGCACTGAGGAGGCTCCAGCCCCTCGTGCAGGACAAACACGTGCTAGTCCGGTTGGACAGCACGACTGCCGTAGCGTACATCAATCGCAAGGCGGCATACGCTCACCGCAGTTATCACAACTCGCCCGACGCCTCCTCCTTGGGAGTCAGCAGGTGAATCCCTGCGGGCCACGTTTCTTCTGGGCAACCTGAACCAGACAGCCGATGCGCTCTCTCGACAGTGTACTCCCCACGGAGAGTGGCGACTCCATCCCCGTGCAGCCCGGCTCATGTGGGAAGCGGTTCGGCAGGCACAGGTGGACCTGTTGCCTCCCCGGACTCCACCCATTACCTGCTATGGTATTCCCAGACCGAGGGTCCCCTCGGCACGGATGCCCTAGCACACAGCTGGCCGCGGGACAAGCGGAAGTACGCCTTCCCCCCCAGTGAGCCTCCTTGCACAGGTCCTGTGCAAGGTCAGAGAAAGGGGCATCAGGTTCTGGTGAGTGGTGCCATACTGGCCCAACCAGACCTGGCTCTCGGATCTGGTAGATCTGACGACAGCCCCCCTGGCCCATTCCCCTGACGAAGGACCTTCCGTTGCAGGGGAAGGGCACGTTGTGGCACCCCAACGCAGGCCTCTGGAACCTCCATGCCTGGCCCCTGGACGGGACGAGGGCTTGCCCGTTAGTGGTCCGGGAGACTGTCTTACAGGCTAGAGCCCCGCCTCTAGGCGGTCATACGCTTATAAGTGGCGCCAATTGTCCTGGTGTTCTCCCCGGGAGGAGAACCCGCGGAGTTGCCTGATCGGATCAGTGCTGACCCGCAGGTAAGTATCCCCGTCAGCACAACCTGGTCACCAGGTTCCTCAGGAGCGCGAGAAGGGTGTGTCCACCCTGGCCGCGCTCCGTACCCTCTTGGGACCCTAATGGGGTCCTACAGGGCCTTGGTACGGCCCTGGTGAGCCCCTAAGTATTGCCAATCTTCCTCAGTCGGATGAAAGATGCACTCTTTGTGGCGCTCACCTCCATCAAGAGGGTGGGGGACCTACAGGCATTCTCTGTGTCCCAAAGGTGCCTGGAACTCGGGATCGGTAATTCTCACGTGGTCCTGAGATCCTATCCCGACAACGAGCCCAAGCTTCCCACTACTCCCTTCCGGGACCAGGTGGTGAACCTGCAGGCGCTCCCCTCCGGAGAGGAAGACCCAACCTTTCTATGTGTTGTGTCCAGTACGCGCGCTGCGCCTCGGTCTGGACCGCACACAGAGCCTCAGAAGCTCTGAGCAGCTCTTTGTCTGTTCTGGGAGACGGCACCCGGGGGGGGCTGTCTCCAAACAGAAGTGGCGCACTGGGTACCAATCCCAGGATCGCCGTGCCCGCTGGCAGTGAGAGCCCACTCCACTCGTGGGCACTGGCACAGGGCGCCTCTCTGGCAGACATTGTAGAACTGCGGGTTGGGCTACGCCCAGTACCTTCACGAGATTTTACAATCTCCACGTGGAACCAGTTGCAGCACATCCCTTAAACGCCGCCAACGTTTAGGGTGGGCTCCTGGTTTGGGCGTACGCCTGCGAAAGCGCCTTCTCCCCTCACCAGGTGAGACTAGTGCGCTATTGTAGCCTACCTACTTTCCCCTCTCGGGCGAAGTATAGGCATTCCATCCATCACTAAGCATTGCACTTGGTAACAGACTGGGCGGAGCCGTCTGTTAGAACCAGGTCCGTTACAGGTAGAGTCATCCCTGCTCAGGCAGACCCCTGTATTAGGACTAGTGCCCCATACGTAGTGACTCCCCTTTGGGTCGTCCCGTGTGTTGAATTCCTCACTCAGGATTTCCCGATTGGTGAATCTGTGACCTCCCCGCCGGTGGTAATCCCACCTGGATTGTCCCCCTATTCGGGCTAACACCGTTCCGCATGTTGTTCTCCCCGCCGGGGAGACCATGTCATGTCTCCACATGTTCCTCCCCTCCGGGTAGGATGTGGCCTCCGTAGCACACTCTTCTAAGAGGAGAGCAGTGTTTCCCCAGTGTTCGGCTCCGGACAGCTCCTCGCTACTAGAGGCTTACGCCACTGTCCGTGAGGCCGTCAGTAGAGGCTTCTCGGTATGACCAATACTATATGACTGGAAGATCACGTCTCGCGGTAGCACTCTGGGACTCGCTAGCCCAGTCAGGGTCGCTCCGCTAGAGGTCGTGATATCGGTGCAAGCGCTGTGGCGTTTAAGATTGATCCCCAGTCAGTCTCTCACAACGTCGAGAGACCGACTGAAGGGGAACGTCTCGGTTACGTCTGTAACCTCGGTTCCCTGATGGAGGGAACGAGACGTTGTGACTTCATGCCACAACGCTGCACCGAATCACTGCAGTGAACGGGAGTGCCCTCTCAGGTTCCTCAGTACAAAGGGTGAGTGAATGACCGCCGCCATCTTCCTTTATACCCGTATGCACGGGGCGGAGACTGGCGTGCGCGTGCCATTCGCCAAGCCCATTGGCGTTTTATTAATTAATTATCTCGGAGAAGGTAGGTTCTCAAGATCAAACCCCAGTCAGTCTCTCACAACGTCTCGTTCCCTCCATCAGGGAACCGAGGTTACAGACGTAACCGAGACGTTTTCAGTCTTGTTTTGTTTTTGCTCATGTTTTCCCCATCGAGGGTCTTTGTTTAAATAAAGTTTTATTTAGCAAACAGCTGCCTGCGCTTGGGTTCTGTCCATACTTCATAACATATTTTCCTGTAAAGCTGCTTTGGAACAATGCACATTGTGAAAAGCGCTATATGAATAAAAATATATTGAAACGACTTGTATTTCATATAACTAATAACTTTCTTTTTTAAGTTAACCAATATACAACTAGATTCTATTTCATTTAAGTTTAAAAAATGAAGGAAGCGGCAATTTTTTTTACAGTATAGTTTTATTACAGTAACCATGGTTTATCTATGTTCTTTTTTTAATCCATGGTTGTCAAAACCATTGTTATTTTGCGGTAACCATGTTGTTTGTTGTTTTAGCTGTAGTTAAACCATGTTTTTTTGTTTTGTTTTAAACCATGGTTCTTTATCATAAGAACTGAACATGCTATACACTTTAAACAAGTGAACATTTTCTCAACTTTAAATAGAAATCACTGATACTGACAATGAGCAATTTTGACTCATGCGTGGATACACAAAAACATATATGCAACGACAGTGTTTTACCAAGGCTTTGTTATGGTGTTGCTAAGATGTTCTAGTGTTTTTTTAGTTGCTTGCTATGCGTGGGTTGCACTGGTTGTGATGTTTGCTCTTACGCTTGCACCTTAACACCCCATACCAAAAGCACAACTTAGCAGTAATATTCTTTGTATTTGTTGTTTACTAAGAACAAAAATGATTGACACTTTGTACATCCTTTTTGACCTACAATATAGAAATAAAGGAATGTGTCCTTATTTAACTCATTTCTACTTTCATAATCTGGCTTTGACTTTAACTCTACCAAAAGTATAATCTGCCAGTGATAAAACTGTGAGAGATGATGAGACACATGAAACACGTGAGATTTTTGATGTTAAGTTTTTAGTATATTTACACGAGGGGTGTATTTTGAGTTTGGGTATTTTGGCTAGTGTCCTGGGCTCATTATGATTGGTCATTGTGCTTTGAGATGTTATATTTTCAGAATGCGTACATATCAGGCTACAGAAATACATGGCAACAGCGAAATCTACTGGCACACAACTGCAAATACAATCAGACAGACATTCTCACACAGACACACGCGCGCACAAACACCCCTCCTCGTGGGAACTGAGTTTCTGAAACTGTGACATTTCGAGATAGAGGTGATATGTGTTTACTTCAACAAAACTTAAACATACAAAACGTAAAAAAATGATAAAAACCGCTACAAAAACATGACTACAAAGTATAACCACATGAGAAGATCAACAAATATAACGTAATAACAGACACAATTTTAGTCAGTGTTTGCTTTATGTCCTGTGAGCTTGTGCATTTTATGTATACCGAAATTCAACTCATCAACCCCGATACACTGTACTTTTTGACAAGTAATTGAAGTATTTTTTATACAGACTGGGTTAGGACCACAATCGATGCTGTTCTCCAACAGCACTGTAAAAACATTCATTGATGTCTGAAATAATCAAAAGTGAGGTTACACATCACATGTAACACATCAGTATGTTACAAACTGTTTATACTTCGAATCCTTTGCTGTAAAGTTGCCAGGTGGCTTGAAGCCTTTATGACAGTGACAGTAGTAGCTGCCTCTAGTGTTAAAGCAAACCGCATCATCTCCACAAATTGGATCATCAAACTCACTCTCATCCTCATCTATAGCAATAAATGAAACAGCAGGTTAATAGCAAATGCACAAATTACACCTCTATTAAAGCTATTGAGGAGAAAAGTGGTTGTCAAAACAACAAAAGAGAGTCTATATGCTTCTACAGGCTTCTTGAAGAGATAAGATGCATGTTTTTGTATGTTGTCATGAGTGTTATGATTGTACCTACACACTTTCTTTTCATCTGTAAGTATCCAGGTGCACAGGTTTGTGTCAGGACACTTTCTTTTCTTCTGTAAGTATCCAGGTGCACAGGTTTGTGTCAGGACACTTTCTGTCAGAGCTAACAAAAAAATGATAGGAACAAATATCAAGAGTCTGTTCTTCCTCATTGCAACCCATAGGCAATGGGACCCATATATTAAACATAGATAAACATTTGTTTTCATCGTTTTGGGCTTTCTGTACTAAACTGGATGGCACAACCTTGAAGCCCAGAGCCCCCACGGGCTCATGGTAGTCAAGGGCCTCTTGGCTCTGGCCCCAATGGGCCGGTCAGTAATGCCTCCCTGGTTGCATATAGATCCGTTTTTCATAGTAGGTAAGAACCAAGAGATAATTTAATCGATTCCTTTTTTTGTCTGTTCTGGGTGTGCGCTGTGAAAACTGTTTCTTCTCGTTTGGGTGGATGCTGAAAGACTTGTACAGCACAATGCATGTGATTGTAGATTGATAATTTAAATTGGTTGAGTGGTTGTACAGTGCGTTATCCCCAGAATGAGATTTATGTCTAATTTAATTATATTTTTTGTTTGTCTAATCGGAGATCACAAAGATAAAATTAAAGAGGTTTGTGAGCTCGCAACCACGATGTCAGACACTGTTATATTCTCTGGCCCCCTCCCTGCTTACCGTGGTGATGAGATACGTAGCAGACTATTTTTTTTATAAATAACTGGAAGAGTTTTGAGAGCAGACCTGACCTGTTGAAAAGTGACGGTCTCCACCCCTCCTGGGCTGGAGCTTTTCTACTGTCTAGAAATATGGCACATAGTCTTAATGCTAAAACTTGACTCAGGTCAGGTCAGGAAGCAGAGAGAATGGCATAATCAATAGTCTGCTTGCTGTCTCACCTCACAGAACACACGATAAAGTTGCTGCACTTTAACTCTTTTAGCATTTCCCAGAAGTCTAATCCTAAATACAATTCTTTTGAAGTCATGGTAGTTCATGCATCAATACCTAATACTAAGGATAAAACATCTTTAAAATTTATTCTGGCTATTGTATATAGGCTTCCAGGGCACCACACAGATTTATTAAAGAATTTGGTGGGTTCTTATCAGAACTAGTTCTGGCCGCAGACAGAGTCCTTGTTGTTGGTGACTTTAACATTCATGTAGATAATGATACAGATGCTTTAGGAATGGCTTTTGAAGACACTCTTAACTCCATGGGCGTTAGACAACATGTGTCAGGACCCACTCACCTTCGTAATAATACTTTAAATGTAATACTGTCTTACGGTATAAATGTGGATGACTTAAAAACCCATGATCAGAGCGAAGACATTTCGGATCATTATCTGGTATCATGCTTGCTTCACTACCCTATGGCTGCAAATCAAACTCATAGTAACAAACATGGTAGAGCAATAACTTTGATTACAAATTGTGCTTTTCTTGATAAATTGGCTGTATTGTCTCAAATCTCTAGCATGAGTAATAACGTTGAAGATCTTGACTTTACCATTGAAAATGTTAACGCCACCTTCTCGGAAACCCAAGACATAGTTGCTCCTCTGCGCTTAAAGAAGATTAAAAATGACAGACCCACACCGTGGTATATTGAACAAACTCAGGCTCTAAAGAAAGCGGCACGAAAATGGAGCGCAACTTTAGGAAAACTAAATTAGACGTATTTCGTACAGCATGGAAGGATAGTATTTTCGAAAATACAGGAAAGCCCTAAAAACGTCTAGATCCGCCTACCTTTCATCACTAATAGAAGAAAACCAGCATAACCCTAGGTTTTTATTTGATACAGTGGCTAAATTAACCAAAAATAAATCGTCAACGACTTCTGAATCTGTATACCAGCATAGCAGTGATGAATTTATGAACTATTTCACAAATAAAATCCAAGATATTAGAGAAAAAATTAAAACTATGCAACCCGAAGTGAAACCCGCTGAAGAAACGACTTACTACAGCGCCCCTAAGGAGAAATTGCGATCATTTTCTACCATAGATCACAATGAGCTATCTAAAATCATTAGATCATCTAAATAAACTACATGAATTCTAGAACCTACAAATCTACTGAAAGAGATGCTCCCAGAAATTATAGATTCTCTTCTTAGCATTATTAACTAATCTCTGACACTAGGACATGCGCCTTAAGCATATAAAGTGGCTGTTATAAGGCCCCTTGTCAAAAAAAAAACATGTCAACCCTTGAGAACTTTTAACAGTTTTTCTCAATTGTTTACACACGTTTTCTGAAAGCATGCCGCATACTCTCAGAACTCTACACACAAATTAAAAAACACAAACACAATGGGCAAAACCCCTCAATTCTCCTGCAAAATGAAACTTTACATTCAAAACAATGTTCTTTCTTCTCAAAATGGTATTTTGTTTTCAAATGACACAAACAAACCATCATATGAATAGACATTTATAAGAACCAGTTGAACACTGATGTGCTCTTCATAAAACACTATGATGAATGGAAAACACTTCTCCATTCATCATAATGACTTTGGTCTTTATGTGGTTCAGTGTTACACTTACTACATACAGTACATACATAAGTGTGTTGTAAAATATTTTTAGTATATATATATATATATAAAACAGTTTTTATAGTCAGAACACACAAATACACAATAACAAATATATTTTATTTTTCCAACAAAAACTATGTACAGTGTACATCACAACCAACACAAGTTGCATATACAGTGGTGTACATACAAAACAACAGAAGAATTTACTGTATACAGTTACAGTAAAAAACGATGCTGCATCTTCTCTTCGGTTTGGGTCCGGCCACAGCACCTCATCCACATCACAAGCAATGTTTTTCAGTCCAGCCATGAAAATCATCAACTGCTATATCTCCACGTGTGTCTTCCATAGCTTGGAGAAGGGGTAAAGGCGTTTGTGACAGGTGTTTACACATGTGATGAGTCAGTGTGGATATTTGAATGGCAGTGTGTTCCTTGTGAAAACAAGAGACTTTTCTGCCCGAAAATTGTGCCAAATGCAGAGAATTGTGTGTAGTGTTTTATAAAAAGTGTTTTTTAGAACTGCAATGTGAGTGTAAAGGAGGAATTGTGCTTGTAGTTTATTGGTTCAGGGGGTTGGTGCATGAGTTACATGTTGTGGTCATTGTGTCTCAAATACCAATATTTGTGTGTAAACAATCGAGAAAACCTGTATAATAAACAGTGATTAAGGATGAAAGTGTTATTTAGACAATAACCTGTGCATTTTGTTTCTTTGTGTCCATAGTTGGTGAACCCCGACTTGCACACACATTCGTGGCCTTCTTTGCCAATTTTGCAGGATCCTTCTCCACAGATAGACGGATCAATGTCACACACACCTTCAATGAAATGAATCAACATGTCAGACTGGATTATTCTCAAAACTCCTTTTTTATGTGAAATCAAAGATTTTTATACATTGCAGTTGTAATGGACTTACTCTCACAGCTCTCTGAAGTGGCATAAGTGAAGTTAGTTTGTCCTGACTTTAGTCTGAAGCCTGGAGCACATGTACAATAGTGATCTCCAAGGGTATTATGACATAATGCATTTTTTCCACATGAATCAGATTCTTGACACTCATTTATATCTGTGGTAGATGGGAAACAAAAACATGTCAACATAAAACTCTCACAGTAAATGATGAGCAATGCTCTACAATAAAAAGCAAAAAAACAGTAGCCTGTGGTTGTTTCTTACCCAAACACTGAACCGCTTGTCCATTGATAAACACCTCTGCTCCATTGCTGGAAATGTAGCCCACTTTACACACACATGCATAACTTCCCCCAAAATTTGAACAGTTTGTGTTAGGACCACAATCGATGTTGTTCTCCAAACATTCATTGATTTCTGAAATAGGCAAAAGTGAGGCTCGGGTGTCTCTGCTACACAGATATCACATGTAACACATCAGTACATTACAGACTGTCTTACCTTTGCATTTTATTGAAACATTTGCTGTAAAGTTGCCAGGTGGCTTGTAGCCTTCACGACATTGACAGTAGTAGCTGCCTTCAGTGTTAAAGCAATCTGCATCATCTCCACAAATTGGATAATCAAACTTACACTCATTCTCATCTATAGCAAAACAAGACAGCAGGATTGTAGCAAATGAACAAAATAGTGCTTGTGTGATTCTTGAGGAGACACTGTATGATTCATATTTTTGTATGTTAGCACGTGTGTTTTAGTTCGTACCTACACACCCTAGTTTTTTCTGATACCTTTTTCCAGGGGCACAGGATGGCACCAGGGCACTTTCTGTCAGAGCTAACAGAAAAATGATACGAACAAATATCACGATGTTCATTGCACATTTAAGTTGCCGGAATATTAAAAGAATAAAATCAACATTGATATTTTAGATTTGTTTTCATGTAAATCACAAAGTCACCAATGTTAGCCTGTCCTAATGTTAAAGATCAGACTGTTAAAGGGCAATTGGGTCAGCATTCTACACGTTTAGCGTTCGTAATGTCTATTATTTCCTATATTTAGGAAACAATTGCAGCACACAACATGGACAAGAGAATCAAATAAATGAAAATTCAATTTAACAGAGTCTTCTTCCGGTCATTATATAGTGCTTTGGGTGGGGCAGAGTGTAAAGTTGTAGTTTGTGGATTTAACCCCGAGTGGATGGGCAGACCAACATGTTCTGACCACAGACAGTCACCAAAACAACAGTGACACTTTAAACAGCCACACTGTGCTACACACACATGTCCTAAATCTCAGAATGCAATAAAAACCCACTACGGGCAAGAGATACTGGGATGAATGGTCTTCCACTGAGTTTTCTCAGCATGCATTAGATAGACAGTTTCCTATCTGCCATTGGAGATGAGGAGCTGCCAAATGACAACCATGTGTCTCTTCAAGTGTAAGTGATACAGGTCCCAATAAATATATTCCTTGTGGCTAAATTGTGGTGTAACAACAATTGTTAGCTTATTAGGGCCTAAGTCGGGTCACATTTTAAAATGCTTTGTCATGTACTATATAGGACGTACCAATGTAATGCATTACAGTCATGATACGCAATTTTGAACTGAGAGCAAGTATTTAATTTCCATTTCTCTCATTTCCCAACCCACAAATGTCCTGTCCATCTCAGCTGTGTGGAGACATGAAACACCTTGGATTTCCTGATTCTGTTTCCGAAAATCATTTTTCCATCGTCATAATCAAAGCCAAATAACTTCAATCTAAGTTATTTGTATTATTTGCATCTTACTTATTTTCCAGCAGTACCACATATTGAACCTGTAAAGCCTGTTGAAGTCTTATTGTACGGCCATTTCAGTAACCTCACTATTCTCTTCACTTAAGGACTAAATGTAGACTACCATCTTAAAGTTTGGAAACACTTAAAAATCTTTTCGTCTTCAGGTGTATGCTTAAATGTTTAGAATTACTTTTGTCAACAAAAATATAATTATGGCAGCATATTTATTTCATTCACTGGAAAACAAACATTTTGATTTTGGTTTTGATTCCTTTGAGATGCTTTTAGTCAAAACATATTTCCTACAGTTACAAATGTGTTATGTCATGGTTTTCATGGGTTAAAATAGGTGGATAAAATATAAATAAATAGTGTTTCCGATACAAAACTGTACATAAGTTTGGAAACACTTTCTTTTGTAGATATTTCAGTACCTTTTAGACGTAGAACAGTAATCTCATCAAAACCATTAAATAACACATTGGTAACTGTGGGAACTATTCTGTGACTTAAATCAAAAGAAGTCAGAATCATGATATATTTTTGCAAGTTAACATTGTTTGGATCAAATTTGCTAAATCATTCTCTGGTCATGATCTCATCCAGCCTCTTGAAGTTTTAAAATTGGAAGCTTTTTGAATTGAAAGACTTTTGATCTATTCAGGGCTTTTATTGGCTGCATTTGACTCATTATTTGGTCACCGATTAAAAAAATGTATACATTGTTGAATTCTAATGAATGAAATGAATATGTTGGCACAGTTATATTTTGTCGACAAACACCTGAAGGTGAAAGGATTTTTAAGACCATTAGAAACATTTAAAAAAAGATGGTTCCTGAAAGGTTCTTTGTTGTGGATTGTTACTGTGTGGAAAACACAATCCATGTTTCACACTGAACACATTTCACATCTTCAAAGATGTTTTACAGTTATTTGTGTGAAGCAGCGAGTGAAAATGTTTAAAGATGTAAATATACAGATCTTTTTGAGTAAACAATGGTTGTTCTGTTCTTTCTCTATACAGTATCATTCCCATTCAGCTGGTGTTTCCCAGATTTCTAGACCTCGTGGGCCCTGGTGCAGAAACGGTCCCATTCTGACATCATACTTTCCTATCTGTGCAGTTTCCTCTCACAGTTCTCTGTTTTGTGAAGCTGCCTTTGAAACGGCAACAAACATGCAATTGTTGACAGAACCGCCATGTGAGTTCCCCAAACTGCACAGACATCTGTTACATATACTGTTCAATCATCAGTGGAAATCATGAAGCGTAAAATGAGCGAGAAATTTGACTCACCCAGAAGCAGCAGAAACACAAGCCTCATTGTGATAGAATGAAAATTCTCAAAAATACCGCAAAATAGCAATTCAACAAGAAGCCTCCAATATTGATGCTACGAAAGAAAGTCCACAGTTTAAAGTAACTTTCAGTTTTAAGTCCTTCCAGAATGATCTTTAAGTTTCAGGTTCAAGCATCATCACCCCTCAAAACTGAAAACATCAGATGTTCCTTCAAAGCAGCTCTTGTGTGTTTCTTGCTGACTTTAGATGTGTCTCAGAGTTTTGTGCAGTTGAATCACGCCCCTTCATTTTGGCTGAACTTTAGAGAGGACGCTTGGGGAGGGTTGTCTGTTTGCAGCTAGTGGAAAATAAAATGACGTGTGGTGTGAAGTAACTCAAGCCACGGAGAGCTTTGCCTAGATGTGATTCTGCACAATACAATGCTTGGCAGAACCGTTCCTAAGTCCATCAGGGAGTACAAAAAACCATCCTTTTCACTTTTTTTGTGGGAACACAGATGCAACAGATTTACTTTATGTGAGAAGGCTCATGGTGTTCACGGTGTTCTTTGATTTCCTGTTCTCGTGTTGTCATACTAACATCTAAACACTGAAGCGTACTATCATGATGTTTTATCGCAGATGTGGTTACTAAAACAATTGCAGAAATATGTTTGGAGGCAGCTACCCCCCTTTCAAACACTTTAGCCAAACCATTTCGCGTGTACATTCATACACAGACTGATTTAGTGAAGTCGCCAAAGGACTGGACATGTGACAGATTTACTGCCTCTTTTTGTCCTGCTATAACTTGGGCTGACATTAGGGTTAAATGTGTTCATACAATGTATTGTAGATGTGTTCCACTGGGGCAGATTGTTAAATGGGATCGCTCATCAGGTACTGTCCCATACACTTTAACAATGGGACTCATTTCTGCAGCGCTGGCGTTTCTGAGCGATCTGTTGATTGATTCTTTGCCGTCATTGTGAAACAGGAATGTCTAACTTTTTACATCATATTGTAAAATTGTACTTATTAGTAACCGTATCTCTACCCAAGATGATGAAATATTAAACGTAGATTTGTATCATATGCAGAAACTCAGGCTGAGACAACATCTTATTAAAAACAAATAATGCTACCACGCAAATAGCGCTTTAATTTTGTTTATTTTAGTATTATATTATTTCAGGGCCAATGAATCATGAGTATGACTTTAGGGACACAGAAAGCAAGATTTTGTAACGATTGAGACGAAATTGAAACAGGTGCAATATTTTCATATGTGTAGTATTAACACAATTGATAATCATGGTTTTTAAAATCACGGTTATTGTCATAGACATATGCGACTATACTGTGAATGAACCTCTAGGGCAAAGGGTTAGATTTATTAAAACAGATTTAACATTTCTGATCCTTGCTAACCTGCAATGAATGCGGGCCCCATGTGAACAAGCCGGGACACACTCCCTTGAGTGGTAAAACAATCAGGAAAATGGCTGCTTTCAATAGGACAAACAAGGAAACCGGGACTAAAACACACAATTTCTTGCTGAAATACCCAAGACTGCGTGATCCGTACGAAGACCTTACGACCTACAAAGGAATCAGGTGTTCTTGGACACTAAACCCACACACTTAACCTTAGTTTACCTTACTGTGCTTTACCATAAAAGTGTGCATACATCGTTATACCATCACGCTTACCATGAGACTTTTAAAATGCTACTCCAGACTTGAAATGCAGAACAGCACAAGAAGACATTCTTGTTATGCTGCCAACCAATTTTCTTCCTAGATGTCATGTCGCATAGCAAACTTCAAGCCTGATTTAATAAATTTGCCTTACTCAAGGTTTCCGTACAGCCACTTTCTCATTTCTGCTTATGTGTCTCTTTACGTGTTTCTGTTAATCTTTGTCATTTGTCCTGGCCAGATTCCTGTTACTTAAATTTACATACTTTAACACTTTGTCAATCATGGACCTCTAATAATCCCCCCTGAATTAGCGCAATTGTACTGTGGATGCTACACACTGGTGATTTAGGAGAGACCCCCCTCATATGATTGTAAAGCGCTTTGGGTGTACAGCAATACACAATAAAGCGCAATATAAATGCTTCTTTCATTTATTCTGCCAACTGTCAGATGGATGCATCCTAGTAATATTTGACTGTGATGGACACATGGCGATTCAGGGATGTTCAAAGATTTACAAATAATTTCTTCAGCCTTTCTTACAAAGTTTTATTTGGAGAAAAGAAGTGAATCGTATACTTACACTGATATATGTTTAGTGGAGCTTGATAAGGACTGTGGCATTTTTGTTTGTGCTGTGGGCATGGATGATGTCTTAAAACATGCTCAGACTTTCGTTGAGGGGCTCGAGCCATCTAGAGACCAGAATATTCTAGTGTTTTAGACAACAAACAAGTGTTAAAGTTTTAGAATTCTGAATACAAAAGCGTTGCTTGTTTTATTTAATTGTATACAGTATGCTGCTTTGTTGAATGGTTCATTTGTTAATGGAACATATATAGAACGAGAACAAGAATAAGAAAAAACATTTTAGATTTATAAAAGTTTCAACTGAATATTCAGCCTTTTTTTTAGGCTTGTCCCATGTTAGACATAAGACTGCAGCGTTTGTGCAGAACAGGATATGAACAGGAAATTACAACAGACTGGTCTGGTAAACTTTACGAATCAAACTCACACATCATCTAAATTGTTTAAATAATCACCATCATTCTGTTATAATGTAAAAACATTTCATAATGTTTCTGAAAAAGCTAACCCATGTGGTTTATGTTCTTATAAATGTTTATATACTGAACTCACAACTGTTCCTCTCATTTTGCCATTGTCCAGCAAGCTGCTGACAACGAAAGAATATGTGTGGATAAATTGATTATTCCCATGACAAGATCCAGTTGAGAATATTTAGCACCAGACAAACAAGATTGTTGCACCATATTTATAAAGCACAACCTCATTCCTGGGAAATATACTACAGGCATACGATAACTTTAAAATTTAATAAATACATTAAAACAACATTACAAAGGATATAATCCCAGACATACAACACACATCAGAATGACAAACAATTATTATTAGTGTCCATGGATGGTTGGTTTGTTGGTCGGTGCATTACTAAATTTACATATAGGGACAAACTCTTTTGAGACAAATGGCCTCTGATATAGTCTTAAAGTTGGATGTGTTAATATCTTTTGAAATGCAGCAGAAACAACTGCACATACATTTACAAGGTTTGATGTCAATCAGAATAAAATCTTCATGATCGCCACCAACATACCAAACATGAGTGATATATTAAGCGATCGAGAACTGGTACACTGTGTTCTGTCAGTGTGTTTTAGTTTCCTGTAGCTCCTTTCGTGTTCTTAACGAGTTTACTTTCACGGCTGCTTATATAGCATTTAAATTTAACCAGGAACTACCCTCATAGCCACTTCCTCCCATAAAAAACCACAAGACCAAAAAAAACATGTGTCATCGTTTCACAGTAACCGTTCAAGAACAGATACTGTGAAAATGTCTTAAACACAATTTGCAGGTGTGCAGTTGCGATGGGACGACATGTAGCCCAGTACACTGCTCACTGCAGAAAACAAGCGCTTTAACTTGTTATTGAGAGGGTAGAACAATTACCTTGGCTACTAAAGATAGTTTCTCAAAGAGTTTCCCAGATCTGACTCCTTTAATAACCATACCAATAAATACAGAATCGCTCGATGACATGACCAGCAAATTGGGCACTATATTCTCTAATACATTAGAACAGTGGTTCTTAACCTTGTTGGAGGTACTGAACCCCACCAGTTTCATATGCGCATTCACCGAACCCCCCTGGTTAGGCCTGGTTTCCCTCCGAGGTTTTTTTTCTCCTCCAATGGAGTTTTGGGTTCCTCGCCACCGTTTGCATACTGTTTTGCACTGTTTTGCCTAGCCGGGGGGGCTGCTAGAATTTGGTAGTCTTATTTAATTAACACTGCATATAGGAATTTATTGTGTGTCTGATATTTGACCTGTGTTTTGAATTCCATAACCTTTTATGTTTTACTTATAGTCATTTTTTCTTGTACAGCTGCTTTGTAACAATGAAAATTGTAAAAAGCGCTATATAAATAAAGCTGACTTGACTTGACTTCATAAATGGAAAAATTAAATATGATTTTTTTCAAATTCAAAACATAGGTATATATTTTACTGGTGCACAAAATGAACCGTGCATCAACATCACTGTGTTTTAAAGAACAAAACCATTAAAACATTTTTCCATCTCCATGCAGGTTAAGGAAGTGTTCTCTTAGTTTTGCCGGTGCTAGACTAGAATTGCAAATCATGCAGTTAGGACGCTGACTCCCACCACGTTCCGTTATACATGTGAATCCATATTGTACATATTCGTCCGACTAAATTCTTTTTTTGCTCGACATAGTTAGTATGAAGGGATTCAAATATTAAGAACGAAATCACACGACGTACCATCACGTCACAAGTCGACTACTGAGCGCACCAAATTCCCTGCAGCACAGATAGGCCAAGCGATGTTGCGTGATCACCTGCAGCCAATGATGGCCAATCGGGGCGTGTCATCACGAATCATATGAGTCGGGTGTGTGTCTTGACCTCCACCGAACCTCTGAGACTGACTCACCGAACCCCTGGGGTTCGATCGAACCCAGGTTAAGAACCACTGCATTAGAAGCTGTCGAACCTATGAAGTCAAAAAAGATTAATGAGAAAAACATAGCACATGGAACAATAGCAGCGCTCGCTATTGAAACATGTAAACTGGAGCGCAAATGCAAACAAACCCAAATAAAGGTCTTTAAAATTGCGTGAAAAGAGAGTGCAAACTGTTATAAAAAAGGCACTAAAGCAGCAAAGGCTGAGCACCTCCATAACCTAAATTAAACGGACAAAAACAATCCAAGGTTTTTATTTAGCACAGTTGCTAAATTAACAAGTCAAGTCAGCTTTATTTATATAGCGCTTTTTACAATTTTCATTGTTACAAAGCAGCTGTACAAGAAAAAATGACTATAAGTAAAACATAAAAGGTTATGGAATTCAAAACACAGGTCAAATATCAGACACACAATAAATTCCTATATGCAGTGTTAATTAAATAAGACTACCAAATTCTAGCAGCCCCCCCGGCCAGGCAAAACAGTGCAAAACAGTATGCAAACGGTGGCGAGGAACCCAAAACTCCATTGGAGGAGAAAAAAAACCTTGGAGGGAAACCAGGCCTAACCAGGGGATTCCAGTTCCCCTCTGGCAAAAACTGCAGCCTCTGCAAAAAGCTCAACAGTGCTTGCACAACAAGGCAAAAAAAAAAAAATTAGATTTAAAATTATCATTAATAATCTAATAGTGGCTGAGGTTTTGTAGGGACGTCACTTCCTTTGTCCAGCATTTGTCAGGTCTGGGTATGGATTGCGCCCTGCCCGCTCTGCTCTTGTAACCTTGGAACAATGAGACAAGACTGGCTGAGAGTAGAGAACTGTTCTGCACTCTTTGATGCAACAAATGCATCAGTTGTTATTGGAAGTGTCCCTGGTTACGGTTGATCTAACTAGTGCAGCCTAGATCTTTGAAATACATACATTATGATAATGTAGTGTATGCAAGATTAAAAAGATGCGTCTTTAATCTAGATTTAAACTGACAGAGTGTGTCCGCCTCCCGGACATTGCAGGGAAGACTGTTCCAAAGTTTAGGCGCTAGATAAGAAAAGGATCTGCCGCCTGCACTTGATTTTGAAATTCTAGGTATTACCAACTGACCTGACGCCTGAGAGCGTAGTGCACGTGATGGACTATAATACGTAAGAAGTTCTCTCAAGTAGTGAGGAGCTAAACCATGCAGGGCTTCATAGGTAATAAGAAAGATTTTAAAATTTATGCGATGCTTTATAGGTAACCAGTGCAAGGTTGACAGAACCGGGCTAATATGCTCATACTTTTTTGTACGTGTAAGAACTCGAGCTGCCGGGTTTTGGACCAGTTGGAGTTTTTGTAATAGGCCTGCAGGGCAACCACCTAATAGTGCATTACAGTAATCTAGTCTTGATGTCATAAAGGCATGTATAAGCTTCTCCGCATCTGATGATGACAGCATATGACGTAATCTAGATATATTTTTAAGATTGAAAAACGCAGTCTTACAGGTGTTGGCGACCTGGTTCTCAAATGACAGAGTACTATCGAATATAAAGCCGAGATTCTTAGCTGAAGATGAGGGTTTTATGGAACATCCATCAATAGTTAAGCAGTATTCTTGGTTGTTACCTAGGGCGGTTTTCGGTCCGATAAGTAACACTTCAGTTTTGTCCGAGTTCAGTAATAAAAAATTGCTACTCATCCACTTTTTTATATCAACTATGCATTCCACTATTCGATGGAATTGCTGTGTTTCGTGAGGCTTCGAGGAAATATAAAGTTGCGTATCATCAGCATAGCAGTGAAAGCTTATTCCGTGTCACTTTATTATATCTCCTAGAGGTAACATGTATAATGCGAAGAGCATAGGCCCTAGTACTGAGCCCTGTGGTACACCGTACTGGACTTGCGATAACAAATAAACAGACATCATCTGACCTGGATACTCCACCGCACCTTGGATTGAATTAGTACCAAACATCGCCCCAAAAGAAAGGCTACAGTGTTTTTCACCTATAAAATAGGAAGATTTAATTAAACTTATTGCAACATCTAAACCTACAATTTGCTTATTAGACCCCATACCAACTAAATTATTAAAAGAGTTACTACCTGTTGCAATTGAGCCCATTTATAACATTATCAACTCGTCAATTAATCTAGGCCATGTCCCAGGACCCTTTAAGATGGCCGTCATTAAGCCTCTAATCAAGAAACCAAACTTAGATCCAAATGAACTAAGAAACTATAGACCGATTTCAAATCTCCCTCACCTGTCAAAAATACTAGAAAAAGTAGTATCCACTTAGTTGTGCTCTTTCTTACAAAATAATGACAAACACGAAAAAAGTTTCAGTCAGGCTTTAGATCGCATCATAGCACTGAAACTGTGCTCGTTAAAATTACAAACGACCTGCTTATAGGATCAGATAAAGGTAACATCTCACTCCTGGTCCTGCCCCAGCCAGCAATGACATGTGGGGCCCAGATGAGGGCTTCATGGGCGGCAAATGTGGGCCCCATTATGTGCTTGCACCCGGGATCCACATTGGGGCAAGCCGTGGAAGCCCAGACGTACTAAAAGTGGGACCTGTAAGGGTACTGCATGGGTCTTAATTGGGCAATTCATGTCAGACCCATTTGGGCCCCACCTGCCCAAAGGGGTTTGCACCCAGGATCCAGCCGTGGATGCCCAGATGGGCTTTAAAAGGGATCTATAAGGGTGTTATGTGGGATCTTAACTGGGCAATTCATGACAGACCCATTTGGGCCCCACCTGCTTATAGGGCGTTTAAAATGGTCTTGCACCCGGGATCCACACGGGGGCCAGCCGTGGATGCCCAGATGGGTTTTAAGTGGGACCTGTAATTTGGGCCCCACCTGCCTAAAGGGGTTCAACCGTGAATGCCCCTATGGGCTTAAAGTGGGCTCTGTAAGGATCTTATGTGGGTCCTAACTGGGCAATTAATGCAAGGCCATGCCCAACCAAACCAAATGGTTTAAGGAAACAATCTAAGAAAAACTAAAAACGAAGAATGAATATAAGAACTGCAAGAAATTTATTGTCAAATTGAACAACAAAAATGATCTTTAAAAAATAATTTAAATGTCACATGTAAACAAATCAAAAATATATTTAAAAAAAAAACATCTCTCCAAAAAATACATTAATACAAAATTGTTACATTGAACAACAAACATAATCGTTAAAAGTCACAACATACCGGTAAATAAATCAATAATATACTTAAAAAATCTCTTCAGAAAATACACCCATATGGTGTCTGTGTGGTGGACGCTCCTTTTTCTCTATGGGCTCTTGCAGCCATCTCCCCTCCACGGTCACGTGCGCCGGTAAACCACTTCCCCAGCGCCATTTCCAGTTCTTTGCGGTTCACATTTTGAGTGATTGCATTACTCTTCAGTGCACCTAAAAACAAAGGAGCATAAGTCAATTTAGCGATGTTCTTTTTTGCTCCAACTTGCAACTCTTCAAATCATTCAGTCAAGTAAAACACATTTCCACATGTGGTAAGCTAAAATGTTTGAAATTGACCAAAATGTAAGAATATGTAAGAAATTGACCAAAATGGCCAAAATGGGTTAAATAAAATATCCACCCAGATTCTGAATACTTTAGAGCCCTCCTCTCCCTGATTAGGAACTTTTATCAAATATCAAATGTAAACAATATCAGTTGTGGGCTGCACCTCTGCTTTTGAAATGAGAAGATCCTGGCTAAACTACTGTGATATAAGCATTTGAAATTAACATCATTTGTCAATGTCTTGTAACATATCAGGAGCATATGCCCTTTAAGGTCAATGTATGAAAACTTACACCATATTTATGAACAACAGGGTACACCTCCTCCTGTCGCTCTCGTGGCTGGCAAGACCTTAATGAAATTAGACAAAAATTGAGCAAATCAGTATTCAACAGGAGCTTTCAATCAATAAAAAGATAAGTAACAAATGAACATAAAATAACCAGCTTACATGACACTGTGAAAAAAATTACTTCTCACTGTTCTCAGGTCAAATATTTATATGCAATTAAAATGCGATTAATTAATTACAAAACCTCTAATTAATTAGATTAATTTTTTAATCGAGTCCCGGCCCTATTTTTTATATTAAAGGGATACTCCACTTTAAAATGAAAATTCTGTCATCATATACTCACCCTCATGTTGTTTCAAACCTGTATGAATTTCTTTCTTCTGGAGAACAGAAAGGAAGATATTTAGAAGAATGTCAGTAACCAGACAGTTTTTGGTACCGTTGAGTTCCATAGTAGGGAAAAAATATACTGTCTGGTTACTGACATTCTTCTAAATATCTTCTTTTCTGTTCACCAGAAGAAAGAAATTCACACAGGTTTGAAACAGCATGAGGGTGAGTATATGATGTTGAGTATCCCTTTAAAACTAATAAAAAAAGTATTTTTTTACTTTGAGCAATTCTAGATATAAAACAAAACAGCACCTTGGAGAAGGTCTTTAATTTGTTCCCACAGCGGTCAGATATTTTAACGAACACTGTTAATTATTGAATATTATTTTTGTCTTTTATAGTGTTTGTATTTTATACTTTTGAACTGTGAGATTGAATCTTTCTATAAATTGTCTCCTAATCAGGGTTTATTTTTTTAGTAGTAATAGTTTATTTGAACATGTAAATAAAAACATACACACACACATATCGTATATATTAATATACAGACATGCATACATATATAAAACTAAAATAACAGCTAAATAAAGTCATGTACTTCTTATTGTCTTCTAATGCAGAATTATTTATTTGTCTGTTAGTTGTGTATTGTGTTTGATGGCTGTATGGTTGGTGGCAAAACAGTTTCCCTACCGGGATTAATAAAGTTTTCCAATACTCAAAAAATGAAATGTAATATAAACGAAGGTTTATTTTAGTTCAGATTAACATTTGAGGGCAGCAATTGTATTCATAATGTCTAAATAAAACCGACGTAATGTTACTTGAAGGCATAGCCTAAGTTACTATTCCTGCCAAACTTCCATGGTTGCAGTTAGTGTTACTACAGTAAATCCATGGTGAATGTTGCTGATCTGTGGACACTGGATCATTCATGGCACAATGTTTCTTCCAGGTTACAACGCGCTGTTTGATCCGTTAACAACGGAGAAATGTGAATACTTCTCACTAGATCTCGCAGCGATGTTATTATGTTGTGGTCGCGCCGGCGTCTCTTGGCCTACATTATGAGCGCGCTCGCTGTGTTTACACCGGCAGACGCTGCGCAAACCACTTCCGGCGAAAATGTAGTCCATTCGTTTAGAGTAATGGCGCCGCCCGTGATTTGCCGCGTTAACTTGTGTATATAATATATGTCTATGCTGAGCACAGCGAACTGCTGCTGGGCTCCTGTCTGTGGTGTATGTCATCAATCACGTAGCCAATGTGTTGCGGCCACTGATTGATGACATACACTACAGACTGAAGACAGGAGTATATACAAAATATATATATATATACTACTCAGATTATTAGTTACTGTTACGGAATTATGTGCATGACATACAGCACAATGATTTGTAGGGATGCTTGACATTGATTTTGTACTGATATCCGATATACCAATATTGTCCAATGCTTAATTTCCGATACCGATATTAGCCGATACAGATACATATGATCGTTTATAGGCTTACTGCCCACTGTTCCATGACTCCCTTGATACTGGGGATTTTAACGTTTTGAAGGACTAACCAGCAACCGGTAGGCTAACTGGGGTGCAGTGCTTACAACCCCTTCGAGAGAAGATGCCAACTGAACATTTCTTTGACTGAGGTAAACTGAAAACAAATAGCCACACAAGAACAAAAATTCAACTCATTCCACTCATTGGGGCTTAGATCTGCCCTGCTCAAGAATTGATTTACTCTACAAACCCTGTGTTTATCCTGGGTGGCCAACAGCAACACCCAAATTTTGTCTGCATTCGCTTTGAGAGGAAACGAGCTTTCCAATAAGGTATAAAATGACATACTTTAGTCATTTTAAACCATTTCAATAACCGATTTCGATATTTACCGATATTGAATTTTAAAGCCAATATCGGCCGATAATATCAAGCATCCCAGTTATTTGTCTAAATATGTGTTTCTGCCCCAAGGGACAGGCGTCTGGGACTGGGCTATTATTTGAAGTGTTACGGTAGGCCTGCAACCTTTCTGAGAGTCCACTAATCGGCATAATTCAACACAGCATAAACTTTGACCTATTTTGATGCCATGACCTCTGCCATGCAGGACCTATGTGTTCCCAGTTCAAACCCAACTTAGCACATAAATATGCCATGCAGGACCTATATATGTGTTTCCAGTTCAAACCCATGGCCACTTGGCCCATTACAATGCCATGCAGGACCCATATATGTGTTTCCAGTTCAAACGCATGGCCACTTGGCCCATAAAAATGCCATGCAGGACCCATATATGTGTTCCCAGTTCAAACCCATGGCCACTTGGCCCATAACAATGCCATGCAGGACCCATATATGTGTTCCCAGTTCAAACCCATGGCCACTTGGCCCATAACAATGCCATGCAGGACCCATATATGTGTTCCCAGTTCAAACCCATGGCCACTCGGCCCATAACAATGCCATGCAGGACCCATATATGATTTCCCAGATCAAACCCATGCCCACTCGGCCCATAAATATGTCATGCTAGACCCATATATTTGTTCCCATATCAAACCCATGCCCACTCGGCCCATAAATATGTCATGCTAGACCCCATTATGTGTTCCCAGTTCAAACCCATGCCCACTTGGCCCATAAATATGCTATGCAGGACCCATATATGTGTTCTCAGTTCAAACCCATGCCCAATTGGCCCATGCCTGTCCCTTATGGGGCCCATGTAATTAGCTCATATGGGCTTCCTATGTGGGACTCATACTACAAAACCTACATGGGACCCGCTGATTTCACCCAGCCAAAGCCCATGCCCACACGGTAACCATGGAACACGTACTTAACCCATCTGGGCCCCACATGTCATTGCTTGCTGGGGCTTGACCTTAGTGCTGCGTTCAATACCGTAGACCATAACATACTTCTAGATCGCTTACACAATTATACCGGTATTGAGGGACAGGCACTACAATGGTTCAGATCTTACTTGTCAGACAGACATCAATTTGTCCATTTAAATGGGGAATCATCAAATCTAATGCAAGTAAATTATGGATTACCTCAGGGATCGGTTCTGGGACCCGTGCTGTTCTCCATATACATGCTGCCCCTCGGAAACATTATTAAAAAACGTGGAATTAGCTTCCATTGCTATGCAGATGATACTCAGCTATACATCTCATCGAGACCAGATGATACCTCCTAGCTATCCAAATTGGCAGAGTGCATTGAAAATATAAAACATTGGATGTCCTGTAATTTCCTTTTTTTAAATTCTAATAAAACAGAAATATTACTTATCGTACCAAAGTAATGTAAACCCAATATTTCGGATTATAACCTGCAGGTTGAAGGATGTACTATTACTCCAACAAATACAGTAAAAGATCAAGGCGTTATATTAGACAGCAACCTGTAATTTTGAAATGACATCTCAAATGTCACAAAAACAGATTTTTTTAACCGTAGAAATATTCTGTGTGTTGCTGACGCGGAGAAGCTTATTCATGCATTTATGACCTCAAGACTTGACTACTGTAATGCGCTACTTAGTGGTTGTCCTGCATCATCAATAAACAAACTACAGTTAGTTCAGAACGCAGCTGCCAGAGTTCTAACCAGGTCCAGAAAATACGATCACATAACCCCAATTTTATCAACCCTTCACTGGCTACCCATTAAGTATCGTATTGACTTTAAAGTTATTTTAATCACTTATAAAGCCTTAAAGGGTTTAGGCCATACCTACCTAACAGAGCTTCTATCACACTACAACCCATCACGCTCTCTAAGATCTCAAAACTGTCTATTGATAACACCTAGAATAACTAAATCCACCAAAGGGGGTCGAGCTTTCTCATACGTAGCACCTAAACTCTGGAATAGCCTTCCAGATTTTATTCGAGGATCAGACACACTCGCCCAGTTTAACTCTAGATTAAAGGCCGGTGGTCCCGTCAAGTCCGGTGGTCCGTCCTGCACCCAGTCCTTCTCAGCCGGCCTTCCTGCCGGTGTCTCAGCCGGCCCTCCAACCTACAGCCCAATCGGCCTTGCCCCAGCCGTTCCCTACTACGGCTGTCCTGTCTTGCCCTACCCCTTCTAGTTCCTCCCACTCCAAGAAAGGTATCCCTACCATGCCCAGACCTTCCTACCCCACCCCTCCGCCCAGCTCTAGGAAGCAGGGTCCTGTCCCTCCTAAGTCCCCACCCAGTTATAGTGTTCCCAAGTTTGTCCCACCCATTCCGCCTCCCCCTTCTCATTGATGTTTATTTATTGTCCAACCCCAATCCCTTTTTTGTCATGTCAGCCCTGCCCTTCCCAGCCAGCAATGACATGTGGGGCCCAGATGAGTTAAGTACGTGTTCCATGGTTACCGTGTGGGCATGGGCTTTGGCTGGGTGAAATCAGCGGGTCCCATGTAGGTTTTGTAGTATGAGTCCCACATAGGAAGCCCATATGAGCTAATTACATGGGCCCCATAAGGGACAGGCATGGGCCAATTGGGCATGGGTTTGAACTGAGAACACATATATGGGTCCTGCATATCATTTTCATGGGCCAAGTGGGCATGGGTTTGAACTGGGAACACATATATGGGTCCTGCATGGTATATTTATGGGCCAAGTGGGCATGGGTTTGATATGGGAACACATATATGGGTCTTGCATGACATCTTTTTGTGCCGAGTGGGCATGGGTTTGATCTGGGAACACATATATGGGTCTTGAATGGCACATTTATGGGCCGAGTGGGCATGGGTTTGAACTGGGAACACATATATGGGTCCTGCATAGAATTATTATAGGCCAAGTGCCCAGGGGTTTGAACAGGGAACACATATATCGGTCCTGCATGGTACATTTATGGGCAAAGTGGGCATGGGTTTGAATTGGGAACACATATATCTGTCCTGCGTGGTACATTTGTGGGCAAAGTGGGCATGGGTTTGAACTGGGAACGCATATATGGGTCCTGCATGGCATATTAATGGGCCAAGTGGGCGTGGGTTTGATCTGTGAACATATAAATGGGTCCTGCGTGGCGTATTTATGGGCCAAGTGGCCATGGGTTTGAACTGGGAAAAAATATATGGGTTTTCAGTAATCTTTCCACCACTGCCTGTTATGCACACAACACCTGATTAGGCTCATTCACAATAAAGCCAGCGAAGCAGTTAACGTTTGTTAATTCTCTCACATATCCTTTAATTTACGAATTTTACAGTATTTAATTGTTATTTGGTCAGGCAGTTCTTAGGACATCTATAAGGGGCCTGTAATGCAAAGACCTTGTTTCGCGCTCAAAACGTAAAATGATGTTTAATAAACAAAGTTCGGGAGTAGCCCTGGCAAATTACCGCACACCGAGCACATAATCGCTAAACAGACTAATTATCCAACCAGCGTCAGCTGAACACATATAAATATAAAGAAGCTCCTCACCTCAATCATCTCGTCCGACTTCGCATCGATCCGCAGCGGAAAAACCATGGCAGAGTCCAGGAAGTTACTTTCCTTTACCTCTAATGTTACCCCTGCCCCAGAAACGTCAGGCGAAGACTCCTCAAGCGAGCAAAACCCCTCAGCAGCATCATCCGCGAGTAAGGAGCAGAGCCCATCGCTTCTAAACCTCCGCTTGCTTCCCGGAAACTGCCGCAGGCCATGCCAAGAAATCTCAACCGTCCTACCCAACCCGCCCAGCCGTAGCGCCGGCCGCGGTCCACAGGATTTCTGCATCTTTTGGGGGTCATCAGGGCCCAGCACCGTGCACTGTCCGGCGCCGTCCGCAATTTTTGGGGGGATAGGCGCTCAGGGCTCGGGCTCGGTCCGGGCTCTGGGCTCCCTTCCCGGTAAAAGGGGGAGCGCTCCGGGCTCAGACGGGAGCTCAGAGCCCAGAGCCCTCTCCCCAGACAGTACGCCAAATACGCATAAATCCTAATTACCTGCAGCCAGAATTTGCGGGGGCGAACTCGTGAACTGCTCATTCGGAAAGCACTGCTGCTAGCTGTGACTTCGAGGAGAAATTCATATCAGACATTCACAAATTGAGGTAAGTTGAAATATTATGTTGCCAGGAAAATAACACCGCATATTGTACAGTGGTCTGTGCTGTTTAATCTGATGTAGAATAACCAAAAGGAAAAACAGCGGGAGAGGTTGGACAATAATTAATATATCACGATATACTTTTATTCAATAACGGTGATACGAGTTTTAAACACATTTCCGATATTTTAGCTTACCACATGTGGAAATGTGTTTTACTTGACTGAATGATTTGAAGAGTTGCAAATTGGAGCAAAAAAAAGAACATCGCTTAATTGACTTATGCTCCTTTGTTTTTAGGTGCACTGAAGAGTAATGCAATCACTCAAAATGTGAACCGCAAAGAACTGGAAATGGCGCTGGGGAAGTGGTTTACCGGCGCACGTGACCGTGGAGGGGAGAGGGCTGCAAGAGCCCATAGAGAAAAAGGAGCGTCCACCACACAGACGCCATGAGTGTATTTTTTGGAGAGTTTTTTTTAAGGATATTATTGATTTATTTACCGGTATGTTGTGACTTTTAAAGATTATGTTTGTTGTTTAATGTAACAATTTTGTATTATTGTATTAATGTATTTTTTGGAGAGATGTTTTTTAAGGATATTATTGATTTATTTACTGGTATGTTGTGACTTTTAAAGATTATGTTTGTTGTTTAATGTAACAATTTTGTATTATTGTATTAATATATATTTTTTGGAGAGATGTTTTTTTTTAAATATAGTTTTGATTTGTTTACATGTGACCATGTGTGATCATTTTTGTTGTTCAATTTGACAATAAATTTCTTGCAGTTCTTATATTCATTCTTCGTTTTTAGTTTTTCTTAGATTGTTTCCTTAAACCATTTGGCATGGTTGGGTTAGGCCTTGCATCAATTGCCCAGTTAGGACCCACATAACATCCTTACAGAGCCCACTTTAAGCCCATAGGGGCATTCACGGTTGAATCCTGGTGCAAGCCCACTTTAAACCCCTTTAGGCAGGTGGGGCCCAAATTACAGGTCCCACTTAAAACCCATCTGGGCATCCACGGCTGGCCCCCGTGTGGATCCCGGGTGCAAGACCATTTTAAACGCCCTATAAGCAGGTGGGGCCCAAATGGGTCTGTCATGAATTGCCCAGTTAAGATCCCACATAACACCCTTATAGATCCCTTTTAAAGGCCACGTGGGCATCCACGGCTGGATCCTGGGTGCAAACCCCTTTGGGCAGGTGGGGCCCAAATGGGTCTGACATGAATTGCCCAATTAAGACCCATGCAGTACCCTTACAGGTCCCACTTTTAATACGTCTGGGCTTCCACGGCTTGCCCCAATGTGGATCCCGGGTGCAAGCCCATAATGGGGCCCACATTTGCCGCCCATGAAGCCCTCATCTGGGCCCCACATGTCATTGCTGGCTGGGTTAGTGTGTTCTGTTCTGTGTTTATGGTGTCTGTCGGTCTTGTCATGTTAAGTGTGATCTTGAAGAACTCATGGAGGAGTTCTTTAAGGCGGGGGCTCTGTCATGACAGAGCATGACATCCTGCCTCTCCTTGTCTTGATTTTCGAGTCTTGTGGCAGGATCAAGTCAGTCCCATGTGTTTTGTGTGGAGAAAGAGCATTGTTTTGGTTTGTCACGCCATGCTCTCTCTCCGGTGTCACGTCCTTTAGTCCCGCCCCCTTGTTTCCCTGTTAGCGGCCCATTAGTGTTAGTCTTGTCACCAGTCCAGGTCCATCTTTCCCTTAGTGATTCATTCCCCTCACCTGCCTTGTGCAATCCTCTTGTAAGCTTTCCCTTAGTGTTTCATCCATGTCACCTGCTGCCACTCTCCCTGTGTATTCAGTCCTCGTTAGTGTTCCCCCTTTATCAAGCCCCAGTTTCCTCTGTCCCTTGTCGGTTCATTCTTCACGTTTACCCACCTTCGTCTGTCCTGATACCCTGCCTTCCATTGGAGTTATCTTGTTGCTGTTTCAAAGTTTGTGGACTTATAGTTTATTTATTATTCTTATTAGCTCGTTTGTTTTGTCCCCCTTGTGGGAAGTTTTAGTTTTCAGTCTTGTTTTGTTTTTGCTCATGTTTTCCCCATCGAGGGTCTTTGTTTAAATAAAGTTTTATTTAGCAAACAGCTGCCTGCGCTTGGGTTCTGTCCATACTTCGTAACATATTTTCCTGTAAAGCTGCTTTGGAACAATGCACATTGTGAAAAGCGCTATATGAATAAAAATATATTGAAAAGACTTGTATTTCATATAACTAATAACTTTCTTTTTTAAGTTAACCAATATACAACTAGATTCTATTTCATTTAAGTTTAAAAAATGAAGGAAGCGGCAATATTTTTTACAGTATAGTTTTATTACAGTAACCATGGTTTATCTATGTTCTTTTTTTAATCCATGGTTGTCAAAACCATTGTTATTTTGCGGTAACCATGTTGTTTGTTGTTTTAGCTGTAGTTAAACCATGTTTTTTTGTTTTGTTTTAAACCATGGTTCTTTATCATAAGAACTGAACATGCTATACACTTTAAACAAGTGAACATTTTCTCAACTTTAAATAGAAATCACTGATACTGACAATGAGCAATTTTGAGTCATGCGTGGATACACAAAAACATATATGCAACAACAGTGTTTTACCAAGGCTTTGTTATGGTGTTGCTAAGATGTTCTAGTGTTTTTTTAGTTGCTTGCTATGCGTGGGTTGCACTGGTTGTGATGTTTGCTCTTACGCTTGCACCTTAACACCCCATACCAAAAGCACAACTTAGCAGTAATATTCTTTGTATTTGTTGTTTACTAAGGACAAAAATGATTGACACTTTGTACATCCTGTTTGACCTACAATATAGAAATAAAGGAATGTGTCCTTATTTAACTCATTTCTACTTTCATAACCTGGCTTTGACTTTAACTCTACCAAAAGTATAATCTGCCAGTGATAAAACTGTGAAAGATGATGAGACACATGAAACACGTGAGATTTTTGATGTTAAGTAATAAAAAAAGTTTTTAGTATATTTACACGAGGGGTGTATTTTGAGTTTGGGTATTTTGGCTAGTGTCCTGGGCTCATTATGATTGGTCATTGTGCCTTGGGATGTTATAATTTCAGAATGCGTACGTATCAGGCTACAGAAATACATGGCAACAGCGAAATCTACTGGCACACAACTGCAAATACAATCAGACAGACATTCTCACACAGACACACGCGCGCACAAACACCCCTCCTCGTGGGAACTGAGTTTCTGAAACTGTGACATTTCGAGATAGAGGTGATATGTGTGTACTTCAACAAAACTTAAACATACAAAACGTAAAAAAATTATAAAAACCGCTACAAAAACATGACTACAAAGTATAACCACATGAGAGGATCAACAAATATTACGTAATAACAGACACAATTTTAGTCAGTGTTTGCTTTATGTCCTGTGAGCTTATGCATTTTATGTATACCGAAATTCAACTCATCAACCCCGATACACTGTACTTTTTGCCAAGTAATTGAAGTATTTTTTATACAGACTGGGTTAGGACCACAATCGATGCTGTTCTCCAACAGCACTGTAAAAACATTCATTGATGTCTGAAATAATCAAAAGTGAGGTTACACAGATATCACATGTAACACATCAGTATGTTACAAACTGTTTATACTTCGAATCCTTTGCTGTAAAGTTGCCAGGTGGCTTGAAGCCTTTATGACAGTGACAGTAGTAGCTGCCTCTAGTGTTAAAGCAAACCGCATCATCTCCACAAATTGGATCATCAAACTCACTCTCATCCTCATCTATAGCAGAAAATGAAACAGCAGGTTAATAGCAAATGCACAAATTACACCTCTATTAAAGCTATTGAGGAGAAAAGTGGTTGTCAAAACAACAAAAGAGAGTCTATATGCTTCTACAGGCTTCTTGAAGAGATACGATGCATGTTTTTGTATGTTGTCATGAGTGTTATGTTGTACCTACACACTTTCTTTTCATCTGTAAGTATCCAGGTGCACAGGACACGTTCTGTGAGAGCTAACAAAAAATGATAGGAACAAATATCAAGAGTCTGTTCTTCCTCATTACAACCCATAGGCTATGGGACCCATATATTAAACATAGATAAACATTTGTTTTCATCGTTTTGGGCTTTCTGTACTAAACTGGATGGCACAACCTTGAAGCCCAGAGCCCCCACGGGCTCATGGTAGTCTAGGGCCTCTTGGCTCTGGCCCCAATGGGCCGGTCAGTAATTCATCCCTGGTTGCATATAGATCTGTTTTTCATAGTAGGTAAGAACCAAGAGATTATTTAATCGATTCCTTTTTTTGTCTGTTCTGGGTGTGCACTGTGGAAACTGTTTCTATTCCTATTGGTGGATGCTGAAAGACATGTACAGCACAGTGCATGTGAGTTGTAGATTGATAATTAAAATTGGTTGAGTGGTTGTACAGTGCGTTATCCCCAGAATGGGATTTATGTCTAATTTTCTTTTCTTTTTTGTTTGTCTAAACGGAGATCACAAAAGATAATATTAAAGAGGTGTGTGAGCTCGCAAGCACAATGTTACGAGTTACAAACATGGTAGAGCAATCATTTCGATTACAAAATGTGCTTTTCTTGATCATTTGCCTGAATTGTCTCAAATCTCTAGCATGAGTAATAACGTTGAAGATCTTGACTTTACCATTGAAAATGTTAACGCCACCTTCTCGGAAACCCTAGACATAGTTGCTCCTCTGCGCTTAAAGAAGATTAAAAATGACAGCCCCACACCGTGGTATATTGAACAAACTCAGGCTCTAAAGAAAGCAGCACGAAAAATGGAGCGCAACTTTAGGAAAACTAAATTAGACGTATTTCGTACAGCATGGAAGGATAGTATTTAAAAATACAGGAAAGCCCTAAAAACGTCTAGATCTGCCTACCTTTCATCACTAATAGAAGAAAACCAGCATAACCCTAGGTTTTTATTTAACACAGTGGCTAAATTAACCAAAAAATTAATCGTCAGCGATTCTGTATACCAGCATAGCAGTGATGATTTTTTGAACTATTTCACAAATAAAATTAAATCCAAGATATTAGAGAAAAAATTATAACTATACAACCAGGAGTGAAACCCGATTAACAAACGACTTACTACAGCGCCCCTAGAAATTGCCATTATTTTCTACCATAGATCACAATGAGCCATCTAAAATCATTAGATCATCTAAATAAACTGCATGCATTCTAGACCCTATACCTACAAATCTACAAAAAGAGATGCTCCCAGAAATTATAGATTCTCTTCTTAGCATTATTAACTAATCTCTGACACTAGGAAATGCGCCTAAAGCATATAAAGTGGCTGTTATAAGGCCCCTTGTCAAAAAAAACCCATGTCAACCCTGGAGAACTTTTTAACTACAGACCTATTTCGAATCTACCTTTCATATTTAAAGTTCTGGAAAAAGTAGTCTCAACTCAATTATGTTCCTTCCTCCAAAGGAATGACATCAATGAAGATTTCCAGTCTGGATTTAGAGCACATCACAGTACAGAGACTATGTTCCTGCTGGAGGGCAAAGGGAGGGGGTGTCACTGTTGAATAGTACATAAACTCTGTGTGCAGAAGAGGAAATTGCCTTTTCTCTGCACGTACTCATTGCTTATGATGCAGCAGGGACGTGCACAGGAATTTTGAGGGGCAGTTGCTATGACCTGAGAAATGGCAACCCCCCAAAAAAAAACTCACAGGCTATATGACAGACTGAGAATAACAGGGTCTTTATTAAAATACAGCACTCAATCACCTCAACTAGTACTAATAATAACACAGAAAAACATGAATTGAGTCATAAAAATCCCTTCATCAATATCCCTATCAAAATGCCTCCTTGAATTGTCTCTCCCTCTTCTGTATCCACCTCTTTTCAGTGGGCATCTTGGCTTCAAACAATACCCAAAATAGTGATAGGATTTAGGCATTTAACCATTTTGAATAAAATTATTAATGTGATGCATTACTTCCATCAGCAGACATGTAGCTTAGTTTGCCTAATGTCTACCTACCAAAAAACATCGTAGCCTAGGCTGCTTGTCTGCAAGCTATCCGTCTTATTATTTAGGCTAAATGTGGCAAACTCAGCGTGGATTTAAAAAGATTTAAATTCATTTCATAAAACTTTATGATGATGATCGTTCGTTTGTTATACATCACAAACGTCTCGGTTACGTATGTAACCTCTGTTCCCTGATGGAGGGAACGAGACGTTGTGTCGAACCGACAGATGGGGTTCGCCCCTGAGAACCTATCATCTTCTGACTATTTTGAAAAGGCCATTGAAATTGGCAAATGAAATTTGCATGCCGGGCTCCGCCCCCGGATATCCGGGTATAAAAGGGGAATGCTCATTCATTCACCTTTTGTGCTGAGGAGCCTGAGAGCATCTCACGATCGCTGCAGCGGACGGCTAATGTTGTGGCATGAGGGACACAACGTCTCGTTCCCTCCATCAGGGAACAGAGGTTACATACGTAACCGAGACGTTCCCTTTCTGTCGGTCTCTCGACGTTGTGTCGAACCGACAGATGGGGTTCCTATTGAAAACGCCACAGCACTAAGCCGCGTCACAATCTCTAGCGAAGCGACGTTTACCGGCCTGGGCGAGCCACACGTGAGCGCTATCGCGAAATTTGTAACCTTCCAGTGGGCAGGCAGGGGCTCCCAGAGCTTTTGGCAAAATGAGTAGCCCATGCCCTCGGCCACCACAGACGGAGGCCTTGTTCTCTAAACGAGAAGCCGTCCGGTACCGTAGGGCTACTGGGTAAGCGCTGTTCCCTCAATGTGGACGTGCGCTACGGAGACCACTTCCCACCATAGGGGGGAATACAGTGGAGACACCAACATGGTCTCACCAAATAGGGGAGAACTCATGGGAGGTATGTGCGGAATGCCGCAAGGTGGATGTCCACCTGGGGGAGGTCATGGGTTGCCACGGGGGGAACCATCTCATGACGACATCTCAGACGGAACCACCCTAGTGGGGGGTTACTACGTGTGGGGCACTAGGTCCGGTTAGAGCTATATGTAATAACTCAGCTCTGCTCCGCCGAGCCCGCCGCCCTGAGTGCTTATTGATGGATGGACGGACTGCCTATTCTTCACCCTTGGGGAAAGAAGGGAGGCAGCCCATAGCGCACTGATCCACCTAAGAAGGGGAATGGCGCTATGCGCAGGCGTACGCCCTACGACTGCTGGTCTCACCTGTTGGCAAGACTCGAGCTGCCGACTCCCCACGGAGGTTGCAAGCCTCTGCGAGGTATAGCGTAGCCCAACCCGCAACTCTACAGATGTCTGCCAGAGAGGCGCACTGAGCCGATGCCCACGAGGAGGCCACACCCCGAGCGGAGTGTACCGTCACTCAAATGGGCACGGGCTAGGATCGGCACGCCGTAGTGACGGCGTGTGCGATCCAGTGCGACGACTCTCCTCGAAGACAGCACTCCCGTTGCTGACCTCTATAACAGACAAGAGCTGCTCAGGGCCTTGAAGCCCTCCGTGTGGTTCGAGTAGAGGCGCAATGCGCTTACTGGACACCCCACGTACAGGTTGGGTCTTTCTCCCGGTGTGGGAGCGCCTGCAAGTTCACCACCTAGTTCCCAAAGGGGGGCGGCGGAACTTTGGGCACGTAAGTCGGCCGGGGTCTCAGGATCACGTGAGAGTCACCGGGCCTGAATTTTGGCAATCGGTGGACACGGAATGCTTGCAGGTGCCTCACCCTCTGGATGGACTCGAGCCCCAGCAGGAGAGCCAACCCCCCTCGCAGAACGAGGAAGGGGGCTCTCCGCAGGGCCCGAAAAAAGGGGACCCAAGAGGGTACAGGGCGCGGACGAGGCCTTAGCCCCTCGCGCCCTAGAGGAACCTAATAATCAGGTCATGCCGCCCCAGAGGCTCACCAGCAACTGGTACGTGATAACCGCGACAGCGGGTACCCACGCTCCAATGTGGAAGGGGAGATTACTCCCCAGCCTCTCCTGCAATAGGACAGCACGTTCCTGAGCGAGCAATTCCGCGGGTCTTCTCCTCGAGAAGAGCACCAGGACGAGAAGGGGCGCCACTTAAAGGCATCCAGCCTTGTGGGCACTGAGTGATAGTCTCCACCACTGTGGGGGGTAGATCATCCAGGAACTCCTCGTCCCATCCAGGAGCCAGACCCAAAGATCCGGCTCGAATGTCACACCGTGCCCATCCCCTACAAGTAGGCCCTTCGCCAGGGGATTTGGCCAGGGGGAGTTGTCGTCAGGAGTATTAGCTCCGAGGACCAAGTGTAGTTGGGCCCGTAGGCTGCAACTAGCAGCACTTGATACTCCCTTCCCAGACCTTGCACAGGACCTGCGCAATGAAGCTCACTGGGGGGAAGCGTACTTCTGTCATTTAATTGAACGGAGTAACAGACTTTGCTAACTTGCGCACGGCGCTGCTAACTTGCGCACGGCGCATTGCCTGCAAGATTCGTGTAGCTGTGTATGGCTGTTCGGGTAAGTGCTTTCCCAGTCGGGCTATGTGTTTACCTTCTCTCAGATGTAGCTTAAAACCACTTTTGTGTGTTTTAGGGATAGCTATTATAGCAAGGAAGCGCTTGCGACCTGCCTTAGGGCGACTGCTGCTTTGCTCAAGTTCTGTTAACGCACGTCTCCTTCATGTTCTGGGCTTTCATCGAGCCAGAGGTAATGGCCGGAGCTCATTTGGCTGGCGAAAATACCTCATAGGCCACTTGTGTGGCCGATCGCATATCTGCTCTCGGATGTGTAATATTCACGAGTGGACGTGTTTGTGATTTATTCTGTGATCGATTGAGTGGTGGTGTGCCCTTAATTGTCTCTTAAAAGTCATTTTCTTTCGTCCTTTTGTTTGTTTATTTCATTTACCAGCATTAGTTGTTTGGCCAGATCATTCCTTTTGCCTTTTGTTTACTTTATTTACCAGCATTATAGTCATTTGTTAAAGTCATTTATTTTGCCCCTTTCGTTTGTTTATCTTATTTACCAGCATTAGTTGTTTGGCCAGATCATTCCCCTTGCCTTTTGTTTACTTTATTTACCAGCATTATAGTCATTTGTTAAAGTCATTTCTTTCACCCTTTTGTTTATTTGTATTGTTGTTTTCGTAACATTGTTTCATGATCCCTGTTTGTTTATTGTAAGACTTCATTCTTTGTTTATTTAATTTATCAGTATTACTGTTGTTGAAGTTAAATTTGGTTTATTCTGTCCTTGTTATATGTAGAGGAGCTGAGTGCTGACGGTGAGGACGGCGTGCTCGAGGTGGTGGGTCCTCTTTTGTGTGTAGTGTGGGTACTTTCACAGTGTGACCGTTGCCGTGTTGGTTGTGTTACGTTAGAAGTTCTCTCAAGTAGTGAGGAGCTAAACCATGCAAGGCTTTATAGGTAATAAGCAAGATTTTAAAGTTTATGCGATGCTTTATAGGTAACCAGTGCAAGGTTGACAGAACCGGGCTAATATGCTCATACTTTTTTGTACGCGTAAGAACTCGAGCTGCCGCGTTTTGGACCAGTTGGAGTTTTTGTAATAGGCCTGCAGGGCAACCACCTAATAGTGCATTACAGTAATCTAGTCTTGATGTCATAAAGGCATGTATAAGCTTCTCTGCATCTGATGGTGACAGCATATGATGTAGTTTAGATATATTTTTAAGATGAAAAAAACGCAATTTTACAGGTGTTGGCGACATGGTTCTCAAATGACAGAGTACTATCGAATATAAAGCCGATATTCTTAGCTGAAGATGAGGGTTTTATGGAAGATCCATCAATAGTTAAGCAGTATTCTTGGTTGTTACGTAGGGCGGTTTTCGGTCCGATAACTAACACTTCAGTTTTGTCCGAGTTCAGTAATAAAAAATTGCTACTCATCCACTTTTTTATATCGACTATGCATTCCACTATTCGATGGAATTGCTGTGTTTCATGAGGCTTCGAGGAAATATAAAGTTGCGTATCATCAGCATAACAGTGAAAGCTTACTCCGTGTCGCTTTATTATATCTCCTAGAGGTAGCATGTATAATGCGAAGAGCATAGGCCCTAAGACTGAGCCCTGTGGTACACCGTACTGGACTTGCGATTTGCGCGATACGTCATTGTTTATTGCTACATATTGAAAACGGTCGCATAAATAAGATCTAAGCCATTTCAAAGCTATTTCCTTAATACCGACATCATTTTCGAGTCTATGAAGGAGCATGCTGTGGTCAATGGTGTCGAATGCAGAACTAAGATCTAGCAGCACCAATAAGGAGATACATTCTCGGTCGGACGCCATAAGCAGATCATTTGTAACTCTAATCAGAGCAGTCTTTGTACTGTGATGTGCTCTAAATCCAGACTGGAAATCTTCATTAATCTCATTCCTTTGGAGGAAGGAGCATATTTGAATTGAGACTACTTTTTCCAGAACTTTAGATAAGAAAGGTAGATTCGAAATAGGTCTGTAGTTAACTAGTTCTCCAGGGTCCAGATGGGGTTTTTTGACAAGGGGCCTTATAACAGCCTTTGTGCTTTAGGCACATGTCCTAATGTCAGAGATGAGTTAATAATGCTAAGTAGAGGATCTATAATAGATTTGTAGGTATAGGGTCTAACATGCATGAAGTTGATTTAGATGATCTAATGATTTTAGAGAGTTTATCGTGATTGTCAAGTTCTCCAGATGTTATAATTAGTTCAGCTCTGCCCAAACTTGAAAACGGCTTGCTCAACACATAAAGGATACAAAGGGACAACTCAATTCCTTTTTAGTTATTTATTTTCTTTCCAGATGGTTTTTAAAGGATTAAGGACTAAGGGATAGGGAATAGGTTGATAACCTTAAACAGAAAATAAACATACATTACTTTTCACACTCAAAACACAGCAACAAAGCATGCTAACATTTCCATCAATTACTTTAACACATTATTGGGAAATATTCACAATAAAAAGTGTCACCCCTCCTAATACAATTAAACATAGATGCAACATAATAAATCATTAGAAACATAACATACCAGTTGCGTCTTTAGAGTTGAACATGAGCATGCTGGAGAGGAATTAAGTCAAAGCAAACACCAAACATTTTATACATTCTTACTATCCTCAGATAAAGATTGGATGCGAGACTCTAATTCTGAGATCTTCTCTGTCAGCCTTGCTATTTCCCTGCATTTATCGCATGTAAAGCCCTCGCCGCTGACAGAGAAGGCTAAGCTAAACATTTGACATGAGGTGCAAGTGACAATAATAAGAGAAGAAGCCATAACTCACCGGGTTTGAAGAGTAATTCCAACTTACCAAGGCTGCTCGGTGATTCTTAGTATATACGCTTAAGAGAGAAACCGTTAGCACACAAGAAAACGAGATGATATTAAGCAGTGTAAACAGAAAGCCCGCTAGCACGCTTGTGCTATGCTAACGGCGCTGAGTGTTTTGGTTTAAGATCTTCAAGTAAATAACCAGGAGATGGTCATTGAGATATCAGGATAAGTTTAGCAACAACAGTGATAAGTAACAATGTATGCTATGAATAAAATACACTAATATGAAAGAAAGTATAAGTGCAGTGATACAACAAACCGATTCCGCTGCAGTGAGGTGAAACTCCGTCTACCGTCTCCCAAAACACCTGATGTTGTGGTTTCTGTGAAAATTAAATAATCAACATATGAAATAATGAACAATGGCTGTTTTTCTACCATGAGCTACAGTAAGTTTTTTTGCAAACAGTTGCAAATGTCACCAATAGGGGGAGCAAAGACGCTCCAAAGCAAGGAGGCGCAGAAAGGAGCAAGAAAGGTTAGGCTAAAAACTCTGAATACTCTATTTGAGTCTAATATGACTCGTCTAAGGCAAGTTTCAGAAATGTAAGCCTTATTTTTATAGCCTTGATATTTTACAGTATAAATACGTCTGATGTAAACTGAAAGGGTTTGTATGAATGAACTCTCTACTAGAGGTCTTGCAGCAGTGCAACATACTTTCCTACCTACACTGCCGTAATAACTGCCTTAGTTGGGCACGCATTAACAGGTACATATTACCATAATTTACTCTTGTATAATTGTGGACAGAAGCAAGCACATACGCTCACAACACAGACTCACCGAATACAACCTCATGCACAACACACACACAGACACAACTCACAAGCACATAGGCTCACAACACAGACTCGCCGAACACAACCTCATGCACAACCAATATAAATTAATAAAATATATAATGTATAAAACTCCCGGCCAGTCCACCACATGCATTAGTAACAACCTTACTTGCCTGAGCTTTGAAATGACAATTATAATCAGTTTAAACGCCTCACTGAGAATGTATGGCAGCTGGTAATGAAAAATTATTAATTTTAAGGATAAAATAATGTCATTTAGATAATATGCATGTTCAAAATGCTTGATCCAATACAGTTTAAAATTAGCATGTGTTCCTTGAGAGAGCAAGAAAATTGTGTCACGAATACAGTACAACAACTTGTGGTAAAATACACATTTTATTAGTTGGTTTCTGCTGCCCCTGTGGTGAATTTGCAGTATAACATCATCAGAAGATATAGGACACAGTCTGACATTCTACTTACAGTAATATAGGCAGGTTGCCATATGGGCTATTAAAACAAAACGACTTGAGCAATATTTCTGTCGTATTATTACCACGTGAGCAATATTTCTGTTGTATAATTATTCACACAGTTTATACCTTTTTAAAGTTTTAGAGAACATAGCATCACATTATGGAGGGATTTTTCAGTCAGAATATAAACTAAAAGTCTAAAACTAAAAGTTTTAAACCAAAACTAAAAGTCTAAATTTGAAACTAAAAGTCCAAGTTGAAAATTAATTCGGTATATAGGATTGGGCATTTTGTATGTAGGATTGGGCATTTAATCATTTAGCCATTTAGGTTGAGGATTTGGGGATTTAGGTTTGAGGATTTGAGAATTGAGGAGTGTATGCAGATTAGGAGGCGTGGCCCTAATACTGGAGGATGGGCTTGAAATGTCTGGTGCGCAGAGGCACCTTATGGACAGCAGCTCCCAGTGCTACAGAGCGAGTGAGTGACTGGAGCGAGGATATGAGTCGCCGTATAGGGTTTAAATCAAACTGCGCTTATGAATACATATATAAAAGCGTGCATACACACATATACATTGCTCACATATACATGTATAGTATTGGATGTTCAAGCAAACACATATGAAAAACATGTGCGCACTAATGTGAAATCCATACCAATACATATTATGTTAGTAATGCATGCATGTACACTTTTTCACGCATACATATAAACTCGATGTGTGCAAACAAACCTAAACAACACTCGTACATACAAACAAACTCCGCACACACACATCTATAAAACACTCGCACATACATACAAACTCGATGCATGCAAACACACCTATTCAACACTCGCACATATAAACTCGATGTTTTATAAACATACCCACTCAAATCTGAAGTGAGATCACAGAAAAAAGTAGTCTCAGTGCCCAATATGACCAGTCTACCAGGATCCTGAGCCACACACTCCCTGCCCAACAACGTGCATGTGAGTGTTCCCTCAGACTTGCCTGGATTTTGGAACACAAAAATTCTCAAAGAATGCATTGGTGCAGCAGCTGAAACACTACTTGAGGGAAAACAAATACAAGAACTTTGTGATAAAATAAAGCAAATACCCATGTCAGCATCATCTGCCACAAAGAAAAGTGAGATATTAACTCAGGATGTGCTAGCCCAGCTAGAAGAAGCCATGCGTAAGAATCCATGTGTAGGCTTAGCTGTGGATGAGTCCACTGACATTTGTGACAATGGTCAGTTGTTAGTGTATGTCAGGTTTTTTAACAAAGACCAGAGAGCATTCTGTGAAGATCTGTTAGGTGTCACTCCCCTTCAGACCAGTACAAGAGGAGAAGACATCTACCTGGCCATTAAGGAGATGTTATAAAGAGAGGAATGGACCCAAAACAAGTGGTTTCAATAACCACAGATGGAGCCCCTGCTATGATAGGGAGAGAGAAAGGATTTGTAGCAAGACTGAAAGCTGAGCTAATAGCTTACCATTGCATTATTCATCAATCTGTCCTCTGCGCCTCCCTGTCAGATGAGCATGCTGAGGTGATGAATACAATTATGAAAATGATCAATTTCCTGAGGGCCTCCTCTTCCTACCAGCATCACATGTTTAGGGAATTCCTCAGAGAACTTGATGCCAATGCTGATGATCTTTTGCTGCACAACAATATAAGATGGCTCAGCAGAGGCAGGGTGTTAGCACGCTTTTGGTCCATCATCAGAGCTAAAAAGTCAGATGGCAACGCAGTTTTCTCTCTTTTAAAAAAATGAGAAACAGATGGATAATATGGCCTTTTTGGTTGATATCACTTCACATCTGAATGAACTGAATTTGAGGCTACAGGGCAAGGACAATTCAATTTGTGAACTGATGACAGCTGTCTGCTCCTTTCAGAGGAAACTTGAGTTGTTCAAGGAAGAAATGCAGGGAGACTGTGCACACTTCACAGCAGTGCAGGAACAGGTTCAGGGACAGAGAGATGTGTCTTCTTTTGTTGACTTTATTGATAAGCTGGCTCCAAAATGTACACTAACCCTCTTCTCTCAACAGGTAGTGGTCTAGCTTTTGTTGAAACTAGTAACTTTGTATTAGCACCTAATGTACTATTGCCCTTTTATGATATATTGCTTATTGCTCACCAAACTCTTTGTAAGTCGCTTTGGATAAAAGCGTCTGCTAAATGTAAACTTGAGTTGTTCAAGGAAGAAATGCAGGGAGACTGTGCACACTTCACAGCAGTGCAGGAACAGGTTCAGGGACAGAGAGATGTGTCTTCTTTTGTTGACTTTATTGATAAGCTGATTGTAAACTTCATCAACCGTTTTGACAGCTTCAGGTTTGGACAGCAGCTCAACATATTCATTGAAAACCCATTTCTCATCACAGATGCCAGGGGGTTCTCAAAGGAAGACACACAGCACTTTAAATGGGCAAATGCTGGACCTCTCCAGATGCAACTAGTTGATCTCTAAGCAGATGTGGCCCTGAAAGAGCAGTTGGTAAAAACTGACCCTTCCACTTTCTGGCCCCAAATGGTCCCTGAGACACCTTTTCCAGGTCTGAGGAAAGTTGCCCTATAGATAACATTATACATATCTACAGTCATACATGTTTGTCCAGTTCTATGTTACATGACAATACAGTAAATATTGTCAAAAAGTTTTTGAATTGTTCTGAATTCATTTTATTTGACAATCAGGTACTGATTATTTGCAGATTTTGATACAACTGCTAGGCTAGTTAAATATATATCACACTAGTTAGACATTATGATCTTCCGGACCTTTAGGTTAAGAAATTTTCTCTAACTGGACCTCTTTAAATTTTAGTTGAATACCCCTGCTTTAGGGAACTCTGAGAGAGGTTTGTTTATGACAAAAAAGACTGGTTACATTTATCTAGCAACTTCACATGGATTCAGGATAAAGCAACATGCTGCAATTTTGAAAAAAAACAAACAATGCAGAATGTGTAACGTTATGTCAGTCTTACCTCTATAGTCAGACACGTCCTGACATCTTTACCGGAGACTTTTGCTGCTCATCCAGTTAGTAATTCATTGATTTTCACACAGTTTTTGGCTTATGCTAATCTACCGGTAGTCCCGATGGCCAGTCCATGCTTGGTTTCAAGTCTACCAAGTGTTCAACATCCTTCAAGTTCAAGTCTCACGGATGCACGCTGCACTTCCACGGATCTCTGCCTTGCATCCATGATCTCCTGCAACAAAAGGACAGTATTTACCATTTAGTCGATTCATCAGCATCAATATATTTTCTCACCTGTTTACTAACCTGTGTGTGTCAATAAATATTGTTGAATTACTCAATTACTTGTGAATTACTTGTCTGCCTAGAAGACCAGACTGCTAGAAGATGAGTGCGCGAGACCCCTTTCAGGAGATTGTGGACGCACTTAAGATGGCTTTATCACCAGGAACCGTCAACATCCATGTCTCGCCACATGGTCACACCAACTCCCTACTCTGGAGGATTGCAATGGGTTCGTTCTTCAGTGCACACTTTACCTGCAACATCAAACTTTCATTGCTATCCCACAGAGGCTTCCAAGATTTTGTTCGTCATCTCCCTCCTCTCGGGGAAAGCTCTCCAATGGGCGGAATCTATCTGGTCACAGGCTGGCCCTCCTGTGTAAATCCATCTCTCAGTTCATGCAACACTTCTGTGAACAACACTTCGGCGGTGCACTGGAGAAACCACTGTATGTGCTCAATTATATTCAATTGACCTATCTGCAGCATTTGACACGGTCAATCACCCGACACTGCTAGCAACCCTGTCATCCTTAGGAATCTCAGGCTTCCCTCTCCGCTGGTTCCAATCTAACCTCTCCGGCAGAACATTCAAGGTGTCGTGGAGGGGCTCACTGTCCACTGCTCACCACATGATCAGTCTAAGGTCCCTCAGGGATTGCTGCTTGAACCGCTGCTTTTTTCTATTTACATGACATCCTTAGGACCCATCATACAGGCACACGGCTTCTCGTATCCATCCTACACCCCATCAAGAACCCTGCGTTCTGCAAACAAGCGTTGCCTTGTAATGTCTTCTCATAAAGGCACTACATCCCTTTCCCGCTCATTCTGCTTCACAACTCCTTCCTGGTGGAACATTCTTCCTAATGCCTTCCGGAAACCACATCTCTCACAACCTGAATACCTGACAGACAAATGAAAACATAAAATGTACACTAACCCTCTTCTCTCAACAGGTAGTGGTCTAGCTTTTGTTGAAACTAGTAACTTTGTATTAGCACCTAATGTACTATTGCCCTTTTATGATATATTGCTTATTGCTCACCAAACTATTTGTAAGTCGCTTACGACAAAAGCGTCTGCTAAATGTAAATATTCAATACGTCAAGCCAATCTGCCTGTTCACAATTATACCATCAGGTTCCGCACATTAGCAGCGCGAGTGGATGGAATGAGCAAGCACTCTTAACCTCTTACCTAAATGGACTAAACCCTCAGCTTCAACTCCATCTGGCCAGCAGTGACAATTCAGTGAGACTGGAAAAATTCATACAACTCAACTCGCAGATCGGCTGCAACGGTGCTCCCATCTCCGCCAGACCCATCCCCGCTGGCCAAAGTTTCCCTATCGGCCTGTTCCAGAGATATACGAGGAGCCCATGAAAATCGGAGGCACTCGGTTGCCATCTGCTGAGTGGCAGAGGAGGATCACCCAGGGTCTTTGCTTCTATTGCGGAGCCTCCTGGCATTTTTTTATTGTCATGCCTTGTTCGTCCACCACACCCATTGGTGAGTTGCATCCAGAATGCTTCTGTGATGCTTTGCATATTTATGTGTTGTTATCCTGATTCTGACCTCATTTTGACAGCCCTCATAGACTCTGGGTTAGCCGGCAATTTCATGTCCGGTGCCCTCTGATGCCAGCTCAACCTCAAGAAAGAATGCCTCCCTGTCCATTACCAAGTCCAGGTCATACTAGGCAGACCACTTAGCAAATTTCTAGGTTAGCTTTCAAGTGGGGCCAGTGCAGCTGCAAGTAGGCGCATGCCACAAGGACGATATCCACCTTTTGGTCCTGGAGCAGGCCACACCTGAGATCATTCTGGGTCGCCCATGACTCACCAAACACCAACCGGAAATCCACTAGAAGGCTGGTGAGATCCTCAGATGGGGCGATCAATGTTTCCCAACCCTGGCTTCTTTCGACCTGTCCCACGCCCTGAAGTGGAAGTCTGCTTCATGACCATCGTGAGCCCTCCCGAGAAACTCTCCGTAAGGATCTCGGAATATTATGATCAGTTTAGGGATGTTTTCTGTCCTGCCCGGGCGACCCAGCTGCAAACTCATTGACCATGGGACTGTGCTATTGAACTCAAGGAGGGTGAGCCAGTGCCCAATGTATAGATTTATCCACTCACCATCCCCGAGCAGAAGGCCATGGAAGAGTACATCTCCAAAGCCCAGAAGCAAGGCTGCATGGGCCCTTCCCGATCCCTGATCGTAGTGCTGATCCCTCTGGAGTCCCTCTCAACCTATCTTTCTTTCTGTTTAAAGACAACCTTTTTAATAATAATGCACTTCTGAATAAAGGCGTCACTTTATACCCCCGTTACAACTAAAAACTGCCAAAGGGACTTAGTTTTACTTAATAACATGGTAGGAGTCAGTCATTTAGGGAACAGCAGTGAAGTCACTGTGGTGTACTGTAAGTCAACATCTGATCTCTTGATGTCTTCAAAGGGGTCTCACAGAAAAACAAAAGCGTTACAAATCAAGTCACAAACTGTCAGAAGAGTATTCACGTAAACCGTAACAACGCAACATGTTCTGTGCCAACCACCTGAAGAAAAAATCTAATCAGTGTTTTGAACCAAACTGAACAACTTTGTTGATGACAACACCGTAGACACATGGGGCATCTGGTAGTTTGAAATCCAATAGTCACATATTGTTTTCAGTGGCCATGTAAAAAGATTAGAGCATTAACATGTGAGCAGGTCATGCTTGTGTCGCAGGAGCAGCGCTGAAGCAGAAGGTAGCAATCGTTTAGAGTCTACACGTGTTACAATGCTCGCTAAGTGCACTGCAAATATTGACAAAAAAGTATTTCTCTGTTCTTGTATGTTTTTAGGCTGACCAGAGGGAGGAAGCGGAGAGAGAATTTGAAAAGACCACCATGGCAGTTTTTGTGATCCGTGAAAGTGATGCTCTCAGTCGTGCACTGGACATTGTGAAAACTGTTATACTGTTAAACTGTTATACTGTCAGCGTTTGTATAACTATATAATAAACATTGACAATTTGTCACAATACAACATTTCTCCAAAGGTTTATGATGTGTTTACATTGTTATACAGTTTATATATAGGATATTATACACATTGTAAAAAAAATTGCATTTCTACAAAAATAAATTGTCAAAGTTAGAAGATGATTAAATTACACATTCTGAAAGTAAAGAAATGTATTTATTTTACATTAATATTTAAAATTACATTTGTTTGAAAGTAAAGTAAAATAATTAAGTTTATACAAAGAGAAAACATTTAAGACAAAGTATAATTTGAGTTCCCTTTCTGTCGGTCTCTCGACGTTGTGTCGAACCGACAGATGGGGTTTGACTTGAGAACCTATCATCTTCTGACAATTTTGAAAAGGCCAATGAAATTGGCGAATGAAATTTGCATGCCGGACTCCGCCCCCGGATATCCGGGTATAAAAGGGAGACGGCGTGCTGCATTCATTCACCCTTTGTTCTTCGGAGCCTTCGCATCTGATGACAATCCTTCTGAAAGAGCTGATTTCTCGACATGGTGCAGCGGACTGTCCCTCATCAGTGACTTCCCTTGGCGTCTCAGCAGTTGCGGAGGTGTTTTTCTCTCTAAAAGAGCAAATTTCTACAGCGCAGCATGTCTCGCTGATCTCACGGGTGCAACACACTCATTGAGGAGGGGGAGGGACACGATGTCTGTCTCGCGTGCTTGGGGGTCCAACACGCTGACGCAGCCATTGTGGATAAATCCTGCCCGCACTGTGGGCGGATGGCTATTCAGACGTTGCAGTCACGGGTGGCTGTGTTCTTTTAAGAGCCTGCCACCACCTCGTTTGCTTCCCGTCCTGCGACCGGGTGGCTCCGGCCACGCCATCAGCGACAGCGAGCAGCGTGGGTGACATGGGGATTTCCGTGAGTGTTAATCCGTCAGCCACCGGCTCGCGGACCGTTCGGGTTGGTGGTCCAGGAGAGGCACCTCTGGCTCAACCTTGCCCAGATGTGGGACGCAGAGAGGGTCCGCTTTCTCGATGCTCCCATCTCGCAGGGTGGGCTGTTTGGTGAGTCCAGCAGCGGGCCGGCCGCCTTCCGGCTGTCTAGGTCCCGTTCGGGGTCCGCTCCTAAACAGCCCCGGCCACCTTTGTCGTCGTCCCCGATTCTGGCGCCCCTCCTCAGGCAGCCCCCCAGAGGAAGACGTCAAGGAAAGGTCCGCCGTCTCATCAGCAGCTGCCACGCACAAGCGCTCCTGATGAGGTGAACCCAAGGAGAACAAGATTGGGCCTGACCCCAGCCATTCCGTCGCTGCCGGGTCGGACTGGGATGGTTCCTGCCCCATCCCAACATCTGCTGGGCCCCTTCGGGGGCCTGGTGCCCACATGTTCACAAGAGCTTTCGTTCCCCCTTGGTCTTTCTCACAGCAGCTCTCACCATCTGCGGACAGTGTTCGGCGACTCGACATTGCGTCACGGTGATGCGCAGTGCAGAGTATAAACATAGCCAGCCCTCAGCACTCTCACCTCGACGGTGCGTTGAGCTGCGCCATCTCCTGGCAGGAAACACAGCGGAGCTGGCCCCTTCCCGTGGGGGTCTCCCCCGGCGGGGAACCGGCACTGCTGGCTGTCGAACCACCCCCCGCGGGGGCGATGAAGCAGATCGTACCTCTAGTCCCCCTGTTTCGGTCTTTGGGTGCTTGGGTAGCACTTTCCAAGCCGTCACGGTAGCTACAGAATACGGTACGTCTCGGCTATGCGATCCAATTCGCCCAGCTCTCCTGGGCGCAGAGCTCCCTTTTTTTCTCGGTATGGAACTCGACTCTGTCTCCATGACGGCACGACTCACCCTAGAGCGCGCACAGTCAGTGCTGAACAGTTTGAGCCTTCTCAGACAGCAACCAGCGGTCCCCCTGAAATTAATTCAGAGGCTCCTGGGGCACATGGCATCCTCGGCGGGGGTGGTGTTCGCTCACGGCAGTTAACGCAACTCGCCTGACGCCTCCTCCTGTGGAGTCAACAGGTGACGAAGTCCCTGCGTGCCACACACATCCTGGGCGACCTGAACCAGACAGCTAATGCGCTCTCTCGTCAGTCGACGCCTCGGAGAGAGTGGCGACTCCACCCCCGCGCAGTTCAGCTCATTTGGGTGCAGTTCGGGCAGGCGCAGGTCGACCTGTTTGCCTCCCTGGACACCACCCATCGCCTGCTTTGGTACTCCCTGACCGAGGGCCTCCTCGGCATGGATACCCTAGTGCACAGCTGGCCGCGGGACAAGGTCAGGGAAGAGGAGCATCAAGTCTGGGTAGTTGCGCCTTACTGGCCCAACCGGACTTACATTTACATTTTACATTTATTTATTTGGCAGACGCTTTTATCCAAAGCGACTTACGAGTAGTTTTTTACAGTGACACATTACTGCAGAGCAATCAGGGGTAAGGCGCCTTGCTCAAGGGCCCTTCAGTCATGACCTGCTGGCACTGAGATTTGAACCAGCAACCTTCTGATCACAAGGTCACAACTGACCTGGTTCTCGGAGCTAATGCTCTTGACGACAACTCCCCCCTGGCCGATTCCTCTGACTTTGCAGGGGAAGGGCACATTGTGGCATCCGAGACCAGACCTCTGGGACCTCCATGTCTGGCTTCTGGATGGGACGAGGAGACCCTGAGTGGTCTACCTCCTGCGGTGGTAGAGACCATTACACAGGCAAGGGCCCCGGCCACGAGGCGGATTTACGCCTTTAAGTGGCGCCTCTTCTCGTCCTGGTGTTCTTCTCGTGGAGAGGACCCATGGAAATGCTCGATCGGGTATGTGCTGTCCTTCCTTCAGGAGAGGCTGGAGAGGAAACTCTCCCCGTCCACACTGAAAGTGTATGTAGCCGCAATTGCCGCTCATCACGAACCAGTTGCTGGCAAGCCCCTGGGGCAGCATGACCTGGTCATTAAGTTCCTGAGGGGCGCGAGAAGGCTGAATCCGGCCCGTCCGCGCTCCGTTCCTTCTTGGGACCTCAATGTGGTCCTGGCGGGCCTTCAGAGGCCCCCCTTCGAGCCCCTAGGAGCCCGCTCTTCCTCACCTCTCGATGAAGATGGTCCTCCTGCTGGCGCTCGCTTCCATCAAGAGGGTAGGGGACCTACAAGCATTTTCCGTATCCCCGGATTGCCTTAAATTTGGGCCCGGTAACTCTCACGTGATACTGAGACCCCGGCCTGGCTACGTGCCCAAAGTTCCCACCACTCCCTTTCGGGACCAGGTGGTGAACTTGCATGCGCTCCCCACTGGGGAGGAAGACCCAACCCTGTCCGTGTTGTGGCCGGTACGCGCATTGCGCCTCTACCTAAACCGCATGCAGAGCTTCAGGGCTATGAGCAGCTCTTTATCTGTTTCGGAGGTCAGCATAAGGAGGGCTGTCTCCAAACAGAGGTTGGCGCACTGGATCGTGGACACCGTTATGACGGCATACCGATCACAGGACTGCCCGTGCCCACTGGCAGTGAGGGCAAACTCCACTCGGGGTGTGGCCTCCTCAGGGGCACTGGTTCAGGGCGCCTCTCTGGCAGATATTTGTAGAGCTGCGGGTTGGGCTACGCCTTCGCGAGGTTCTATAACCTCAGTGTAGAACCGGTGTCAGCCCGAGTCTTGCATGTTGCCAGCATGTGAGACCCGTGGCCGGTAGGGTGTACGCCTGCGAAAGCGCCTTCCCCCCCTTTCCGGGGGGGTCAGTGCGCTAATTCAACCTCACTTCTTTCCCCTCGGGCGAAGAACAGGCATTCCATCCATCACTTAACACTCCATGGCGGCGGACTGTGCGGAGCAGCCTGTCTCCTATGGCCGGGTATCAGCTGAGTTATCACATAGCTCTAACCGGACCTAATGCCCCACACGTAGTAACCCCCCAACAGGGTGGTTCCGTCTGACGTTTTCCTCATGAGATGGTCCCCCTCGTGGTGACCCATGTCCTCCTCCAGGTGGACATCCACCTAGCGGTACCTTAGTCCGCGCTTACCTCCCATGAGTTCTCCCCTGCGGGCGACACCATGTTGGTGTCTCCACTATATTCCTCCCTGCGGTGGGAAGTGGTCTCCGTAGCGCATTTCCCTCTTCAGGGAACAGCGCTTCCCCAGTGGCCCTACGGTACTGGACGGCTTCTCGCCATTAGAGATACAAGGTCTCCGTCTGTGGTGGCCGAGGTAAGGTGCCTCTCATCTTTGCCAAAGCTCTGGGACGCCCTGCCAAACCCACTGGATGATTACAATTTCGCGCTCGCGTCTGACACGCCTAGGCCAGTCACCGTCGCTTTGCTACAGATTGTGACGCGGCATAGTGCTGTGGCGTTTTCCATAGGAACCCCATCTGTTGGTCCGACACAACGTCGAGAGACCGACAGAAAGGGAACGTCGCCTGCTGCAGCAGTCAAGAGATGCTCTCAGGCTCCTCAGCACAAAAGGTGAATGAATGCAGCACGCCGTCTCCCTTTTATACCCGGATATCCGGGGGCGGAGTCCGGCATGCAAATTTAATTCGCAACTGAACTGTATTTCGTTTTACATCAAAATACCGTCAAATAATTTCACAGCATGAATAATGTAAATTAACAGTAAATTACTGGCATCTCTGCTGACAGTATTTTACCGTTATTTTACAGAACAATTTTTTACAGTGTGTCGTTGTACTCGACGTTGTATACAGTATGCAGAGAGACAGAGCAACACAATGTCAGCATTGGAGTAAGGTTAGTGCTACATTCGTTTTACTCCAGGTAGTACTTAAGGTATAGACGATTAGACCAATCACAGTTTTTACATTTCATCACAGTCAGAAATCACAAAAGTTGAACATCACTCTGCAAGAGGACAATGTATTAAGCACAACAGTGACAGTCTGTGTTTATAGCAGCATATACATTTAATTGCAGTTTATATACAGTTAAACTTCTTTGATAACTTTATACTTCCATTACTGAGCTGAAGAGGTGCTCCATGTTTCAGGTAGTTAACGTTAATTAACGTTCACGTAATGCGCAGCACCAAGCGTTTCGTAACTTACTTGCCACACATGCTGACCTAAATACTGATTTAACGTTATATATAATGAAACTAACACTGATTCCCGTACAGGCTTTGTAAAAAAACAAGATACCATTTAGTAATTTAGTCATTCCAAACCATCGCATCCTCGCTTGAACAAACATGTTGTTTTATTTCTAATTGAAATAACCACATGCCTATATTAAAAGTTCGACCATTATAACGTTTAACACGTGATTGATGCAGCAAGTGGCTGTTTTAAACAACTAAAACGGCTTTAACATTTAACGCTACTTACAGTTTAGCGGCTCGCCTCAACAGGCTGTGAGCTAACACGACGATAAATTACGAGTTTACAAGCAAGAACGTTTAAAAACCTAAACCGTATAACACATTACAACTTCAACAATAAAATAATGGTCAAACATTTCATATTTTACTATATAGAACTATGTGAAATAAAAACATTGCTTACATCAGATGGTTTCTCCTGTGACGGTTAGCCGTAAAGTGTGCATGCACAGAACTCCTCCCACCAAGTGTCCAAATAAGTGTAGCCTATAGTTGCGACCAGATGCTCGTTTTGAGAACATCGTTTCGATATTGAATCAATGTTTTACTTCCGACGTTAACGTTTCGATGGAACCGACAAAATAGTGAACGTTGATTCAACATCTAAATATGATTGAAGACCGATGTGATCTTTCTAACCAAAAACAACATTGATTCAAAGTCGGTTTGCTGTAGTCATCGCTGTCAATGAATGTCTGCTTGAAATCCTCTATATTGTGTTGAAGTCTTTCATTACTTATATCATGTACTACAGTTTAAATAAATCTGATTGTGCTGTGTTGAGTTTAATAATCATTATAGTGTGCTTTATACATATTTGAATAGAGAAATACTCCAATTAGCCAATGCTTAAAAATGTATCTTTACCGCACAGATTAAATCACAAATTAATTTAATTAATTATGTGTGGGATGATAATTGTTTAAATTAAATAAAACAAAGATTTTAAACAACGTGACTGTTTCGTTAGGACCTGTTCATCACGTCCCAAAAACGTTGGTATGTGGCTGCGATATGGTACGTTCCAGGTACGTCGTCAGGAAGAATCTGGGTATCACCAAGTTACGCCGCTAGAACGTTATAGTATGGAACGTCGTGGCAACGAATATGGTGAAGTGGTCCGAGCCAGGCACGTCATAACTGTGTTAGCTGGGATGGCTTGTTCGATTATGCCTAGAGCGAGACCGCAGAAGAACACATTTGATAACTTGCAAGAAAAATCAGTCGCATTGCATTGTATACTGGAAATGCCTATTTCACGTTATTTTTTTCGACATTTAATCTCGCATACGTTTTGCACAAATCTGTAATCGAAACCCGATTTCGAAACCGGTGATTCTGAAACCCATCTGCCGAGGTCACGATCATTAAATTAAAATTCTCACATTCATTTCTTAAATTAATGAAATTGTTAGACTAACAAACTCTGTAATTTTAGGAATTTGTCGTTTTGTTTGAACACAAACTTTTTTATATATAAACCTATATTCGTGGCCATTTCCAAATGATATTTTGTAACGTATTACCGTCATAGAGCAGGCAGGCTATATGCTGACAGCACGTCGGCCGTTCACGTTCTTTTTGTCTTTACCTATCAGCCTCTTGTCCTTCATTGCCCCTGCCGCACAAATACCCCGCTCCCTCGCTCAACATCACCATATAACAAATCGAGCGGAGCGCAAAGTGGCGATGAATCGGAGCAGAGCAAAACATCTGCTGGAATGAGTCTGGACAACTGCCAAACACCAGAATCTTGGTGCATAGCCTGTACATGGAGAAAAGGCGACGTTGATAGGTGCTCAACCGCGATTCAGCACGCAGACTGATGGAAGAGGAGACACCGTGCTGTTTTTACACTGAAACGCAGTAGCCTGCATGCAGAAGAGAAAGACGAGCCGAGATGTTTTTCCTGCATCTGTTCCTTAATCCGACGCATGTGACGCGACGCGCGCTCACTTTCATGATGCATTTGACCAACCTCATGCCTGATCTTCTTTTATAAAGCGATTTTTTTTGTCTTTCTTTTTTAATCCACATTTGCGGTGCCCTGCAGTATATCTGAAGCCTTACTAGGATGATGAGATCGTCGGTATTTGTCGTGGTCATGTCCTCTGTGTTATTAAATCCCAGTTTTGCCTTCAGTTCGCATTTTGACCCAGGTGAGTAAAAACACAAAGACCTGCAATCGTGTATTGTTCTTTTATTTATGCATTGACATAAAATCCACAAACGCTCGCAATGCAAATTGCATAGATACATATTTTGGTCAAACCAATATATTTAATTTAATGTATTTTCTCGGAAGAGTTAACATGTTTATTTGAATCTTCAATATTATAGAGACGTTTTTGCAAACATTTATTGCGAATAATATGTTTAAAGACAACCATTTGTGTGTGTGTGTTATTGTGCATGCACATGCATGTTCATCATTAAGGGACAGTGTGTGTTTTGCATATTAAAGGTGTGGATGTGTATCCAACTTGAGACAGAGCTGAGTTGGCATTAGTCAGCCAGAATTGTTGTGTTCTTCTCGTTGTGTGTTCCCAAGGCAGTTCCGTTGCGTAACGTCTGCATGTTTGACATATCTGAGCGCTGGTGTTTACTTCCCCGAGAAGTCAGCAGTCGACTGGGTGACCTCGAGGGCAACGCTCTTGAGAGAGATTCAAATGCGCAACATCATTGCGGTGCTGTAACTCTGTGTGGTGTCTGTGGTTCAACATAGGCTACTGAGGAATCAAGCGGCTTAGAGCTCGCTCTGCATGCATGCCCTGCAGCCGGTGAGCGAGGCCCCCAGCCAAGCAGATCACACTGGGGCGCTCAGCTGCACGTCTGCAGTCGACTCACGCTTGTCATTCAGAGCAAAGCAGTGCACATAGGGTTGAAAAGTGTGTGTGAGTGTGCCAAGACCTTAGCAAGCAGAATGGAAGCGCCATCAGTTATTGTGACTTAGGTACGGAGAGAAATAGGTGGTGCCATAAATAGAGCCAAAAGCGCTGGCCAAGGTGACGCGCAGCATACTAATGAATCAGCTACTGTTCATCCGCCTCTGAATCTGGGGTGCGAAGGGGTAGTTCTTGTTCCCTGTCCTTTTCCATTTTAATGTGTCTGTGTTTTCCCCAAGGTTTTTGAATATGCACAGCATATTAGCTGCAAACTGTACGTAGCAACGTTTTAGCTGCAAACTGTGCGTAAGGGCCACAGACGTTTCCAATGCGTGAAACGTTCTGTGTTACTAAATCTGCCTTTAGAGAGAAAACATCAAGACGTCTACCTTCTCTTGTGTTTGTAAACACACAACAGATACACAACCAGTTCCAGACATTAGGACATGAGTGTCTATATTTGGTTCACAACAGCCCACCCTGATCGGATGGTGAAGAAAAGGTGTTTTATGGGTTGACTAACGCTGTTAGATTCCCTTTTGCTGTATGAGGGCATATTTAGGGCAACTAGGTTGCCTTGCACAGTCCGGGTGATATACATGCCTTATAATGGGCTGGAGTCAGCGGGAATCTGTTACTTTGACCGGCCTAGTAATAGGATTGAGAATCGATGTTTCAATGGCACTGGATGGTGTGACAGGAGGCCAATCATACTCATACTCATACTCATAGTATTCTTAATAAGCACAAGAACGTGGCAAAGTCATTTGGATTGTAATGTGACAATGTAATTTCCTTCATCATATTACAGAAGAGTAAAGGGGCTGTTTCAAGTCTAATGTCCGGCTAGGGCTGGAAAGGCTGTTATTATTTAAAACTAGTTAAAAACAAAAGAATGCATCACCTGAGAACCAAAAAGAGAAAAGTAGAGATGCAACAAGACTACATTTCTCCTCCGATACTGATAACGTCTATTAATTTTGGACATCAAACTGATGATGTTTCTTAACATTTTCTATAAATAAAGTAAAAATTCATTGCATTTTCCTTTCTTCTCTTGATTGACAGGATATATCGGCCCTGATTGGCGTATGTTTTTAAACTATCGGCCCATAGTGTGAAAATTTGCTTTTATAGCCCGATACCGAATATTGGCTGATATATTGGTGCATCTCTAGCTCTAGAAAAAATAATTGAATAACGTTGACAACATTGTGTTTTTCAAAAGAAATAAACTGTTGAATGAAAGAAAGAGTTTTCTCTTTCAGGATTTAGAATGCGGTTGGTTATTTAGAGTGGTGGGTGGGATATTTTCTCCAAAAATCCCAGAACTAATAATTGCTAACATTATTCCGAATATTTTTCTCTGTATTCATTGTAACAAAGACATTTATACAGGTTTGAAACAACCTGAGGGTGAGTAAATGATGACAGACTTTTCCTTTTTGGATGAACTATGCCTTTAAGTCCAAACTCTATTCAAGTGTTATAAAGTTGTATGCTTCACAGATGTGGTTGGCCTGAAACTGTCTGTGATCTGTGTAACTAAAAATATATTTAGAGAAAATTATATTTAGGACTTTATCACATCTGTGTGGATAATTTCAATCACCTACAGCAACAGAAACAAACGCCAAATCACCAGCCTCAATACAAAATACTGTCCATTGTCTTCTATATCTTTATATCAGGTGACCCATTTACGGTATGGTCTCTGTATGTAGCATTGTGTACAGGTTATGTGTGTAGAACCAACATACAGAAAAATTCCATATTTCCTCCAACCTTTTCGTTAATTTCTTAATTCTTTTGTCTTCTAACAAGCAATCTTCTGCAGAATGAGATACATACAGTAAGAGAAAGATAGATGGGTAATTCTAGAAACAGTGTTTCAGTAAACAGCTATTATACAGGTTTTTGGAAAGGAATGCTGCTGATTTCATTCTTTATTTGTTATTGGTTTTTACAGTATGGGGATATTGAGGTTTTGGATTGTCCTTCCACAAACGTGCCTTTTTTGTCAACAGATCAATACTAAATTGATAGACCTATTAATCCTCAGCATAGCCATCAGGAGGCTATTTAAGCTCACTCATTGGACAGCAGTCTGCTTCTGTTGCAATGGTCTACTGTGCTCTAATGCAAGGGAAAAGGCTGTGCTGGTATTCATTAATGTGATGAGTGAAGGTAAAGGCACCCGTGCACAGAATCAGCCCCACGGACAGGGTCATTTCAATGTAACTGTGCGTTCACACTGCCAGTGACACCTCGAAACAAAGCGACTGCATGTCATTCGTTTCAATGTGTCTAGTGATGCGACAAAGTTGAGAGTTGCTGAACTTTATGCAAATGATGAACGACTTTGGGGCGCGATTACCAATAAGGAGTAAAGCACCGGGGCTCACGTCATCCATCTGCGGTAATCTCCATCTCCAGGTTTGTTAGTAACTGTTACTAGAGAAATCAAATCTAGGAACACCTTCTGTTGACCTCGTAGCAAGAGACTGAGTCGCTGGTGGTGTGTACGCACAGTAAGAGTATAGTTTACATTTAGTATGAAGGTCCAGTGTATGGAATTTAGCGGCATCTAGTGGTGAGGTTGTGAATTGCAACCAACAGCTGAATCCACACCCCCTCCCTATGAAGCACTACGGTGGCTGACACAGAACAAAGATGTTGTAATGTTTCTTTGCCGAAGGAAATAACGTAATTACGAAACGCACTCTTTAGAACATCTGTAGAAACAACATGGTGAATTCCATGTAAGGGGAAAACTGATTTTTAAATTATGAGTACTGTATTTGGGGGTGTTTGTTGAGCAGTATTTGGGAAATCTGTTTAAAAGCAAAAACTGTTGTTGTTGGCGCAAACACACTTTATAAGTTAGTGTTTTAATTGCCATGTACAGTATACAGTACAGTATAATTACTATATACGTTGTTTATATAATATAAGGCACTTTTTCCAGCACCCTCGAGAGGATGGTTCCCTGCACTTCACATGTGAATAAACTTGTAAACCTTGTCTGCCTAAAAGAAGAAATACATATTTTATACAAATTGTTTTATATGTTGTACTCTGTCCCATCCCAAACACGTCTGCACTTTTGCTCAACTGCGTCTCACTGACAGATGAGTTCATGCAGTATTTAACACACCACCTCGCTCTGACTCCGACTGGGTTGAACGCTGGTTACCACACCACGTGAGGCAGCCTGCCAGAGTACCGCAGTGTGCGTGTGTTTTGATGTCTTTCAGAGGATGTGTAAAAATGATGAAGAGTGTTCATCATACGATAAAACCAGATTAAACAGGTTCAATGCAGGTATTTCATTTAGTAATGCTGGAGGCTGGTGGAGGTAGATTTGTGTATTTAAAAGCAGAGACATACAAAACAATTTTTTTTCAGAATTAATGAATTGATGGGATGTCTGGAAAAATGAATCATCATAGTCATTCTAAAAGAAGCTCCATATATATCTCGATTTAGGTTCTGGGCTGAGATGTTTCCCAAACTATCACCTCGTGTTCAAAATGGATCTAGATGAAGTGCAGCATCTGGAGATGTCCGTCCACATTTTGAGCTGTGCTTTCAGATACGTAATGCCTTATATAAAATATAAAAATGCTATACAGTATATAGGAAAGAGTATAAACAGGCAGCTGAATGTGAACGAGCTTGGGAATGTGTAGAACAGACAGGACGCTCTTATTTCATAAAATCTATGCCCAGGGTTTCCCTGTATGATGTTTGTGTAAAAAGCTTGGTGTGTTGGTTTGTTATGTGTTGATCTGTTTGTAGTAGTTGTTTATGAGAGTCTTAGTTTTAAATGTATGTTTGTCGTTTTGTTTTCCTTCTAGATGTTGCTTTCTTATCTGTGTTACACATGTTGTTCCTGGAAAGGAACTGTTAGAAAAACACATTGTCTCCTTCCTGATTGTGTCTCAACAGAGACGCACACATACATACACACATTGCTGCTGAGGCACTAACAGCAAACAGCAAAGATACTCTGCACTAAAAATAAATGACTGAGTAATTCATTATGAATTATCTACGGATGCGGATAACCCAACCAAACTCGCCATCAGGTTAAAGGCTCTTGTGAGCTGCCTACATAGACAGTATTCTCTTGATACTCTTTTAACATCAGTCAGGTCCCACGGTTTATCAGGGCCGGTGCTACCTATAGACCCCTTTACGGCCGACGTCACGCTTACATCACGGCATTAGCTGGAGACAAATCAAACGGAAAGCTGGAGGCGGCCAATACAAACCAGCACAGATTCGGCTACATAAGGAGTTTAAAATATCATCTTGTTGTGTTGTTTAGTGCCACAATCGACAGAATACAGTCTCCAATTTGATATTTTAACACATACAGTACCTGCTGCCACTGCCAAACAGAAACACTGATGTCATCATAAAAAATGCTTGTGGTTTACTTTGTAACACTTCCGATTAGTCATTCGTTGGTATGGATTATGATTTGTATCAAAATATTATTTACGTACTGAACCCAAATCAGAAAATGTGGAACAAGGTTATTTTTCACTTAGCACTAACTTTTGAACGCAAATGGTATGCTAGCAAACTTTGTTAGTTATACAACTAGTAGTTAACAATCAGCCAGAAACTAAACACAAAGTCATTTATTTTACTTTAGTTGTCACAAGTGCATTAGTATGGGGGAGGAAACAGTGAGACGGCTCATGTTATGGGTCAGGTTTGTGTCTAAGTAAATGCATTTGCTAACGTTTGCCACTGTTAGGACACACAGGCATCTATAGATGTATCCGCTCACAGTTTATCTTTAGTTTACACGCTTGGTTTCTCTGTCTGGCAGGTCTAGATGTCAGGCCACTTTACTGGAGGTAATCCTGTCACTTCGTCTCTGAATCCATTGAGTGAGCGCTTACAGGTCGGCCAGTTTCCTTGCGTTAAAGTTAACATTTTTTTCAAAAACAATCGCGGTTCTAGACAGTGAGTGACATTACATGTTAAATTTGGATCAGATTTTATTCTAGTCATTGTCAAAAACCAAGCAAACTAAATTAGTTGTAGCATTAGCAAAGCAGTCAGGGCCTCCACCTAAACTCCGCCCACAAAAACACGTCACAATGTTTACACTGGCAGGTGTCAATACACGATCCGTTCCACCTGCACGATCCGTTCTGAGCATGCACGTAATTACGTATTAGAAAACGTCATGGTTTTCCTACACTATTGGTACCACGCAGGCGATGAAACATTTGATGGCCAGGCGGCACAACTGGCGGCATATTTTTTGTTTTGTAGGCTAACGTTACACAGTTTAACCGTTCACGACAAGTCTGTTTTTATGTTTTTAAATGTTGCTTATGTTACCATTACGATGTGTTTATGTGGATGCCAATCCAAATTAATAGAGTTGTTACATGAACATAGATGATTTTGGTTACATGTGGAATAAATTATTTTTAGCGACTGCAAATCTTCAGTTTCCTCCAAACTCCATTTTGCGATTCATTGCTGTATGGCATGTCTATTTAACTTACCGTGTTTCGATCTGAGGTCAGTAGTATTGTCAAAGACGGTTTGTGTCGTTTTTTTTAATTAAAATCTGATAATACTAGTTAACTTTAAATGTATTCATTTATTAGTATGGGTCTATAATTAGTAAAATAATCCCTTCAAAGGCGTTTACAGAAGCCAATAAGGAACATAACACGTATGTCTTACTAGACTAAATTAATTTACATGAAGAAAGAACTACAAAATACAAAGTCAGGGAAAACATTACAGTATTTCAAACTGACTTGACAGAACGCATAGTGAAATGATACGAGGTGGACAGCAGCGAAGTAAATTGAGTATTGTATTTTATTTAACAGTTAAAAATATAAACGAAGTAAAACAAAGCTGCGCAAAGGTGGAACAGATCGGGCAGTGTCGTAAATCGCAGCAAAAAAAATCATAATTTGCGCATGAGTGGTTTCTACAACGTCGTTGTGCGCATGCGTGTACTGACAGCATCTATAGGCAGAGCAGGCAGCTGCCTAGGGCCTCAGGCTTGGTGGTGGCGCCTCCCTAATTGTAACGTGTCTCCAACTTCAACGCACATAAAATGAAACTGCTGCAGCAGTGTTTCGAAAGCATAGAAGTCTACTTGATCCTTGGCTGCGCATACTTTTCCTCACATGCAGCTCGAGTCGTGTGACGCATGTAACCGCATATTTCTTTTACAGTTTTTGGAGTTGTTTGTCATCACAAAAGATTATTTTTATGCGTTTTAAAACGGTTGCGCATTAAAACTTTCTATTGATTTCTCACTCGAAGTGCACGCACAGACGGCAGTTCTCATACAGCCACAAGCAAGATTTTTATTGTGTCTTCTTGAGCATCTTATATTCTGTAAAATACAAGGCAGTCTGTTGTGTCTTAAATGAAAGTAAACAGTCGGATCTGTCACTATATCTCCGCTTCGTGTCATGTCCTGACCACACTATCTATTCTCAGATAACCACCGGCTGCATCACATTATTCCTTACATATAGACAAAAAATCTGCTGCTGTTTTCATCGTCATTGTGAATGAAACAACAAAATACAAAATCGTGAACTACTCTTGACTAAAGAAGTTTTGTATCTTTATTTTAAATCAGTGTTTTTATTTAAATCATACTGTGAGGAAGCAGTGCTTCATTTCTACATTATTCAGTTTGAGTGTTATAATGCTACTCGACTGTTAAATAGACCCACTGAATTTGAATCAAATGGTGAAATAGGATTCAGTTAACCCCTACTTTGGCCTAAATAGTCTGTCATTCTTTATTTCTTTTGAATTGGAAGTGGAACCTACAGTATCCCTATGCACTTGTCCACCAACCAATACAGGCCGTAAAAAACTTATAGTCCATTGGTCAAGTCTCTGAATGTATAAAGAGAATAAACAGTTTTCTGCAGCTGACATCAAAACGGTGCTTTTTCCCATTTTAAATATATACAGTAGGCTAAACTCATCCAATAGAGTGGAAAAGTAATGTGTAACTGTAGATTTATGGCAAAAAAAATAACAATAAAATCCTGACTGCCCTAAAATTAAGTTTAGAGCCATTTCAAATTGAAATCAATAGATTTTTTAATAATATCATTAACTTTGTAAATTTCTTTTTTTACAGTGTAATAAAATACTTCATTTATTATTAAAGCGACCCTTTAACAGTGTTTCATGCGTTCTGACTTATTTACAAATTGAAACGTGCTGTCTTTTAATGCATAACATGGTCAACTTGCAAAAATCTAGTTGGCAGATAACAAAGTTGTGGCGAGCAGGGCAGGATTAGAGCCGTGAGGGAAAGGCGCGAGAGCGGGCACGTGAGTGATAACAAGCATCAGCTGTGCGTGCTTCGGGAGCATAAAATGACGAGCGACAGGAGTGTATGACGAGAGAGGACCAGGCCTGGAGTTTGTGTTGTGGTTAATTATGTTTGTATGGCCGTAAGTCGACCGCGAGGGAGCTGCCGGCATTTTAAGTTTGTTATATTGTTTGTTTATTTAATTAAAAGCTTGTTTTACGTTCGCCGGTTCCTCTTATTGAATCTTGTTACAATTGCATTTCTGTGCTCGATACACTCCCCCAGTGTTCGTACAGGTTTCGGAAAGTTTTTTTCGAACATGACAAATCGTTACGTAACAAACTTCTCTTAGACCAGTGGTTCTTAACCTTGTTGGAGGTACTGAACCCCACCAGTTTCATATGCGCATTCACCGAACCCTTCTTAATTGGAAAAATAAAATATAATTTTTTTCAAATTCAAAACATAGGTATATATTTTACTGGTGCACAAAATGAACCGTGCATCAACATCACTGTGTTTTAAAGAACAAAACCATTAAAACATTTTTCCATCTTCATGCAGCTTAATGAAGTGTTCTCTCAGTTTTGCCGGTGCTAGACTAGAATTGCTCAATTTGGCATTGCAAATCATGCAGTTAGGACGCTGACTCCCATCACGTTCCATTATAAACGTGAATCCATATTGTACATATTCGTCCGACCAAATTCTTTTTTTGCTCGACATATTTAGTATGAAAGGATTAAAATATTAAGAAAGAAATCACACGACGTACCATCACGACAGTCACAAGTCGACTACAGGGCGCACCAAATTCCCTGCAGCACAGATAGGCCAAGCGATGTTGCGTGATCACCTGCAGCCAATGATGGCCAATCGGGGTGTGTCATCACGAATCATATGAGTTGGGTGTGTGTCTTGACCTCCACCGAACCCCTGAGACTGACTCACCGAACCCCTGGGGTTCGATCGAACCCAGGTTAAGAACCACTGTCTTAGACCCTTATTGGACAATTCTCCTGGATGCCCAAGCATCAACCAAGGAGAGTGGGAGAAGGGAGAAGTACTCAAGATAAACATATGCGGAAGCTCTGTGTGATATGGCCGCTTTACAGGTGGCGGGGAGGGCCTCCAAAATAAATTTTGCCTAGGTCGTCCAAATGTTTAGAACCGGCACTGCACTTTTTTCTCTATTAAGTCTTCATACATCAAGCAAGTCATGCACTTATTTTTCTCCTTCTTTCATGTTTTAAAACCAAAAGCAAAATGTCAGACGCTTGTTCACATCATTGCTTATTCGCTTCGGATGGACACGCATCGTAGGAAAGATTTAGGTAAACATACAAATAAATATGATTTTAGATGTTTAATTCGTAGCATTGGTATCGCTAGACGAGGGCTAGGTATACTTATTTTTACGAAGACCTCAAATTCAACCAAAACCGACATTTATTCCTTCTTTTGCATTTTTAGCTCAAAATTACACCGTGCTTTCTGACTCGTAAAACCGTAATAATGTGAGATATTATTACAAATAAAAAACTAAATTTAACTATATTTTAAACATAATTTACCTAATTTATGCTTCCCTCATAATTCGTCAGAGCATAGTAAAATCTTGCTGTGTTTGACTGCGACCGTACGATTGTTGAATAAATTAATTTGTGACAAGGGCTCACAACCTACTGATTGTCCGTATTCACACCGTGTATGCCCGCCATAACCGATGAAGTGAAATGAAGAAAAAGCTTCTGAGACTGGGCACTAATGACCGCCAGCCCCTATCACCCGTCACAGCCCTGTTAATTACTGTGCTTACAGAAACCATGGGCTGCCATCTGTGCTAAACTAGCGCTTCGGTTACATGCCAAAAGCTGCTTGCTGCTAGCTTCATGAAGCAACATTCCTTCCTTGAATCACCCTGTAGTTAAATGTCTCCATTGACTCATCTGCTTAAACACCCAGTAGCTATTTGTCAATAAATCCCTTTCTGTATCTCTTTTTTTCACCGTAACTCACTGAGTGGTTGACAGAAGGCAACTGTCAGCATCAATTCTAAGGCTACTGAATAGAGGAACACGAGAGAGTTTTCTACTGATGCAGAACTGCCTGTTTATTGAAGAACATTATTTAGTTTTCCTAGTTTATTTCTGCATAGAAATCGATAACAAAGCCCAAATGAAATCTCTGCTTTTTTGTATGTATTTTTAACAATGATTTTGAAAGTCAATGAAACGTATAAACAGGGTTGTTACGGTAACATGAAAATATCTTACGATGCTATACCAGCTGAAGAAACCCAATTCCAAGTAGTATCACGATGATGTGCCAATTCTACATCTACAAAATGAATCAAATATTGTAGAAATGTTAGGCTTAGCCTACTTTACATGTGAAACTAAAATGGTAGGTGGCAGCAATTTTGGGGGGGTACTATACCCATACTACAGTCCTACCTCCATGAAAAATAATCTGAGGACCGGCCCTGGGAAGCACCTCCTCGCAGCGATTGTCCTGGTGGTTTCCAACAGCCTCCTCCACCGTAGCCAGCGTCACCAGGGCAAATCCCAGCGCCGCGGTGGCCGCCATTTTGGCTTCATTTCTGTACAGTGGAAGTAATAGCTTATTATTAAAAGACACTATCAATATATTTATAAAACGACAACGTCAGGTTAACACCCACCTCTACATTATAGTTTTAAATGAATAACACATTTACTGTATTTCCTTGTAGCGGCGGAGCAGAAATATACAGTATTCTAGAATGTAGCGTAATGGGCTGCCTACCTTCTGGAGCAGTCAATAGACTCTGCAGGATTATAAATTATATCAATTTTATGTTTCAAACTGATCATTCTTGTGTTGCTATAAAACATTCTAAAAGGGAGATTTAGGACGGTCACAACAGGGGCAAACGCTATCTTGCCTTGTAATAGAAGAATCGTCCCCCATCCCAACCCATTCTGAGGCAGTATATTTCCCTAAATGTCACTTGTGGTGACTCGTGTTTTCCCGTTGTCTCGGCTATAGTGTCTGATGCACTCTGCTCTATATCAGTGTGTAAAGGCCAACACTGTCGTGGGTCTGAATGAGCACATCCATTAACGTTCCAGTGCTCATTGTTTATACTCTGATTCCAACTGATTCAGGCTTATCCACTGAAGCAAACAGAGCTAGGTCTCGTTCTGTAGAGAAAGGGGTGGAGAGAAAAATGTGCCGCTCATACAAATGACCCGAAGCTGTTGCATAATGTTCCCCGTCTGAAAGAATGCAGACTTGTTCTCTCCGGCCGTCCCTTATTGGGGATGTGTTTTTCCAGTAGTGTTAAGATTGGCACATCACCAACTCTCTGCAGAGCTGTCAGCATCTGCTCGTGACGGTCAAAGGAATTGTGGGTATGTGTGCCTATGCTTTCATGACTCGAAAGGATATAAAGACAGGGTACAGAACAGCTCAGCTGGATGTGTGCTGAGCGTGCTGAGACAGGAGAAGGAAGGAATATGTGTGCATGGGAAAAAGTGGAGACTAAAAAAGGACGCAGGTGCACCCCACAACACCCCCCAGCTTCCTTCCTACCATGCATCAACACAATTGGGGTCTGGTGTTGTTAAAATACACGTTCTCATGCAGAATGTCCTGTCTTAGCGGAGGACGAGGTGATAAGTCAGTGATGCCACAGCTTCATAAAGCCAAACTCTCATGTTGAAAGCCTCCAAGCTTACGAGTTTTGGAATAATGTCCACGTCAGATGGTCTGTGGGGACTCGTTTGTCTTTTGGACAACAGCTCTGCCATGCACTGCGCTGAAAAGACTACTGGGTTGTTTTTGGTAGGTTTTGTAATATTCATTTGGTTTTAACCACAACTTATTATAAATTATACTACAGTCTGTGATGCAATTGTGTAGAAGTGAGATGATTACACATTTACACAATAAAATAAACAAGAGTTATATTGGTAATATCATAATCTCATTTTATTTTGGAATACATACTTTCACTGCAGTCTTTATCATCTCATTTCTGTTGAAGATTTATTGAAGTTTTCAAACTTTTATTGAAACTAGGCTGCACAAATAACTCATTGTCACTTCAACAAACTTCAGATTTCCCTGAAATCAATGCATCATCATCTACATACTACATTTGATATCAATGACGTTTGCAAGGCAATCTGTTCCTGGAAAGACTAAAGTTTATGTTTAATGAAGAGCTGAATGATGTGTGAACTTGGATGTTTCTGTACATTGTGTGGCAGGCTGGAAAGAAAAAAATCCTTATTTTAACATTGTGTCTATATTGAATAGAAGCAGATAAGTAGACATTCTGATTTACTTCATCATCATTTACTTACCCTCGAGTTGTTGAAAACTTTCATTTTCAAGTGAATGTCACTAGGGCAAGGGTCTTCGAGGTTTTTGGGGCAAGGACCCCTTAGATGAGAGATAAATGGAGCAAGGACCCCATTTACTAAATGTGTAAACAGAGCTATTTAAATAGAAACAACCCTTATTGTCACTGCAAAGATTACATTAGCATACTATTACGCATGTTATTGTTGCACATACATACTTTTTATTTTTATTGTTTATATAGATTGTTTGATTATTTTATGGAAATTGCAGCATGATACATTTTCATTTTACTGTGGGATGGAGAGTTAAATATACTTGTCCTGGACCTTACTTTTTATTAAGGCTTCAATGAGATGACTGACCCTGGTTAATGGCACAAAGACTATTGGTTGTCTCTGTATGCGAAACAAGTGCATATGTTCTTTTTTCTTCATTTTTTTCTGACTTCTCCGTGTGTTGGCTTAATGGCGCGGCTGTTACACGACAATTCATGAGTTTTTTTCTGCAGATCATATATCAGACTAAGATAAGAAAGCATGCAACGAGTCTTTTTGCAACAACTTGTTTGACGTGCACCATCAGTGCACGGTGCGCGTTTCATTGATTTTAAACACGTACGAAAGTTTTGTCAGAGTTTACAATGCATAAGCCGTGTCATTTGCCTGTCAAATTAGCAATTGACAGCTTTAACAAATTTGAAAAGAAGTTCAGAAATATATGAGAATGCACTTTATTTGCACGCAACTTCTTTTATGCGTACTCTCAAATTATCGGAAGGGAGACAGAATACACTGATTCTAAACTTACAGTCTTGAAAGAAAGGTACTTATTTGATAAAGGCCTTCCGTTTATATATAATGCAGATTATAACGTTTCTTCTATCGTTTCTGCTTCCTGAATGGATGTTTTTGTCCACACGCAGGTTAAAATTGCAATGCGCGAGATCTTCAATGAGTCTGCGTAGCTGCCCACATGCGCAGCTTAAAGAGAACATTGTTTGTAATATTTCTGTACCCATGCATTACATTTTGACAAAAACTGTGAGTAAACAGTAATTTTGTGTTCCACACAACAAAGAGTCATATTCAAGTTTTGAGAGTCGTGAGGTTGAAAAGAGGGTAGATTTTTTCTGTTTGGGTGAACTATCCCTTTAAGGAGCCATTTTGCACCACTATGAGCGTCTTTGCAGTTTGCGAGTATAGAGGACATTCATGCGGGTCTCTGTGATGTCATCGCTGTTTTGCAACTCCTGCATTGTCTTTCGTCAGAATGCAGCAGAGGCTTTCACATGTTTTAAACAACCAAAGCCTTTCTTTCCGCTATGTGTCATCCCATGAGCGTCTTATGTTAAGCACTAAACTCACTATGGAGACAGACTTGTGCCTATAGTCTGTGATATTGGGGTTGGTGGGAGATCTCTCTTTCTCTCTTGCTCTCAATCCTTTATTTCCCACACAATAGCAGAGAGTGCTGAAATGGCACTATATACAACCTCGAGAAGATTTATCAATTTCTGACCCGACTGCGTTTGAACAGCTTTTTAATAAAGGGAAACGGGGTGCCCATAAAATCAAACGCTTCAGGGTGCAAACATACTGCAGCTGAACACAGTTGTCACTTCTCTTAATCTCAGTCTGTATTCACAGAGTTTGGTTATTTAAAGCAGTGACGTCTTTATTTCACCACATTTATATTTGACAAATCTGTCTCCCTTCTTTTGGAAAATCATAAGATGGAGTTGTACTGTACAATATGCATGCACTAATTTATACATTGTTACAGTCTCTGTACCATATTTCCTCTCATTTCTACGGTCTGAAATATGTTGTGTTGTGCATGTTAGCAAACACACATGTGAACAGCCATCTTTTTGAACAAAATATATACAGTATATATATGAACTGCCTGCTAGCGGTCGTCATGTGTAATTGCACGTTGGCACAGACATCGCAGCACAAGTATGAATTGAAACCAAAGTGTCACCAACTCTGACGCAGAGCCATAATTCTCCCTTTCCTTTAGTTTCATCTGTGCCAAATGTCAGCACGGCTAGAAAATATGATGGTTCACCCAAAGATGAAAATTCTGTCATCATTTACTCAGCCTCATTTCAAACCTGTTTGACTTTCTTTGTTCTGCAGAACACAGAGAAGATATTTTGAAGAATGTTGGTAACCAAAAACTGTTGGTCCCCATTGACATCCATTGTATAGACAAAAAACACTGTGACATTTTACAAAATATACAGGTTTAAAATAACATGGGCATAAATAAACAAGACAGAATTTGTATTTTTGGGTAAGCTATCTCTTTACCCATTGCCTTTTTCTTGCTCTGTGTAACTGGCCCTGTTGTAAAATGCATTGCGAAGATTATATATAGTTTGGTTATATTCTAAATATCTATTTATGAAAGAGGAAAATCTGCTTAGTTCTCCAAGCATAGTTACTGTATAATGAAAACAGTGTAATGATGCCGGTTTGATATATACAGTAGTACAGAACTATTTGTCATTTTTTTAACCTTTTCTGTTTTTGGAAATCCAGGACTTAAAAGGCACCCCAGGAGAAGGTTTTCGGGTTAGAAATAGTAAGAGCGAATGAAGTCACTGTAGGAGGGATTCCTGTATTATGAGTCTGTACAAGAGCTCTGAGTCACACGGCATTATGCTGCAGTGAAGCGGATGTCTCGTGTCCCCAGTGACTACTGCCCCCTCCTTCTCTACATTTACTTACACAAACACACACAGAGACACTTTCAAAGTACACTCTGTACACTTCAGGTTTATTTATCAAACAGATTTTTCCATTGCTTGGACATACAGGGAGTCACACAGGTGGATTTAGTTTTGCTGATGTTCCCCCAATAAAAACATACAGTACATGTTGGGTGTACCACATTGCAAATAGATTTTAAACCAGGCAGCTCTGTACAAATAAAATAGGTAATAACTAAAGCAACAAATATTAATAATGGAATAACACAATGCCATCAGTGGAGAAGTATCTCTCTCATGGGAAATAAATCACGCACACTCTCTTAACGCATATAATGCGATTGGCTGTTTCGCTGCATTAGCGAGTGTTGTGATACTGTTAAATCAGATCTAAACCACGATGGGTTTATTTAAGGTTTGTCGACTCAAAACCCCGCTCTGTAACATGAGATGTTTCAATTCACTTTGTGAAAGAAGCATCAGGTAAGTGAAACTGTTTAGGAGGCTGTGAATGCTTGGATGTGAGGGGGAAACCTGGTGAGATAGAGAGAGAGAGAGAGAGAGAGAGAGAGAGAGAGAGAGAGAGGGGAGTTGTTAATGCATCAGTAGAAGTGTGTTTGGATGTGCAATCATACATGACGGATCAGCCAGTCAAGCTGTTACCATGGAGATGCAGGAGTCGGCTAGAGGAGGGATTTGGTACACTCGACACGATGACCGTGTCTCTGCATGGGGTATTGTGTAAACAAGTGGGTCATGTAGTATCTTATCTAATTTTCTTATGTTTTAGTACAATTTGCTTTCAAGGTATGTCATTTCATATTTTGATGGGATTTCAGAGTTATTGTTTTATTTAGTTTTATACATATTTTAAAATAGCTTTTATTTTTAGATTTTTCGTTTTTATGTAAATTTTAGTTACAATTGTATTGCTTTTTACATTTTTATGTTGCTATATTAATTAAGATTAAATAATTGATTTATCTGAAGATTCGTTTAGTCTTATTTTATTTTAGTTTTGGTTTATTATAATAATTGTAATGCCTTAAATCTTAGTTTATTTATGAATAGGGATGTTACAATAGTAACGATATCGTGTTATCGCAATAGCAAAATTGTGTCAATTTTATCGTGGTCACATGACTGTATGAAACGATAGGTCCTCCGGGCCTAACATAAAGAAAGTTGGTTAAAATAATAGATGTTACCTTTGGCAAGGTCCATCTGGTTCAATTATTATATTTAAAAAAGGGATTTTTAGGTCATTTGACGCATCTCATACTTTAACTCATACTTCTAAGAATCATGAAACACGGGACGTGATGGTAACTGTCCATTGTGCCAATGGATGGTATGTACATGAGTTTTGCCTTGATGTTGAGAGTGGCTTGAGAGCTGTATCTCAGACGTAGATATGCTTTAAATTTGGGACTCATCATCAGTAGTGTACCTTTGAATCAGGGGGTGTTTCGGCCTTTCAACACTATACACCCTTCATCAAAGGTGGCCAGCTACAGGGTGATCAAACCTGAGCTTGTGTCCCAATCTCAGATGGAAAGATTAGTTGCTGGACAATATCGACTAACATCTTCCAGTCCCGGGCCATGGCTAGTTGTCCAGCTTCTGGTTTGGTACGGGGATGGATGGGTTTTTTATCTGTCCCTCTCGGATGAAGGTTGGGACCCTGATGGAATTGGTTGCTCTCAGGGAGTTGGCGGTATTCCTCTTGCTCTTAAGAGCTGCTGCCAGACTCTTGAGGACCTGGTTGTGCCTCCAGGAGTTATGATTAGAGGATAAAGAAAAGAGGACACTTATGGCACAAGTCATCATTTGTAATTTAAAAATTGGCCTACAGTGGTCTTAATACCGAGGTATTATCGTACAGTGAGATTTTGATGTTACATCCCTATTTAAATTTTGTGTTTTTACAGTCATTTCTAGGCCAATATTTTATTTAAATTTCCATAAACAGAAACAAAGTTATAATTTTAGTAAACTATAATAACCTTCAGATGTTCCAAAACCTGTGGGCACATGTTTTTGCGCATGTCATTTCTATGTGGCTTTTTTGGTAAGGGTAAACAGTAGACAGCAAGAGCAACTGAGCAGTTTGTTTTCCTGTGTTTATTCCCTTTGTCCCATGTCGTTTCCTGGTGCAAGGCATTGACCTTACAATCCTCATGACCCCAGTCATGCTTCATACGTGTCAACAGTAACGTGTGTCAGCGATTCGGCCACATAGAGACTTCCTGTATTTCATTGTGGTGAAGTGTTATGTGCTTTTCAGTGATGTCATTACAGAACTTTGAGTGTGTGTGTGTGTGTGTGTGTGTGCGATGTTGCACAATTTGTATTTTTGTAACGTTCCTTTAGGACCACATCTTTTTCTCTCGCTTCACATTCATTAGCATACAGCCAATCAGGCTGCAGAGCTCATTTGCATAGCTGCATAGCTTTCAGAATTTAAATGCTCCATTTATCCTCAGTTTACTTTATATCTGTCTCTTACTTCATTAACTGAATTCATTTCCTTATGAAAAACAAGTGAATCATTCCTATCATCTCTGTGTCTCCTCTATTAGCGCCTGATGTTGTCGTGTTCCTTCATCTGCAAGTATTTTGATCAAACGTGTTGCCCTCCAAATCCAATTACTGACTGGAGCCGCATTCTGATTCACTCTCTGTTATGAACCCTTTAGATAGGGTTTATTTTGATTCATCTGCTGATATACCACAATAATCTGGTCTGTAAGATGTTTATTTTATATACTTTAGTTAGTTTTCCTTAGAAACTAATGAGGGAGGATTGACCATTTTACCTTAGCTTACACAAATAAGTAAAAAATAAAAAGTGGAGTAACAATAAAAAACCCTAATATGCATAGACAACTAATCTTTATTCCCTATTATATTAGTAGTATTAGTTTGCATCAAATGCATTATATTAACTAATAACTTTAAACTGAATTATCTCCAAATTTTAAGGCAACCGGGTAACTTAGGTAATTTTTTTAAGTTGAACAAACAAAAAGCGACAAATAATTTAACAATGCACAGAAGTTTAACATTTTACCTGTAAAGGTCGTAACAAAAGAAATAAAGTCTGGTGTTTAGAGATGCTGGAAAACTCAAAGTCTGTTTATTCACTGCAGGTGGCTCCCCACTGAGCGAGCTGTCATGGCCTTCATCTCTGGCGGTGGTTGCTGTCTCCTTCTCGGGCCTGTTCACGTTCGTCTTCCTCATGCTGGCCTGCCTGTGCTGCAAGAAAGGGGACATCAGCTTCAAGGTGAGAGCTCAGTAGTCATTAGTTCTTTCATCCATCAGAACGAGGCTCCCAATGAGAAGAGGATGAGAAATTAATCTCTTCTTCTGTCCATCGTCATTTCTCACAGAACCATCTCTCACTTTACAGTGTTTCGACCACAAACTGTTATCACTGCTGTTTGATGTCACCCTGAGCTTTTTCCCAGACACATTTCACATCTTTCAGCATGTTCGTTTTACTTCTAGTTATGCATGGAAATGGCCTTGCCCTTTTTGTAGCTGAGATTTTGTGGTTATTCAAGTTTTTGTTTTCTGTTTGCCCCCTCATGGGAAGTCTTTGTTGTGAGTTTGAATTGTGCGTTTTGATTTTGCCTAGTTTGATATGTTTGCCCCATCATGCGTTTTTGTTTATTATTAAAGAAGTTTTTGTGCTCATCTGCTGTTTGCCACTGGGTCCTGTGCTTGAGAATCCTGACAGAAAGCATCAGTGACAACAATGGCCAATCCTCTGTCAGCATTACGTAGCCCCCATGTTCTCTTTGGCCTACAACAGAAGGGGGCTGATGAGAGGGGCTTCGCCTTGGAGTTCCTGTCCGCTGTCATTTTCAACAGCTGCCTCATTGAACGCCTCAAGCCCGCTGAAATGAGAATGCTGAGGCCCGTGGGCTGTGCGGACCAAATCTGGTTCACAATGTTTCGTGAGGAGTCCAGGGACCCTACCAAGGCTGGACCACCTGCTCCATTGGCCCCTATCCTGGAGGACTGCGTCCTTGCCTGAGGTGTCCCTGGAGGCTCCACCTGCCTCGACTCTTGAGAACCCTGTCTTGCCTGACAGCCTTTGCGGGAAGAGCGGAAGAAGGGTTTCTTGGGAGTCCGCCTCTGACACTTCCACCACAACCACCGCCAAATCCCCCCTAGTGTTTAGTAGTCCCGAGGAAGAAGCGAAGGATGGTACCGGCAACCAGTCCCGGTCCATCGTCGGCATCATGTCCAGCTCCCATGTGGGTTCACGCCACAGCGCCAGTCCAGCTGGCATTCCCCTCAGCACGGGTCCAGCTGGCTAATGTTGTGTTTACCCCTATGTCACTCCTGTCTCTTCCTGCCCGGCTCGCGTTACCCCACCTCGCTCTGTAACCTCAGCCCCACCCCGGTCACGAGCCCCGCCGAGGACTTCCGAACCGAACCACCCCAGTCTTCTCCCCTGAGAAATGTTACAGAAACACCCTCAAACAGGATGTCTCTCGAAATAAATTTACTTAACTTACAAAGAACTGTTCCACTCAGATGGTTTGTAAAAAATTTTTGCACAGAATGGCACAGTGATCTCAACATGGTTGTGACACATGGGTCGTGCTTCAGCTCAGCTGGTCGCAATAGGTTTCGCTCAGCAAGAACGAGAATTACAGCGAACTGGATGTTTGACAGAGAATATGTAATGGGGACAGAAGGATAAATGGTTATCAGGTTTAGGTTTGGCATGCACGGGTGAGGTTTAATGTGTCAGAAAAAAGCAGTGGAGTCATCCGCAGAAGCACATCATAAAACCACTGCAGGACACACACCCACAGCAACAGTCGGTTAATATAGTTCCTGTAAAGCTGGGCATCTGCACTGTCTGTTTTAAGTAGGATCTGCTGCTCTAAGTCAGCACGCAGCGTGAGTGGGTGGATGGTTTGTCCGCGTCTTAGCTACACTGGGCTGTTTATGTCAGACTGTGAAGGTGGTGGCACAGATAATTACCATGGCGTTTGGTTTTCTGTGGATATCAAACAGATGCCAGCTTGTTCTGTGTCTGTCCATGTTTGTGTGAGCATTGTAAGACAAAAACAAGCTGATCACCAGCGACCTTGAGAAGGCAGACAAACATGCACCTCAGTAGGTTAAAGGAAGAAAAATAGAAACCTTGAAAGACACCCATGATGTTTCAAGATATATACTAAGTATCTTGGCTCGACCTTAAAAATGTCCCCAAAAGGTCAAAATGTAAAGTTCCTTTCACTGCCCTGACATTTTTAAACTTTGCCTATAATGAACACTGATTCAAGTAAAAAATGTTTTGCACCCTCAGGTGGCACAGAGTGATATTACATCAGTTCTCCTGTGGGTGATGCGCTGAGGTCACACTCTCTATGAGCAGACACAGTCAAAAGACATTTGAAAATGAGATTACAGTGATTCATAATACTGAAAATAAAAGAAAATCTAAAATCTGTTTTAATTTATTCACCCTCATGTTGTTCCACATCTGCATACATTTCTTTCTTTGGTTGAATGCAGAGAAGGATATGGAAGAATGCTTGCAATCAAACAGTTCTTGATCCCCATTGACCACCATTGACTACCACAGTAGGAAAAATGACAATGGTTGTCAAAGATGCCCCGGAACTGTTTGCTTTTCTAAATTCCTCAAAATATCTTCTTTCTTGATCAATAGAACAAAAAAAGTGCAATCTTCACCGACCTAGCACCATTTTTGTCAAGCTTTAGCAACCCCTACATGACCATGTTCAAACTCTACAGCTTGACCCTGTCCCTTTATCTTAAGTCTTGCTTATAGATTGCACTTAATTCCTTTTTGTTCCCATCTTTAATTTATTTATTTTTATTTCAAACATTTGATCATTTATTTATTTAGATCTATGTTATTCTGTGTATTTGTTCACCATATTTAAGTATGCCTGTTGTTGTTTTTCCTTCTGTAATGTAATTTATAATGGTTAAATAAACATTTTAAAAAGTGCGATCATTTTTCATACTATTTTACTCAGTGGTGTCTTACTTGCTGTCACTAAACTTCCAATTTGAGAATCTCTTTAATCCATCACAACAAAAATACTCCATCAGACAAAAACACTGTAAAACAAGGGTGACTTATAATAATGATTTATGACAAAATATGAGGATACAAGCTAAGATTTCAGAAGGATATAATCTATTTTCACCCATTAAACGTTGATGCTGTTTTTTTCTCTTAGTTTGGAGTATCTTTGTTTTAAATAAATATGTAGTAATGTTTTTATGCTAGGGTTTTAATAATTATAGATTGAAAGTCTGGGTAAAGGACACAATTTAAGATTACAATATAAACACAGTTACAAAAGCAAACATAGGGCTTATTGCACTGTAAAGCAGGGCATGAAAAGAAAGCTTTGCAATGCAAGTCAATTTGTGTATACATTTTTCATTGTTTGATCTTGATTTTTGCTTGTAGGAGTTTGAGAATACAGAGGGGGAGGAGTGCCAATCTGACCTTTCCACTTTAGCCTCACCCAACAATCAGAACGACCCCGAGGTTTATATTCTGCCCCTCACCGAGGTCTCGCATCCTGTGTCCAAACAGCCCAGCAAATCATGTAAGAATCTTCCCTACTCCTATTCATTTACTTTTATATTTTGATGGTATATAAAAAACCCACTCTACAGTATAATATACACTCTGTAGTTTATATTTTATATCATTTGATCAAGTAATTTTAAATTTTTGTAAATCCTTAAAATATAAAAGGTAAAATACACTGCTTTTCAATGCTCACAATGTTTACAGCTGTGCGTACAAGAACACAAGGACATAAAGCTATTGTTCTCCCACAAATTGCAACGTGCTGGTTTCATTTCTCAATAATAAACAATACTCACGGAAGTGGTACTGAACCACACTGATATTCGTCACTTAAATTCTTAATGGCCTTGTGACAGGAAGGCTAAAGAACAGAACGGCGCTCTGTGCCAGTTGTGAAGGGATGGTTTTGGAAAAAGAGCAGCGGCCTTGTTAGTGTTCTCACAGCAGAGAGCGGGGTGGAGATCGAGCCATCTGTGGATGCACAACACACATCTGTCAGTTGCATAATGTGCTGTGAGACTGGGCCAGTGGATTGCTCGCATGAAGACTGCATGTGAACTACTGCAGAAAGTAGGAGAATAACTGTTATTGATGCATATAACACTTGAGCATTTCGAAAGGAAAGCTATATTGAACAGAAATATTAAAAGAAGGGTTATGAAATGGAGTGGATTATATATATTTATAATAAATAATATAAATATTTTTAGAATAATTTTACACTTACTTTATTGACCTGCAGTTGTGCACAAATCTCCCTACAAAAAAGAAAACTTGAAAGTTAGATATCCTTTTAAAGGACAGTCAATGCCACCACCCTAGCATCTGCATGGCAACATACTAAAACCACCCAGGACACCCTAGCAACTGCATAGCAACATACTGAAACCACCCTGGACACCCTAGCAACTGCAAAGCAACATACTGAAACCACCCAGGACACCCTAGCAACTGCATAGCAACATACTGAAACCACCCTGGACACCCTTACAACTGCAAAGCATATACTGAAACCACCCAGGACACATAGCATCTGCATAGCAACATACTAAAACCACACAGAACACCTAGCATCTGCATAGCAACATACTAAAACCACCCAGGACACCCTAGCAACTGCATAGCAACATACTGAAACCACCCAGGACACCCTAGCAACTGCATAGCAACATACTGAAACCACCCTGGACACCCTAGCAACTGCAAAGCAACATACTGAAACCACCCTGGACACCCTAGCATCTGCATGGCAACATACTAAAACCACCCAGGACACCCTAGCAACTGCATAGCAACATACTGAAACCACCCTGGACACCCTAGCAACTGCAAAGCAACATACTGAAACCACCCAGGACACACTAGTAACTGCATAGCAACATACTGAAACCACCCTGGACACCCTTACAACTGCAAAGCAACATACTGAAACCACCCAGGACACATAGCATCTGCATAGCAACATACTAAAACCACACAGAACACCTAGCATCTGCATAGCAACATACTAAAACCACCCAGGACACCTAGCATCTGCATAGCAACATACTGAAACCACCCAGGACACCCTAGCAACTGCATAGCAACATATTAAAACCACACAGAACACCCTAGCATCTGCATAGCAACATACTGAAACCACCCAGGACACATAGCATCTGCATAGCAACATACTAAAACCACACAGAACACCTAGCATCTGCATAGCAACATACTAAAACCACCCAGGACACCCTAGCAACTGCATAGCAACATACTGAAACCACCCAGGACACCCTAGCAACTGCATAGCAACATACTGAAACCACCCTGGACACCCTAGCAACTGCAAAGCAACATACTGAAACCACCCTGGACACCCTAGCATCTGCATGGCAACATACTAAAACCACCCAGGACACCCTAGCAACTGCATAGCAACATACTGAAACCACCCTGGACACCCTAGCAACTGCAAAGCAACATACTGAAACCACCCAGGACACACTAGTAACTGCATAGCAACATACTGAAACCACCCTGGACACCCTTACAACTGCAAAGCAACATACTGAAACCACCCAGGACACATAGCATCTGCATAGCAACATACTAAAACCACACAGAACACCTAGCATCTGCATAGCAACATACTAAAACCACCCAGGACACCTAGCATCTGCATAGCAACATACTGAAACCACCCAGGACACCCTAGCAACTGCATAGCAACATATTAAAACCACACAGAACACCCTAGCATCTGCATAGCAACATACTGAAACCACCCAGGACACATAGCATCTGCATAGCAACATACTAAAACCACACAGAACACCCTAGCAACTGCATAGCAACATACTGAAACCACCCTGGACACCCTTACAACTGCATAGCAACATACTGAAACCACCCAGGACACCTAGCATCTGCATAGCAACATACTGAAACCACCCAGGACACCCTTACAACTGCATAGCAACATACTGAAACCACCCAGGACACACTAGTAACTGCATAGCAACATACTGAAACCACCCTGGACACCCTAGCAACTCCATATCAACTAGAATGTCGCAAGACAGGAATTTCTAACTTAAATTCTATTCCAAAGAAAATGTATATTTGATACCATTTTCGATACCACAGGGAAAAACTGCCATAACAACAAGGCCCTAGATTTCTTTTTTGTTAAAAGTTAAATTGAACAAGACTAGACAGTACGTATGTTTTTATATAATTTATTAATTGTTGGTCTAATGTCAATTTTACCTTATACATTAACTATTTAAAATCAAAGTTGTATTTGTCAGTATTAATGGACCAGAGCTTACATAAATAGTTTTATTTGTTTACTAACATTTAAACGAGATTATTAAATACAAATAATAAAAATAAATATGTATTGCTCATTTATTTTTCGTTAATGTTAATTAAAACATGTATATGATTAACACATTTTAATGTGGCTTTTATTCACATACAGTATAATCATTGATCAGCGCACGTAGAGACAGAAACGCAAACTTTAAACGCAAGAACTGTTGCGGAGACTCCGCACTGGCCATCTTTCTAACATTAACAATGTTAAGCGAATGAGCCAAATGGATGAAATCATTCCCCAGCGCACACACATAGAGCGCTATGGCAAACATGGAAGTGCAAACGTGTATCACAAGTGAGAACTGTTGCGGAGACTTTACCCGCACCAGCATTATTTCAAAACATCAACTTAATCGGAGCGTATGAGACGAGTGCATTAAATCATTGATGAGCATTTTTAACATGGTTCGTTAAAAATTATAATGGGTAAAACAGAAGTTCAGCTAATGTATGTTTGTTGATGGATACACATTTAATACAAATTCACACACGAAGTAGATCAACATGTCCCTCTTGTCGAGCATCTTAAAAAACATGGTAGGTTATGTTTTAAGTAAACGGACGCAACAGATGAAAAACAACACATGTGTACAGTATCTGTGTACTGGAACATTGCGTTCCTCTTAAAGCGACAGCAGCATATTCCTGCTGTCTGTTTAAAGTCAAGGAAATCACTCACTGCCTGTGACTCAATAGCTTCTGTATCTTCAACTATGATTCATCTTTATTTATTTTATACATATGCAATGTTATGTTATATTTGATTACTTAAATCCATTTCTATACCTTAAAAGGTATATATACAGTGTCTAATTTAATTTTCTGCTTTCTCTTTTGTTTTATTGGTGCTCTTACTTGTAGCTTGTTTATTTGATCTTATTTTTATTTGTCATTAGTCCCTTTTATATTAACATAGCACAAACCAAACCGAACTTACATTTTGTCATTTAGCAGACGCTTTTATCCAAATTTAGGGAGCAGTGAGCGATATGTCATAAAAGAGCAATAGTACGATAGGTGCAAATACAAAGTTACTAGTTTCAACAAAAGCTAGACCACTACCTGTTGAGAGATAGAGAGAGGGTTTGTGTTTTTTTCTTTTGTCTGTCAGGTATTCACAGAAGAGATGGGTTTTAAGTAGTTTTTTGAAGGTTGTGAGAGATGCGGTTGTTAGGAACCGAAACCCAGACCCTAAAACTTTGACACAAACTGAACCAGGGGTAATTTGAACAGTTGCACCCCTACTAGCAACTGCATAGCAACAACCAGAAAACCCTATCAACTGCATAGAGAAAAACAAAAATTACTCAGAACACCCTAGCAACTGCATAGCAACAACCAGAAAACCCTATCAACTGCATAGAGAAAAACTAAAATCACTCAGAACACCCTAGCAACTGCATAGCAACAACCAGAAAACCCTATCAACTGCATAGAGAAATACAAAAATTACTCAGAACACCCTAGCAACTGCATAGCAACAACCAGAAAACCCTATCAACTGCATAGAGAAATACAAAAAATACTCAGAACACCCTAGCAACTGCATAGAAACATGCTAAAAATCACACAGGACACCTTAGCAACAGCATAGCAACACCCTTTTAATCACATACAACACCATGACGCCGTGGTGATGTTTTTGCTCGAGCAAATGCCAATCACTTTCCTCCAGAAGAATTGCTATTGATATACATGTGAATACAAATCATTTTGAAAAAAAATAGCTCAGTGGTTATCTGCGTGGCTGATCTGGCAATGGACGAAGCCTTGCAAGTCAGATTTTCTCCCTATGACTCACATAAGGCTGTCTGCGCACAGCATCAGAGGAAGGTGGGGGAGGTGGCAGGATGCTGAATTGAAACGCAGACCCGGATTGGACAAGAGAGATTTTGGAGGCAGAGTCTGGTCTATTGGTCGCCTGTGTTAACGGCTGTGTGATAGGCCCAGGTGTTGCCGTGCGAGAGGGTTACACAGAGTCCCATGAGAGAAGCTTGGTCATGGTCAAACTACCGTACAGTAAATACTGAATCCTTCCGCCCTCCCACTCTTTCCTCTTCTTCATCCCTGAGCTCTCTTTGTCAGCCTGAATATTGAGTCAAAGCAACAATATGGAATCATTTTCTTATGAAATATCCAAAAATCACTTGGCCCGTCCCTTGTCTCCCTTGTATTTGTCGCATATCAGTGACTTAATATCCGCTTAATAATCCGTAGCATTACATTCCACGTTTATTGCAAGCTAATTCATTACGATGACATAAATGGATAAAATTCATTCATAAACTCGTCCGGGAACACGGTGGCCGATCTCCATTGCCCCTGGATGGTAAAAACGACATGTCCCATAATTCCACTCTCCTAAATAACGTCATTTAGCTTTGCCTTTTGTTGTTGTTTCAAAAGTGCACCATCTAGCGGTCCATACTTACATATTGTGACTTTAATGCAGAAATTGGAAATTAATATTCATGAATGCAATAAAGCCACACTTACAGTGTATTCAGGCTACAGTAAATATTATAGTATATATATATTATCAGTATTTGTGTTCTCTGGGAATTAAACTCACAATCTTACATAAAATGAATGTCAATGGATGGAAATGTTGTTTGGTTGCCAGTGTTCTTAAAAATACGTCTTTTGTGTTCTGCTAAAATCATATAGGTTTCAGATGACATGAGAGTGAGAAAATGGTGAAATAATTTTCATTTCTGGGTGAACCTTTGGTTGATATTTTGTCAGCATGAAGTTAAAATTGGTTATATATACAGCTGACAAACACATCTACACACAACAGAACTCAAACCTCGAAATGCCATTTTGAACTACTTCTTTAAGTCAGATGTTCTGAACAGAAAGTGCTGGATTTAAACAGCCTAAACAATAACAACAAGACTTTTGGCATAGACCAAAGTGCACTAGGCCTTCCAGCATAAGTTTTCCAATATAGGCTTTTATGAAACAAGATTTCATTTCGAGGCAAGCTACTCACTTGTTGTGTAAAAATAAAAAAGTAGCATGTTAACCATTCAGTGGCAGGTAGAAAACAAAACAAACACTGGAAATAGTGAATGTGGTAACTCGAGCAAGATATATTATGTTTGGTTACACAATGGAAATACTGTTGGTGTGAATGGTCAATGGAGAGCTGCTATTGTATGAAATGGACTAAAGCCGCAAACAATCTATTACAATGATAAATGTTTCACATGTTGCCAAAGCAGGAACTCATATTTTTACTGTCAGTTGTAATAATAATCTTTTACAGTGTGATGTGCTTGTATTTCAACTATTTTAAAATAATGTAAATACCAGGATTGATGGTGTTTTTCTATGTAAACCATGTGTTCAGTTATATTCTGTATTCTTTCTGTTCTGCCTCCTGCCCAGGGAGCTGTGTAGTTAACACAAAGCAGACATGTAGACATTGTCCATGTTTAATACATCTTAGAAATAAAACATAAATGTATTCATTCAGAATACGCTTTTAATTGTGCAAGTTACAGTGGATTTTCAGCATAAAGCTTCTCTGTGGGATTCCAATTATCACCTTTGCATTGCAGGTGTGTCTCTACCATTATGAAAAAGCCACCGAAAATGAAAGAAACCATTTCTACATTTATTTCCCAAATTTCTAATCATTTGCATTTGAACACAAGTTCACATTCACTCTTATGCAATTCAACAGTAATATCTCAACATGTATTTAGAAAACAATATTTATAATAATTTGTATTTGTTAACCTGGATTTTTATCCCAGTTTTCATGTGTCTTGCCATGCTGTCAGTCTTTCACATTCCTGTAGGATGACTTTGTCTCCTTAGGTTTGATTTTGTTAAAATTCAACAGATACGGGATTGGAATGACCACAATACATCTAGACTCTCTTAACGTATTCCACTGCTTATGAACTTTTTTACCTTCAATATTGGATGTGAAATAGTAAATCTTGCCTTTCTTTCCATTTAAGCTTCCGATTTAACTTGCTTTAAAATCTTTTGTTGGAGGATTATATTCATATTCTTTTTTTAAACCGTGTAATCGTATGCCAGCCCGTATCATCTCTGTGCTGCGTGTTAATGCATTTTTAACATGGCCCAGAGGCTGCTCTGGGAATGCAAGGAGTGGGATGGGAATGCACAACTCACAGATTCCACACAAATGATATAAAAGGCCAGTTCAAGTCCGCTTAAGAAAAGAGAGAGATAGTTGTGTGTCAGGAATGAGGGGTTGCGGAGGGGAGGGGGCTCTTATTGCTCTGACAATCCTCGCTCTGAGGAGCAGAGAATAGGCCTTGTGTCCGGGCTGGTACTGGGGTACCAGGCGCTGCTGCTCAGCGGACAAAAGCCACAATTTAACTGTGGCAGGGAGCGTGAGGGGCTGGAATGAGAGGTTTCTGGAACGCTGCAGAGGAGGAGAACAGTTTAGTGAATTAATACAGCCATGTGTCTGTGAGAGCACACACACTGTGAGACCTGGTGGTAGAGCAGGAGGAGGTGTGCGGGGGGGGCTTGTGATAATGACAGAGCTCTTTTTGCCTCTCACAGTACTTTATTTGTTTACAATTGCCCCCGTACTCTTGCTGAGACACAGAAACGAGGGAGAGAGGGTTATGTGCTTATGGTATTGCCGGCGTGCGCAGAAGCACTCGGCATCTGCGGAGCTACACAGCGAGCGGATGTACGTCCGGATCTTAGTAGGGCTTAGAGACACTTAGAGGTTTAGACGCTTACCTCGCGGCGGGAGCTGCTGGTTTTACCGAAGCTTCAAGTCTCCCAGAGAGGTCCAGCTGAGATTTTCAGCTGGGTGCATTATGGGAATGTTGTGGAACGGCGTATCTCAGAGCGAGGAGATGTGCAGCGGTGCCGGGAAGCAAGAAAGCGAGTGTTGCTTTCGCAGCTGTCCGAGGGCTTGGGGGGTTATATTCCCGGAGCTTGGATGGGGACACGGAGAGTCAGAGAAGAGCTCCTTGCTTTATTGGTTTCCAACAGGACAAGGAGAGCTGCTCGTGGTCTCCGTCAATACCATAATCGACATTTCTCGTCTGCTGAATAATAATGAGTGGAGGTATTTGGCACATGTGTCTAATTTTGTTAGATGGGTCAATCTGAGTTTTCTGTTGACTGGGCTAAATCTATGGACAGAAATGGTGTTGGACTGCCTTGAAACTTGGGCTGTTACAAATCGTACTCATATGTGACCCTAGATCATAAAACCAGTCTTACATTTTTAGGAAAAAACCAAAAATTGATTATTTATTTATTGACCAAAATGATTGATTTTACTTCTATGCTAAAAATCATTAGAATATTAAGTAAAGATCACGTTCCTTGAAGATGTTTTGTAAATTTCCTACCTTTATTTTTGTGAGTGGATGGCCTGCTACAGTGTGTTGTAGTCTGTTTAACAACTTTAAAGTCAATTTTCTCAATATTTTGATTCTTTTGCATGCTCAGATTCCAGAGTTTTAAACTGTTGCATCTCTGCCAGGTATTGTCATATCCTACCAACCCCATATATCAAGAGAAAGCGTTCAGATGATGTAAAAGTCTCAATTTTGAAAAACTAACCCGTAAGACTGGATTTATTGTCAAGGGTTTGTTATGTGCCTTTCTTCTCTACATTTCAATTTTTCTCTCTGTTTCTCGTAGTTCAGCTGCTGAAGTCTGTAGATCTCGGACGGCACAGCCTCCTCTACATTAAAGAAATTGGGCATGGCTGGTTTGGGAAGGTGAGACTATTATAACAAACCCAAGCAATAATGAAATATGGAACTCACTTTATGTCTTTTCCTTAGTAGGTTGATCTCACACGTTATACAGAGTGTGATGTAAGAGTGACTTTCTAATGTGTTCCCTGCTGAAAGAACCTGCCCAAAACACAATATGAAATGTTATGGTTTTAATGGTTATAATGGGAATTGTATTGGTTTCATTGGAAACTATGACAACGTCTACTAGTATGTGATGGATTCTATTGGTAAGATGTTAAAGTATCTGGCAGATGGTAACCATCAGAACACTATTAAAGCCGATTGGAATAATGCCCAAACACTCCAAAGAGGAAAGTATTCATGGTTTTGAACAAAATAATTCAGTTGTATTTCAAAGGAAACCCTAACATTTTCTGTGATGGTTTCTGTTGGGTTCCTATTTTCCTATTCAAATTCTTAAATCTCTATTGCCAGTTTCACAGGACAGCAGGTGTGAATCTTTTCCTCCGTGTTCATGTGCATTTGAACTGTATTTTAGGTTTTATTGGGAGAGGTGAATGCTGGACTCAGCACCACACAGGTGGTGGTTAAGGAGCTGAAGGCCACTGCCAGTGTACACGAGCAGATGCAGTTCTTGGAAGATGTCCAACCTTATCGGTATAACCCTACACACAGTTTGAAACACTCTTTTTAATATATGACACACATTACTACCATTGTGGTGTCAACTTTAACAACAGGACTCATTTCGCTGTATGAATCTCACAGGATGCTCCAGCATCCAGCTCTCTTGCAGTGTATGGCCCAGTGTTCAGAAGTCACGCCCTATCTGCTGGTTATGGAGCACTGCCCTATGGTATGTCCCTGTGTATAACACAGCATAGACATGAACACATTTAGATTGCAGTCTCTATACTGGGCTGTGAATGAAAAGATGCTCCCTCTGCTGCTCACAGTAGATATGTGCATTTGTAAACTGGCTTAACACTGTCTGTAACAGACATGAACAGAAGGTCCATCACATTATACTTTATAAAGCGGCCTACTAGAAATAATTTTATAGTTTATTACACTTAGTGAATCTTTATTTTCTCTGTTTGTCAGATTTAAATTATTAAACAAATATTTAAAATGATTTTTAATACATTTTAGGCAACTATTTTAAACTTTTGTTTCTAACTATATTTGTTCTAATATTTAAAATGTCCACATATACATGTATTTTTGCATAATATATTATTTATAAATTATTACTTTTTTAAACAATGTAGGCATTGTCAGTTTTTATACTTATGAATTACTTATTTATATTCATGAATTTCTATTAAAAACAAAATATTTAGGGTTTTATTTTAAACAGGTTTTAAGGTCATTTTGCCCCTGCTGAAGTTTAGCCTCAGACTGACAGCTGATTGGTCCATTCAAGATAATGCATCATTCTCTTCTAGTGTAGTCAAGCTGTCATATGTCATTTCCAGTGTTAGAACACATTAATGATACCAGAAATACATAAAAATGTATAGCACAAGAGTAACTAACATTTTTTTGCATACTGTTTATCATAGAATGTAAAATAATGTTTATTTTTTACAGGGAGATGTTAAAGGATACCTCCGTAGCTGTCGGGCAGCAGATTCTGTGACCCCTGGCCCTTTGATCCTTCAGCGGATAGCATGCGAGATTGCTTCTGGCCTTATGTACCTCCACAAACACAATTATATTCACAGGTGAGGATCCTGACGCCTTTGGCGTTTCGGGGCATGTTGATTCTCCTGGTTATCTTTAATCCGGCAGGTCGCTGGACATCCAGGTCTGGTATCTCCTGGCAACAATATCCTGGTGCTGACTGAGTGCATGTCACAGACTCCAGCATCAGTGATTTTGTTGCTGGGGGAAAACCTCTTGCTCAACGGACGTCATCAATTATTCGTAAGCCTTTTACAAAATGTGCATTGCAACATCAGACTTCTTATGGAACTTTGTCATCAACATCGGCCAACGAGAAGAACGGTTAATGCATACAATGCTCTGTTCTTTTCTTCTCAGTGATCTGGCCCTCAGGAACTGTCTTTTGACCTCGGAATTGGCAGTGAAAATTGGAGACTATGGCCTCAGCCATAACAAGTACAAGGTGAGCCTGTAAAGACTGGATGATCCTATTAAATGTTCTGTGTTTCATGCTTCTTTAATATCAATGCATCCACCCTTTACTAGGATGACTATTACGTGACATCAGATCAAATATGGGTTCCTCTACGCTGGATTGCACCAGAGCTTATTGACGATGTCCATGGCAATCTCTTAGTAGTGGACCAAACAAAGGCCAGCAATGTCTGGTAAGAAACAATAACTAAAAGCCTGTATAAATGTGTAAAAGTAAAGACTTCAATCTGTTTAAAAACTGTTTCTCTTGCCCTGCAGGTCCCTGGGTGTGACGATATGGGAGTTGTTTGAACTGGGTAACCAGCCGTACAGGCACCATTCTGATAGGCAGGTTTTAACATACGCTATAAAGGAACAGCAGCTCAAACTGCCAAAGCCCCTTCTGAAAGTGCCTCTGTCTGAACGCTGGTGAGTCTTCCTAGAAGTCATAATCATCGCCCACAATCATGACTCCCACATCCAAACCAATCAATGTTCCCCACCCCAGGCACAACCACCAATCACATACGTCTATAGTAATCTATGTTTTTGAAACAACGGGTGCTTCCTCCAGTCATTTTTCTTTCTCTGGCAGGACTTACAGATCAATATTGCTGAAATCCAGTGTGGTCAATCATATATTTTCTTCCTCTGTAAGCCCATCAATCATATATTCATCCAGTCCTGAAAGCACATGGCCATTCATTCTACCAGCGATCATTGTCTGTTTAATCTAATGCAGTCAGGCATACAAGTATACCACTCCCTCCCCTAGTGGATACTTAACAATGAATGACCCTACTTTAAAACCTGCAAGGATGCTAAACTGTCCATATTTCAAACCATCGCCTAATGGGTTGCTGGCTGTCATCCACCCTAGTGAGACTATAAAATAAGATAATAGGGCACCATAAAACTTCCTCATTGCCAACAGAACAAGCAAATGTTGATATTTGAGTTTTAGAGGGTTACTTCACCAAAGTTGTTTCAACACCTGTATACATTAATTTGTTCTGTTCCACAAAGAAATACATTTGAACAATGTTAGCAACTGTTATCTCTAGGACATCATTGACTACCATAGTAGGAAAAATTTAATGGTAGTCAAAAGTGCCCTAGAACGGTTTGCTTTCCTACATTCTCCAAAATATCTCATTTTGTGTTCAATAGAACAAAAAAAGATTCAATATTTTTTCCTATTGTGGTAGTCAGTGATGTCTCAGAAATGTCTGTAGCTGACATTTTTACAATGATCTTTCTTTGTGTTCATCAAAACAAAGAAATGTTTACAGGTTTGAAACAACTTGAGTAAATGAAGACAGAATATTCATTTTGGGTGGAGTGTCCTTTTAAGGGTTTTAAAACTTGGATTACAAAAGGTTCATACAGTTAGTTTAAAGCAACTTGGCCCATCTTTCTACTCTAGTTTAGTAGAACTTTTGTAGCAAACATTCCTGTAAAATATTACTTTTGGGTCTGAAAATGCCCTTTTCTGTCACGTGTGTTGGCAGGTTCGAGGTAATGCAGTTCTGTTGGCTACAGCCTGAGCAGAGGCCTGTTGTTGAGGAGGTTCACCTACTACTAAGCTACTTGTGTGCTAAGGCTACCACTGAGACCGAGGAGGACTTTGAGAAGCGCTGGAACTCTCTTAGGCCGAGTCTGGGCTCCGGCAGCTCTCTCAGAACCCATGCACCTGAGCTAGCGTCCTCTGCTTCCTCTTCATTTCCTCTTCTTGAACAGTTCTCTATTGCAGACAGCTTCCAATCTGAGAACGGAGATGATATTTTGACTGTAACTGAGACCAGCCAAGGCCTCAACTTTGAATATAAATGGGAGCAGGCCCGAGCCGAGAAGCCCTACTGCTCCTCTTCAGCAAGTGGAGCACTGGGAAAAAATAACCCGCATTACCAAGATGTGTATTACCCACTTAGCAATTCAGCAGGTAGCTGCAAGGGCGAGAGTCTTCCTATTGGGGTTTCTCCATCTTACTATGAGTCTGACCATCCAGGAGTTGTTCCAGTGTTGAGTGCGCACAGCCCTTCAGTAAGTAGCGAATATTACATCCGCATCGAGGAGCCAGTTGAGTGTAACATCAACTTAGAAGACAGCGTTCATGATTACAGCCCAACAGTTGAGGCCAGCATCAACAGCTTGTCCAATATGAACAGAAGGAGCCCTATTGGGGCTCAGCCAAACATTTACTGGTCAGCAGCAAAAGAACCCATCAGTAACAATTACGATTCAGATAGTAGCCCAATAATGGGGTCTCTCCAAAGAACTGTTCTAAGCACTGCAGAGACAGACCATCATGAAGAATATTTTTCTTCCAATGACAGGCACAATTTCTTGCATGAAGAGTCACCTCAAGCAAGGTCCGATCTTCATTTGATAAGAAGTCAAGATTCAAGTTCTCATCAGCAGAGAAGAGGCTCAGTAAATCTCTGCCACAGTTTGGAGGTTGTAAGCGAGAGTCCAGCTGGTGTTTCAGTTTCTCTCAGTAGCCCAAGCTTGGCACATTGTGACCCGTACCTTGAATCAAACCAGAGAGCTGCAGAAAGGAGTACGGCCAGTGAGGCCTATTATGACATGATGGGACCTTTACAAAAAAATGTGCCTAGACCCCATTACATAAGTGTTGATATTGACGCTGGTGATGGCCTTCTTTTATCTAGGGGGAGTGCTGAATCAGAAGATGATGATTTGTTTTCTCAGAATTCATTAACTAACTGGACCTCCAACCACTCTGCAAACAACAACAGTTTAAGCGATCGCACTCATGCCGTTGGTTTTCGAGATGCGTACCTTGATTTGCGTCACCCGACACCCTCATCTCACGTTGTAAATGTGCAGTCAAGAGTATCAGAAACTAGGAAAACTTCCACAGATTTTTTTCCAGTGCACTCATACATGGATGCTACAGACAGCACGGCCACCCTAAACACTCAGATAGACTCAGAGGGTGGTGAATACTTACATCTATGCCCTGAAGGTAGCCAAGATGTTGAAACATCTTCTAAATGTATTTTTGTCCCTGAAACTCAACACATTCATCCTCGGCAGAACATTTCACACAAACATATCAAAAACAACACATCAGACCTTCTTCTAGGATGTTATGACCAAACGACGACATCAGCTCCAACAGAGATTGTAGTATGCAAAGAAAATATGTTATTTGATACAAGGATATCACCTGTACAAAATGAAGTCAAAAGTGTAAAGAATCTGTCATGTCCTAAAGACTCATCTGAGACTATCTCAGAGTGCACCCATGTGGCAAACAGTGGGGTGGTTCCAAAGTCCAGTATCAGCTTGGTTGAAATTAATGACTGCAGTGATGATGATGTCACTGACATTACCTCTGGAGATTATCGTTTGGAATATGCAGAGGTGGGAAATTTTGACCTGCAGAGAGAGACTGAGTCCACACAACACATGGACACTATTAACCTTGCCTGTAGCTGCAGTCCATGTGAAGCCTTTAGCCCTGATAGTTACCACACATCCATTCAGCCAAAATCCCTCGACAGTGGCTACGACACAGAAAATAATGAGTCCCCAGAGTTCATAATGAAGGACCTTGAAGGGAATCCGGCCCTTAGCACAAGTGTGGAATCAGACGAGTGTGACATGGTCCTCCAGATGGACTTAGACGACGACATCAATGTAATGCTACTGCATCCATCTGGCAGAAGTCAACATCAGTACAGAGACTCAGCTTATTTTTCTGACTTTGACACAGAGAACGATAAGAGCCCTAGCAAAAGGGTCTGCAACTTCTTTGTGCGCCAAGAAGAGGACGATGTTTTTTATGTCAAAGCTGAAAGAAAAGGCTCTTTTCAAACAGTTGGGCTCCAGTTGGGATCCACTTCTACATCAGCTCCAGTGATTTCCATGCTTTCCCCCTTTCCCCCAGAGATGGGGGGATGCTTGACCAAGGAGTCGACTCCGGATGATGGTATTGGACTGGAGTCTGATCACTCTGGAGACGAACCAAACTCTGACTGCTACTCTTCCACAGTATCCGAAGGGTCCACCTCAACACAGGAAGCTTCAGACATTGAGGGGCAAGCTAATGGAGATGCCAGATGTTATTCATCAGCGGAATCACTTGGCTCTGACTCTACCATAGTTGAGTTCAGTAGGGAGATAATTGAAGCACAGGAGCAGGATGACTGTAACAACAAAGTGGACAATCCAGAGCTTCTTAAAGAAGGAAACAATGAGAAAAGAGAAGGTACAGAAGATGCAATGGAAGACAACATAGGTCTGGTACTTTCAAGACAAAAGCATTCCAACTCTTTGGAAAGCATTCTTCCTGCCTTACCGGATGACCTGGATGTTCCAGCTCCACTTGGGAATAGAGAGGAGGCTGATGAAGATACAGACAGCGATGAGTCTGATGAAGAACTTCGTAGCTACAACATACAGGAGCAGAGTGATGAGAGTGATGAAGAGCTCCCAATGGTGCCTGTCATCGTGAGTGACCGCAGCAGTGCACGCCATCTGCGCAGCCTTCTCAAAATGCCTTCCATACTGACGCAGTCTTTCTGCGATGAGCTGGACAGCAAGAAGAAAGCTGTGTCATTTTTTGATGACGTCACCGTTTTTCTGTTTGACCAGGTTCGTAGCATTATCACTGTACTTATTTCAAAATTATAGTAATTTAAAGTATGTAGGCTGTTTCAAATCTTCAAGAAACAATTTGACAATCATGTGTCTTGCTGTTTAAGGAGAGTCCCACAGGTGAGCTTGGAGACTACAGTTTTCCTGTGGAGACAGAACCCAATGGCCAGGCTTCGGAGGTTGACACATCACAAACCCAGGATAGGGTCAAGACCTCAGATGATTCGTTACAAATTACTATGTCAGAAGAAAGTGAGTGTTAAATAACAACTATTACAGTCAAGGGAGAGGTTGAGAATGGCTGCAGTTTCCTTTATATCTTACAGGTCACTACAACTCCACCTGCTGTATAGAGTTAAAGTGAGCTAAAAGGTATAAAGTAGTAGGTATAAATTAAGTCAGTGGTCCTCAAACTTTTTTCGTTGTAAGTCCCCGTTTGTGAAGGGTGCATCGTGTCCCCCCCGAAATAAAGATTGCTGAAACATCAATTATTTTGTTTAAAGGAATTATGTTTCATTGCACAAAATTTATGATACATTTCTATATTTAATAAAACACCACAAAAACTGTTCGAGAACCACTGAATTTAGGAAACTGTACTAGACATACAGTATAGTGAAAAGAACTAGATTATAATATTGAAGTGTTACAATTGCACAATTTATAGGAATGACAAAAGTACTTTGACCTGATAATATATGTGAATATATTTTAATACTTATTAATAAAGGTATTCAGTAAAAGTAATATTACGGAGTTCACCTTTATACTGTATGGCAGTAATTATTTTAGCCGCCAGGAAAAGTCTAAGCTGTCTAAAAATTCTATGTTGTGCTGACATATCTGCATTAAGTACATGGCCTGTTTGTGACTGAGGAAATCTGTCATGTTTTTCACCAGTCTCGCTCTTTTTAACATCCATTAGATTATTGCACAGGTATTACCTTTATTTCTGTAGCATTTCATAAGTCTCTTACCCAATACAGGTGGAGAAATGTGGCACGGTGGTTTTCCATCTATGCCAAGCCCTTCAACGTCAGAAGCAAGTTCTGAAGAAATGACCACCCCGCCCAACTCTCCCATCAGCTCTCCAGATGAGAAACCAGCACCAACGCTCTCCAGGTTCAGCGTATCTCGTTTCTCCATCACTCATGTGTCCGACTCTGACGTGAACTCTACGGGAGGTAAGGCTTCTGACGAACACATTTTAGCTTAAACGTTAACCATGCTAGTTCACATACGACAATTTACATGTAATTGAATTTTTTTAATTGAAACCTGTTAAAAGAAACCTGTTCAACAGCATAACCATGTATTACTACTGGACTATGGTTTACCTTGCTTAAAATCAACCTTTTGCGTTTTGTCACACAGGGAACAGTGAGAATGGAGCCCAGGAATGAAGGAGTCACATTTTAACCCTTTGAAACTGTTCAGAACCTACTGGTGTGATTTGGTCTGATCCGACTATGGATTGTCCTGTGTTGTTTCGTTTTTCTTTCTCAACGTGCTGGACGAAAAGGTCCTGTGAACCTGATAAGCTGTTCGGACAGAGTGCCTGATACTGTAGTGATGAATTGATATTAGCCAGACCCTTTGAGTGACACGGTCTTTCGAGGGTAACAGGTAGAAGAACAGAAGACAAAAACTGTGTATCAGAATATATTTATTATCTATGTACTACAAACATGATGTATGAAGATTATAACTTATTTGCACAATTCACTATCAGTACTATGCTGAAATCATCCTTTTACATTCAAGCCGTAGGAAACAAAATAGAGACGAGGCTGCTCTTCTCATTTGCTTGTCATGTCCCGTGTTGTCAATCTGTGGTTTAGATCCCCAAAGACAAAGTTTCAGGTCAGGACCGATTGAGCTGCATAAACGTCTTATCATCAATGTCCAACAGAAAATACGAGACCCCCAACTACAGGATGTGAACACCATTGAGGGTTAAGGGTTAGGTTAGGAATGTTTTATATTTTTGACCACTTTAAGCTAAAAGGTTGGAGCTCAGGGGTGATTAGCATACAGTACAAATGTAGATCATATTAATGATATAAACATCTTTAAAGTTTATCACCTTAAGCAATTTAATGCATTTTATTGTATGAACCAAGAAATATTTTGCACATCTCGTTTAAATGTTTTATTTTGATAGAGTTGTTCATAATATTACGTAAAGTGTATTTTAAAATATAACCCCCCTTTCCCACAAAACATTACAGACTACAGTTATACATCACAGTTCTTGTTTGCTCCAAAGAGTAATGACAGTATTATAGTAGACCAGTCACTGACACCCGCCATCCTTAACAAGTGAATAGCCAGAGAAAACTTAATGGTGCTTGTGGAGATCTGAGAGCCGGAGAGCACAGAAAACAATTCTGCTCTTTAACTGTTGTACTCCAGAGCATGAAGCAAAACCGCAAGTTAAAACAAATCTCTTACAGACGGCAGCTCCTGCAGATCTGATCCTTACCGACTAGAAAAACATTTTTTGCATTAACTCTAAAACAGATCCAGATAGATGTTTCGAATAACTAGAGTAACTTTGGTCCAAATGGCATGTGGACCCCACCTGTTTCCACCATGACCCGTTTTACACGGTAAACTGTTTAAGTGTGACGTACAGCTGTCCTCCTCTGCCTTGAATCACTTCATACACATTTGTGCCAATGCTGGAAGCGTCACAATCACTGCACCGTACACTCGCTTTCTCGCTGTAATGCCTTTCAAGAGTTTTATACTGCTAACCTTTGCGCCAGTAGGTACTTTTCACATTCAGAACATCTGTGTTTCGTTGAAGGGATATAAGGTTGCCAAAGTAAGGTGAAATATAAATGTGAATGATACTTGAATGTAAAGTTAAGGGAGAGGACTGTTGTTACTGCCTCATAGCTGTCGAACTCTATTTCCTCGCAATTCATGCCTACTGTATTCTAAAAAATAAACCAAACTATAGTTTGTCTTCGTGCGTGTGATAGTTATTCAAAATGCAATATGTACGCTGAGAACGGTATTCATATGATGTTATAGCAATGTATAAAAGAGATATATTACATCATAAATACGTTTTATATATAGGCTATATACAGATTTCAAATGTTTTATATATATGTACATAAAAAAAGCTTTAATTATATATATATATATGTACAGAATGCATTTAATACATACCGGTTTTATCTTACATTAATATACAATGAAATTTGTATAAAATTTGGGCTTATTGCTTTTACAAAACGGTTATTCCATATGCGTAGCTTCAAAAAATAAAGTAAATAAAGTGAGGTGTATAGGCTATATGTAATGCGGTCAGCAGTTATAAATCAGAATCAAGGACCAGAACTGACTGTTTATATGTTCAAACCTTTTTCTTAATTCAAAGGATCTTATTCTCGTAATGAATGTTACTTGTAATATATTCTGAACTTCTGATAACCTAGAATACATACGCTGAAGGTGATTTGATTTTAGGCTTTTTGAACACAAGCCCATGAAATGGTACTAGGAATCCTTTTTTATTGCTTTTTAATTTCCTACAAGAATGGGCACAAACATTTGCATTTCTCCATAAATAAGAATGAACAGAATGCCAAAAAGAAAACAAAAAGCATTATAAAATCAGTTTTAAAGCTGGTCAGACACAAAAATCTCTCCGTTAAAGATTCATTCAAGGTAACCAAATCTTCTCCACACACCACAGTATATTCCCTAATATAAAAACAAGCCATTCATATTAGTTTCTGTAGACTTCCCCCTGTGGCAAGAAAACGGTTGAACTAAGATACTATATTTACAAGGACTATGTACTCTCAGTCCCTCAGAAACAAACACAAACAAATATTTACATAACCTGTGATTTAATATTTTCATGTTTGTGCAGTAAGCCTATAATAATACATGGAATAAGCAGTATTGTATGTTGATAAAGTTTTCTATTCTCAACACATTTTGTTGACAAAAGCAGCTAGCAAAGAAAAAAAACCTCTTATCTAGAACAGTCATTAAAATTTTACGAAACAAACAAGTACAAAATGAATCAAATAACACAAACATACAAAGAAACAATTCCCTTATATATACCAATGGAATCGCACATTTCTTTTTTTTTCAATGAGCATAATACAAACATAATACATAGTACAAACAGCTGTTAAAGGCACAAACCCTGTGTCAGCGCTGCTTGCATGAGAAATTGCACTATATATTGCAACTAATAAACTGTACAGATCTCTCTTGCATGACTAAAGCCGCATTAAGAAATCTGTTTATTATGAAGCGACCGCAATATGGCAATCGTTTGAAAGAAGTTTCATCCCAGCACCCTCGAGCACAGCTTTCACAAACGAGTGATGATACACAGACGAACTGTAACACGAATATTTAAAAACAGGGAAAAATAAATCCTAACCCAAGATATAGAACTGCAATTTATGGAAATTATAATTACTTTTTATATACTCAAATATACAAACTCTTCTGATCTTGATCCATACTTGATTCGTTAGGATTAGCCGGTACTGTGCCACATTTGTTAAAGTGACAGTTCACCCAAGAATTCTGTCATCATTTATTCACCCGCTTGTCATTTCAGACCTGTTTGACTTTCTTCCGCAAAACAAAAGAAGAGTTGAACGATTTTTGTCAACCGGCACCCATGGACTATGCCACTGACAATAGAAGTGAATGGGTTTCAGTGGTGTTCGGTTACCAACGTTCTTCAAAATATCTTTGTTTGTGTTCTGCGGAAGAAATTAAGTAACAGAGGTTTGAAATGACAAGACCGTGAATAAATGACAGAACGTTCATTTTTGGGTGAACTATCACTTAAACATTACAAACAACCATTGAGAAAGAAAGTTACTTTTTGCAAGATGCCAATTCATCACTACATCGATACTTATAAATCTACACAGTTAAGATCATTACAGAGTTTATGGTCTATCCTCGGCCCCCCTGTAGGCAAGCACACATGCTCTGCTTCCGCATGTTGTTGCAATGACACAAACAGAACAGAAGAGGGCGGTTTACTGCAAAGGCCACAGCACGAGCTCCTCTAGTAGTAGAGAGGAGCAGATCGGTCATCCATGATGCTTGGCCTGAAGTAGACCTCCAAGGAACGATCACTAGACGAAGGGGTGGAGAACAAACAGTCAGTACGTCTCCAACACAGCCTGAGACCGTGAGCCAGTACCACACATCAACATGTACGCACTAAACAAGATTTACTAGCATTCCTATTTGGGCTACAGAATAAAGGTACTGCTGAAAGGCATACAGCCATTCATTTGACATATACTTATGAACAGGTATTTGGAGAAGTCTATGAAGGGTGTATTGAGCAAGCATGCAAATGGAACAAGACAAAGTTCAGTTTGTGAGCGTTTACTTTAGTCAGCATTGATAGATGCATGCAAGAGTTAGATTTGGGGTTACCTCCAGTGCATACACATTGCCTCCGTGAAAACACCATTTCCCGGCAACCTATGACCTCTCTGGCCGGTACGAATTACACGGCACACACACACACAAAAAAAAGCGAACCAACCAGAGAGGCAGGTGGCGGCATGAGACGAAACAGTTGTGAAGCCCTATAGTGCCCGTTTAAGCCCAACAGCGAATGAAAGTAGAAAACAAAATACAAGAAAAGGGCATGATCAGTTGGCTTAGCAGCGATGGAGGCAGGTGACTTACGGAGGTCCTGCAACACTCAGAACCGGGACAATTCAGGACCCAAACTGGAAGGTAAAGAAAGTCCAGGGGTTTGTACCTGACAGCTCAGCTCGGACTGAGGCTATGCATGGCTACATTTCCACCGCATTCACGCGACTGTTAGTGTTGCGTTAGATGGCTGTTGGTTACTCGCTCTGTGACATGGCGTTTTTGAACTGCTCACTGATTCGGATGGATGACGTCACAAGTCTCGTGTTAATAGATGAGTAAATAACACGCTTCAAGAAATGACATGGGTTCAAAATATAGTGCAAAATGAAGAGTCTGCCCATAGCAGTGTCATTCTTAAAGAAACAGGCCAATTTGTAAAGCAAAGCGTGTTTAAAAAAGAAAAAAAGTCTAGAGCACATAATAAAATAAAGAACACATCTATAATATTGATTTCTTATACATCTTAAATATACAGTATATATGTCAGATCAGTTCTCCGCTGTAAGAACACAGAAAGAGAAGTTAGAAGATTAAGGCTAGCAGGCAAGCACACAGCACAAAAACACACGGACAGGTCACGTCTTCAAACAGACACGAGGACACGATGCACAAACACGCAAGTGTCTGCTCTTCAGGTTTGTATGGGAGTTGTTTGGTTTTACGGGTGATCCGAGGTGCGGTTTGTTTTCCCCAGTGGAAAGATTTCAGAGTTCAAAATGACAATCATCAAACGCCCATTTGAGCAATTGTTTTATTAATATATAGATATTTTTATTTATTCGTTCCGTAAAAAGTCACCATACATTCAAGGTCAAATGTTCACTATGTTCCTCCTCGGCATGCATATTGTGAGCGTTACACTTATTTCTTGTGCAGTTTTCCTAGTTTGTCTATTTTCCAAGGAAAAGAAACTGAAAAGAACAACAACACAGCGGGGACTACACCACAGCTCCAGAGGATCTGTCAGTCAACATCCTAAAACTGCAAACATCCTGTATACAGGGGAATGCTTTAGAGACATGGGTGGGTGGCACTTTCTTATCAAGGTCGGAATTGCACCAGAATGAATAATTCACATAAAATATGATTCACAAATGTTGTGTGGCGTACCTTGATATAAAAAATTTCATCGGAATGATTTAAGACAGTGTCTGAAAAGATAAGAATAATCTTTTTCACAATTTGTGAGCCATATTTTGAGAAAGTAACAAGTGTCTCGTAAAATGATATAACAAATATATTTAATTTAGATCTAAAAAATACGTATATTGTAAAGCAAAACATTTCTTTTACATACTCATTTTATTCTGTAAATATGAATTTAGTTTTGCGATTTTGAATTACATATGACAGATATAAATTTAAGCAAATCAGCATAATTTATTTAGTTAAAATTAAACAAACATTTGGTATTGAGTAAGTACTTAAAAATCCGCCACATTCACCATGGTAAACATGTAATAATTATATTTAAGCTGTCTGATCTAATTTCACCAGAAATGCGATTTGAATGTGAACATTTTTGTGTCATCTAGTGGCGTGGTTGTGAATTGCAACCAACGGCTGACTCCACCCCTCCGTTTCGAAGCACTATGGCAGCTGACAAGAACTAAGCGGTCGTCACGTTTACGCTTCTTTGCCAAAGGAGACAACGCATTTACGAAACGCACTCTGTAACAAAGCCATTTAGAGAGAGAGAGAGAGAGAGAGAGAGAGTCGCGTCAACTCTGCTGCATCCAATGGAACAGTTTTTCACAGCAACGGCGGTTTATGGAGGCTCTCAATAGTTCCTGGAAGTAACAAGTAATGCATGGAGCTGCGGCTAAACAGATCAACTGAGGTAAACTTTTAACCCATTTCAAGACGCAAGTCATTTAATGAATAAAAAAATTTTAGAAATAAAGAGAAAACATAACTTCCTGAAGGCTCCATGAATCAAGAGCAGCGTGGAATTTTTTAACTTCCGTTGGCCCAACTCTCTCAAAGGTTCTGGTCTATAGAGCAGTTTGTCCATTTAGGGCTACTGTAGAAACAACATGGCGAATTCCATGTAAGGGGACCCGCGGCGTATGTAAATAGTAATAGCTAATTCTAAGGTAATAAAACATAACGCTTCATTAAGAAAGGTCTTTATACACTTCTGAAGACATAATTATGTATATTATATTGCATTTCTGTCAAAAGATCATCCAAAAAATTACACACTTGCCCATTAATGTGTCATATTTTTCGGAATGTATTCAATTCAACACAATTCAGACCCTGTAGTTCTACATGTCTGAAACAGGATAATGGGATTTTTGGGGTGTGGTGGGATAGATTGGGTTTATGCTCAGAGCACTTTTCTTTCATGCATGCAGGGCGAGCGGACACGTGCTGGTCTCGGAGAACAGCGCGGTCCCACCCAAGTGTTTTGAAGCTCATGCAACCTTCACTCTGGTTTGTAGGTCCACTGTTGTTTGGCACTTGGGAGAATTAAGATTTTCCTTCATATTATTCCAATCCTGTCTGTGAATAGGAAAATCGAATCTGCTTTAATTTTGGCACAAAGTGACACAGCCTCTGGATCAGAGGAGCACCAGGTAATACATGAGGGAATCACAAAACGCAAATGCTCTTCAAAAACACAGAGAGAGAATACACTCTGCACAACTCAACCACAAATAATAAAAAAGAACAATCCTCATTTTCGCATGAGGCTCCTATAACATCTGCTTAGAAAAGAGAACAGCGAGAGCATCGTCATTAGCAGAGCTGCTCCAAAATACCAAATGAGCTTTTCTTTTCGGCACTTTTACATGAGGATGTCATTTAATAAAAAACAACCACATAGCAAAAACTTGTGCTCATGCATGAAAGACAGGAAGTGGTAAGCAGTCTCTTTGGAGTCCACAGCGATGTCATAGCGGCGTCACTACAGGCGAATCACAGTCTGTAAAGCGGCGAGGCGAGCAGTTGGACTGCGTTCCGGTCGATCCTCTCAGAGCTCCCCCCCGACCCACCACACGCGACCGGCACTATCGCCCCGGCAAGACGCAGGGAGGAAGAGAGGACAGAAAGGAGGGATGAGACTGGCCCCTTCCATTGGAGGAGGAGTGTGTGGAGGCAGAGCTTAACAGGGGGGAGGGGCTAAGGGAAGTAGGAGCGTGGCCCCTGTGCTATCCGGAGCTGTATCTGTGTCTGATAGTCTGTCTGTGTTCACACTGTCGAAATCAATTTGCCATCGGAACTGTGGAACAAAGAGAGAAGGAAGCTTGCCAGGTCGGACACATTCAGAGAGAAATGAAGAATAGACAAGACAGACACAAATGGGCGGCGGGGGCTCTTCACCTGTCTAACCTCGGTCTACTCTCTGGCCAGATGAGAAACACAAGAATTATTAAATGTGCCATGGTACGTTAACTTCCCATTGTTTAAACAATAGATTTACAATAAAAATTTAAATCGAATCTAAGTCTCAGGTATCCGTAGGGTGAATATGTCGCAGAAAAGAAAGGAATATTTTGGCTTGGCTCAATTGACGGCATATGTTATCAATAACAACAATTTTGAGGAGTCCCTAAATTGGGTCAAGGCATTCACCAAACAAACATATTGTATGGAAATATTACCATGAAGCCTGTTCGATAAAAATCACTTGTTTTCATACAATATACTGTAACAAGCACTTGAATATGAGTCAATGATGTATAACAAACCTTTACACCATGTCTACACCGGACGCAGCGTGATGCGACAACAAAAAACGCACTACAACCCATTAGAATTGTTTATTTTGTCCACACTGGATGCGCACTGGAACAATGCCATTAGAACAAGCCCTGTGTCATGTCGCGTCGTGTCCGGTGTACACGTGGTGCGACCAATAATATCAATAAAATGAATCAAATTAAAAATGTGATATATAAAATGTGAATTTTAATGGTTGAAATAATGGCTGGAATTTAAATCTCTAAAATACAGTGAATGGTATTTTAAACATATATAGACTGTTAAAAAATATTTGTTGTGCTGGTTCAACTCAAAAATATTAGTTAACTCAAAAATATTGCTCAACTCAAAGTTTGTGTTAATTCAACTTAATTCATTGAACTTTCTAAGGCAACCAGGTAACAAACCAAGTGTATCAGTTGTATGCGATTTTCACAAACAAATATTTGTTCATTTTCAATGTGAGATGATAACTTGCTTAAAGTCAAAGAAATGCAAATACTAAAGATTAAAGAAAATTAAAACGTGTCAAGAAAATGAATTAATTTAAAGATAAATCACAGTCGCACCACATGAAATTTTTTGAGGGTCAATTCATAGATGAGAAACTTTATAATCGTTTCATTTAAAATTTGAATCAGCATTTACGTGTACAACACATTCTTAATGTTTGAATAACTGCAAAATATATTATTAGTTATGTGTATTTTACAATTGGTCTGTTAAAAATATGTATACGTCATTGACCCAAATACACCTGCACATTACAGTTTTACCAGGTCCCGTTGACCTCTATAAGTGCAAAACTGAAGGATAATACAATATGTTTTGTCACAGATGCTGTCGATACCCAAAACATTCCTTCGCTGTGAAATTAAATAAGGGTGTTTTACCTATGTTAAATCATCTAGAGAGTGAATTCAGGGCACACAGACTATGAACAGCTCTGCTTCTGACCTGAATGAATCTTATATATACACACACACACACACACACACACACACACACACACACACACACACACACACAATGAAGTCAACAACAACGCATCTTACATAATGATGCATCTCTTATCTCAAATCCATCTCTACACACTAACATGCGCACACACAAAACGGACAGACACACAACCTTCTCTTAATAAACCATTTTCAATTCTCTGAGAAAAAAACAGGGTTTGTCCTCTGACAAATATAAGCGTTACGTTGCACATTTAGCATAAGCGAGCAAGAGCTAAGAAAGGGAAAAACACAAATTAACTAGCGTTCACTAACACAAGTATAACTAGCAGTACAGTTTTGGGTATATTGGTAAGACTTGTTGGCTAATTCGTTACTTAGTATCGACTGTCTTATTTATTAAGAGCCTATCTTACCTTGTGGCAAAGGGATTGTCATAATCCTCTAGCGCTGGCTGCAATTCCCAAAGACATTATTTCAGTGCTGCTTAGCGGCCAGAGAAAAAACATCCAAGGGTGCACCAACACAGGTTAATAAAGGAATAAATTCACCCAAAAATAAACACGCTGTCGGCGTTTACTCGCCATCACACCGTTACAAACCCTAAAACATTCATTTGTCTGTGGAAATTGAACATTTTGCATTGTGTACAATGACCAAGTGTGTAAAGCATTATAAATCTTCTGAAACCATGTGATAAATTTCATAATATATAAATGACTAACACTGACAGGATGGTGCAGACCCTTTTTCGGTATGTTACCGTACATATGTGATGTTTTTGGAGCTCAATGTAAGCGTTTGTTGTATGCATATTGCTCTTCAAACCACCTTCCACAAACCAAGTCATATGGACTTGGAGGGTCACATTTTCATTTTTGGGTGAACTTCTTTAGTATGAAAATCATGCATGTTAAAAGTGACCCACACCAGCAGATAGAGTCAGTAATGCAGGAAAGATATTAAAGCACATGAACAGAATCTACATGATTAAAAGAGAATTACAGAGAGACACCCGTTTTATGCTCATATTTGTGCATGCTTGTACCTGTGCAAAGCCAGCCATGCTGTAGGGGCGTGGCCGAGTCTGTGTTAGGCTCTGTGCCAAAAGTCGGGCAGTCAGACCATAGTCAGGCATGGGCAAAGACATGTCCTCTCTCTCCAGCAGGTTTCCTGTGCTGCTGCTTTTCCCATGATGAAGACTACAGGACGAAGGTCAGCCAATCAATAATCGCAACACAGATGAAGCACAGATTGTGAAGCGCTTACTTGCTTTGAGGGCACCAGAGCAGAGTGGAAAGGGACTATATGTATGTAATCTGGGAAGGACTTTTAACTACATAAAAATATGTGCCTAAAAAGTATACTTGCGTATTACATTTATCAGCCAATGGAAATAGCTTTTGTGAAGGGATACTCCGTCATCATTTACTCACCCTCGAGTTGTTCCAAACGTGTATAAATGTCTTTGTTCTGATGAACACGGAGAAAGATTATTGAAAGAATGCTTGTAACCAGACAGATTTTGACTCCCATAGTAGGAAAAATGTATTTATCATTTTTTTGTTCTGTTGAATGCAAAAGAAGAAGTGTATTTCTTCCTACTATGGCAGTCAATGAGTGTTGAGATCTGTCTGGTTATAAGCATAATTCCACGTATCTTATTTGTGTTCAACCAAACAAAGAAACATAAACAGATTTGGAACAACTCAAAAGTGTGTAAATTATGACAGAAGTTTCAGGTGAAGTATCCCTTAAATTTTGAATTGTGCTCCTAAATTTGAAAAGAGCCAGAACATGAAATACGTGCAATGGTGATTTCTATACAGAAGAACAAAGAAGAACGAATTCCTCGACATGATAAGCACTGCTTGAGATAAATCAGACGTCTGACACATGATTGTGTGTAGTCTATGCCTATATATAGTCAATTATTATATTTCAACACGTATTGAAAATGGCCGATTTTACTTGATGAGTTACTTGTGCATGCTTTCAGATAGAGTGAACAAGAGAAAGATAGACGTGAGATGCTGTGGAAAGCCCTTATCTGGAGAAGAACTTGCGCAAATTACAAGCTATATAAATACTGTATATATTCCTTAATACTGTATATATTCCTAAAACAACAAAGGTAAAACATTTCCGTGTGTATGGATTGCTGTGAAATGCGGTGGAAATGGTGTGTAAGAGCTTTTCTCTGCACATAAATACACAATCGGTTCTCCATTACTGTTTTGTCTTTCATCGTAGAACACATGTTGGTATAGGTTATACATGCATGTTATAGTAGCTACATTTTACCCAGAAAACAAATAGTGTTAATAAGTGTAAGTAATGCTGAAGTAATGAGAGTGTAATCTAACACATTATCACACAACATTAGAGATTATAATCAGTACCAGAAGTACTCTAGTCAGCAATGGAAGGCACATACTTCACTCTTAACTTCTCACTGTCGCTGTCGGGCAGCACTCGAGTGTAAGAAAAAGGAAACCAGCCACGCCTGAAAGAAAAAATATTTTTTTATAAAAACTTTAAGGCATTGAACCGTGGAGATCGCAATAGTTTCTTCAGCAATGTTATTTAGCAGAGAGCAAATGGAAATGCTTGCATGACAAATCTATCCTTGACTCATCCTCATGTCTTAACACAAAAGATGGTATTTTGAAGAATGTTGGTAACCAAACAACATCGACCCCATTTCCTTACATTGTATGGACACAAAACCACCGAGACATTTCTCAAAATATGTTCTTTTGTGTTACACATGATAAATGATCATCAAGCTTTTATTTTTAGATTTTTATTTTTCGTGTTAATTTCAGATAAGTTCTAGCTATTTTAATATAATGTTTTTGTTTTTGATATTTTATAATTGATGGCTTCACTCTTAAAAAAAGGTTCTTCAAAAGGCTCTTCATTGCCATAAAATAACCTTTTGGGCCCATAAAGAACCTTCTTAAAGAATGGGCCCATAAAGAAAAGGTTCTTTGTGGTGAACAAAATGTTCTTCAGATTATAAATAAGTAAGAAAGAGATGGTTCTTTGTGGAACCATAGATGGTTCTTCTATGGCATCACTGTGAAGAACATTTTAAGCACCTTTGTCTCACGTTATTGCGGAAATGTAAGGTTGGTATAATTTTAAAATGGATGATTTTCTATTATGGAAGTTTTCAAATTTCTGGTTAATTTAAGTCCTTACGGGTCAGGGTTCTGTCCATTTTTGTTGTTGATCTACACATAAGAACTTACATCTTGTTCTTCTCATTCTCTCCATAGTGCCAGCCGTCTCTAGCCTCTGGCACCAGCAGGGTAATGATGTCTCCCTCGGTGAAGCTGAGCAGGGTGCTGTTGTCTCCAGCAGTGTGGGAGAAAATGGCCTGGACAAGAGAGCGTCCGTTCTTCTCGAGACCTGCTGCCATTGAACTCGACCGGGGCAGGGTCCTTGTCTCACCTAGAGAGGGATTGGATGGATTACAAATTAAAAACCAAATCGTTTTAATTTTAGCCATTTTAACGTGTAAGAGGACAGGACACTGAAGAGACAGAGGTGTCCATACGGTTATGTTGATGTACCAATGTCCCATTTAGATTTTCTTACCCACAGCAGTCTTGTTTTTAGCCGGCTGGGGTCTGCGGACAGGCAGGGTGTTGGAGTAGACGTCGCTGACCTGTCTCTGGGGCTGGCTTTGGGTTTGAGACTGACTCTGTGGGGATGGCGGTCTTCCCTGAGCGACTCCGCCGTCATTCCAGTACTCCTCCCCGTGGGCCCCTGTCGTCCCGTTCACCAGAGACATGCCATCGGGACCCATAAGCCGCTGCAACAGTGATGACAAAACAAGAGCCATGTCAGACGAACACACAAACTAGCAGACAGGGTCACAGACTTCCAAAAAAGCTCTTTGATGTACAAGCATCACTTAAGCAGTAGCGCCAATGTAATGGATGTAGAAGCTCGGTTATTGCGTGCAGGCTGTATACTACGATTGTGTAAGTGTTCTGCTTCTGGCAAGAGCCACTCGACAATAGCGCTACGGGCTGAAGTGAGTTTTAAAGAGGTTGAATCATCTGACGCCCAGCTATCGCCGCAGTGTGAAAATCAGAGTTTATTCTTTGGTGGTTCAGACAAGCAAACAGGCATCAAGATGTCAAATATTCATGCAAATGTATATGCAAAGAAAGAGTTGAATATTTAGCTGTTTACTGCAACATGACCAGAGATGGGTTCGGTTGAAGTGTGTGTGCCAAATGAGAATCCAAAGGCCTAAAAAGGCTATTTTGCAACTAGCATCGTCATGTTTGAAGGAATGACGCAATACTAACCCCCTGGTGGCCCATGCCACTTCCCATGAAGGCAGCCAGTTCAGGTGGCACGGGCAGCGGTTGTGCTCCAGGGATGGGATCTGAGATGAGCAGGTTGCCCTTGGAGGAGTGCAGAGGGCTTGAGAGGAGAGTGCTGGAACCAGACGTCATCTGCTGGGTGATCAGCATCGCCCTCTCAGGCAGCTTGTTGGGGTCTGAACAGGCCTGCTGCCATACTGGGATCTTCTGGGTTAGCAAATCTTTACCCTACAAACAGCAGCAAAGCATCAAATGAAAAACTGAGATTTTTATATTCTGAGTGAATAAGAGAGATACTAGGAGATGACAGATGTATATTGTTAGATTTATAAACACCGCTAAGCTTGTGTTTCATCAAGAAATTATGCTCCGTTTATAGAAAATGTTAAGACACATCACCTCAGTTTGCAAAACAGTCAGTAAATGTTAACAGAATTTAAATTTTTCAGTGAACTATCCCTTTAAATGTGGTATGTATATACGGTTGCTACAGTACAATCTACTGTATAGTTTTGGATGGTTGCCATGCCTCACTATGTAGTTGCTAAGGTGCGCTTAGTGTTTAAGGACATTGTCAGGACCGTCAATGCAGCACAATCCCTTCAACGTGTAATTCATCTTACATAATTCGCTTTTGTTGTAAGTGACTGTTTGTGAGCAAATGCTAATGGGTCTGTCACTTGTCGGACCACTAACAGCACGCTGCAGTGTGGGTGAGGGGCATTCGTCTCCATCCCGCCGCCCACTTCTGGTGACTCACGCACAAAACGCACTCACGCCTCCTAAATCTACCACACACACTCTCTCTCGCTCTCTTCAGCGCGGCCTTTCTGAACTCTTCCCACACACGCCTCCGTTCGGATCAGCTACTGGACAGGATGTTCTTGAAATCTGAGGGTTTTTCATTCAGCCCCTCCCAACAAATCCAACGTTCCCAGCAGTCAGAACCGCACGTCTGGCCCGTGATGAGGGGGTTACCGTTTAGTGCGAGAACATTATTCACCGATTAAATTTGCTCGAAGAAACTCCCAAACACACACACACGCAAGCATGCAGATGTTAAAGGATGCATTTACGCAGGTTGCATGTGCAACGGGACCCCCTGCAGATCGTAATATCTGCTCCGCGTGCTGTCTGGAGATTCAATGAGGTGATTTTTAATGAGGTGGGCAAATGGCTTTGTTATTATGGGTAATTGATACGGCAGAAACGCTGTGCGTTGCTTGGAATGCGAGTGCAGACAATTGCAGAGAACAAATCTCATCTCCTCTTTGTAATAAAGCCCAAACAAACTGAGCCCAATGGAGACTGTGGTGAGGGCTGATCTTTAGGGATTGCCATGGCAACTGCTGCTGTCTTCAGCCGTATTTAAAGAGAGACTTCATATGCAGAGATGCTACTGTCTCGCTGCACACAAAAAGCAAAAGAGTCGTTTCTGAAGCTCAACTGATGGTGAGGTCATGGGAACCATTCAATTCCCGGAGACAAGCATAAGTGGTTGAATGCATAAATCGAAAGTGACTTAATGTAATGTTTGGGTCTCACCTTTCCATGGTAAGCGCTGCTGTTCTTGGCCACGGCACACTGACGGTCCACCAGGAAACAGTATCTCCTGCGCTCCTCCGAAAGCGCCGTTTTGTAGCCCTCTGCAATGAAGCTATCCAGCTCGCTTTGTTTACTGCTGATGGTCTCGACGTACTGGAGAAAGAAAATAATTCAAATTTATTTCCAAGAAATCAGGTTTGACACAACCTAAATATGCGTCAATTGTTAATTTTTTGCAGAGTGCCAAAATATTTTCTACTGTTTTTAAAGGTTCAAATTTGCTATGAGGTTATAAAACCCATTTCCCATTTAAAGAGATCCATCTAAAATGAAAAGTCTGTCATCATTTACAAATCTGTGTAAATGTCTTTGTTCTGGTGAAGATAGAGAAAGATATTTGGAAGAATGATTGTTACCAAACAGTTCTTGGCCACAATTGACTTCCATATTAGCAAAAATGACATTGGTAGTCAAAAGTGCCACAGAACTGTTTGCTTTTCAACATTCTTCAAAATATCTTCTTTTGTGTTACACAAATAAACGTAAAATGTAAAAATGTTCCTACTATGATACTACGGTCGCTGTTTGGTTACAAGCATTCATACCAAATATCTTTCTCAGCGTTCATCAGAAAAAAGACATTTAAATCGAGGGCGAGTAAATGATGCCCCCGAATTGATATTTTTTCAGTGAACTGTTCCTTTAAATCGTTATGCTTCTTACCAAAAAGTATAATTTACTCTGTGGAACGTTGACATGTCATGGTCCAACATTATATCATATTTTATGCACAATTGTATTAACATGGTATTCCAGGGAATTACCATGGAAAAGTATCTACACACAAAAAATTATAGGAACGATTATTTGGTGCTTAAATGAAAACAGCGTAGAAACATGAATAGAAGCTCGATTCACATGCGAATGCATTTTCGATGGAAATTCTTCTTATGAATACTAAAAGGTTTTTTTAGCCCCTCTGCTGATTGGCCCATGATCACCTTGCCGTCTCTCTCTCTCTCTCTCACATCCCCAGCGGGAACTCTGAGCTCCCGGAAATGTCAGAACCATTACAGAACTCATTATCTCAACACATCCAGGTGTTTTAGTGCCCTATTCCAATTTACCCACAACAGGACGAGGGGGACTCCCCATCGCCCGCTGGTATCATCATGTATTTCAGTTATATTGGTCTCAATGAGAGAGCATTATAATGAAGAAAGCACTTCAAGATTCAATGATGGGAACTGTTTCAAAAAACTGCTTAAACGCAGAAGATTAAGAGGGAGTCACAAATGTAATGGAGCAGAAAATCTCCTACGGTCACGCGGCAAAAGCTTGACTGTGTTCTGATGAACTTGGGATGTAAAACTAATGGCTTGTAAAAGCAGCAGGAGCGTTTTGATGGGCTTCCATCAATCTTGGAAGTCTCTATCGGGAATGCTTTGAAAGAAGAGCTCGTTGAGAGGAATATTTACTACAGTGGGTACGGAAAGTATTCAGACCCCCTTACATTTTTCACTCTTTGTTATATTGCAGCCATTTGCTAAAATCATTTAAGTACATTTTTTTCTCATTAATGTGCACATAGCATTTCTTCTGATCATCCTTGAAATGGTTCTACAGAGACAGAATTGTGGCAAGGCACAGATCTGGCCATGGTTACAAAAACATTTCTGCTGCACTTAAGGTTCCTAAGAGCACAGTGGCCTCCATCATCCTTAAATGAAGACGTTTGGGACGACCAGAACCCTTCCTAGAGCTGGCCGTCCGGCCAAATCGAGCTATCGGGGGAGAAGAGCCTTGGTGAGAGAGGTAAAGAAGAACCCAAAGATCACTGTGGCTGAGCTCCAGAGATGCAGTCGGGAGATGGGAGAAAGTTGTAGAAAGTCAACAATCCCCGCAGCCCTCCACGAGTCGGGGCTTTATGGCAGAGTGGCCCCGATGGAAGCCTCTCCTAAGTGCAAGACACATGAAAGCCCACATGGAGTTTGCTAAAAACACTTGAAGGACTCCAAGATGATGAGAAATAAGATTCTCTGGTCTGATGAGAGCAAGATGGAACTTTTTGGCCTTAATTCTAAACTGTATGTGTGGATAAAACCAGGAACTGCTCATCACCTGTCCAATACAGTCCCAACAGTGAAGCATGGTGGTGGCAGCATCATGCTGTGGGGGTGTTTTTCAGCTGCAGGGACAGGACGACTGGTTGCAATCGAGGGAAAGATGAATGCGACCAAGTACAGGGATATCCTGGACGAAATCCTTCTCCAGAATGCTCAAGACCTCAGACTGGGCTTCACAACAACTCTGTGACTGTTCTTGAATGGCCCAGCCAGAGCTTAAACCCAATTGAGCATCTCTGGAGAGACCTGAAAATGGCTGTCCACCAACATTTACCATCCAACCTGACAGAACTGGAGTGGATCTGCAAGGAGCAATGGCAGAGGATCCCCAAATCCAGGTGTGAAAAACTTGTTGCATCTTTCCCAAAAAGACTCATGGCTGTATTAGATCAAAAGTATTAAGTTAACTACTAAATACTGAGCAAAGGGTCTGAATACTTAGGACCATGTGATATTTCAGTTTTTCCTTCTTTAATAAATCTGCAAAAATGTCAACAATTCTGTGTTTTTCTGTCAATATGGATTGCTGTATGTACATTTATGAGAAGAAAATGAGTTTAAATGATTTTAGCAACTAGCAGCAAAATTACAAAGAGTGAAAGATTTAAGGGGGTCTGAATAGTTTCCGTACCCACTGTACATGGAGAGTCCACAAGCAAAACACAACATTTGTGTTCACAATTCTGTTAAAATACTAAACCTCATTCAAACATAGAGTGCATGCAGTTGGATGTTACTACCACAGGTTGGCACTAGCTTCACACTGATGCCTGTTTGCTTTCACTGGGTTCAAGATTTTCACATTAGAACCGTCATAAGAGTAAATAAGTCATAAAAAACTAATCCCCAATATTTAGTAACGGAGGATGATGTTGTCTATAGGGTTAGCTGGACTTACATAAACATGCAATAAGTGAGTAGTAAGTATCTATAGTGTCTTATTCTTTGAGGAAAGCTGAAAAAAATGGTTCTCTGAGCAATATTTTTTTTGTCAGAGTAATAAAGGCAATATCACATTCGCCCAAAATGTAAGGATTTTTACTCGTATAGACCCCAAGGGCAAATCCTGGCAACCCCTGTATAAAATAAGATCCATTTTCCTAGCCATACTTTATTATTACTTCATGTATCCGTGACATAATTACAAAAACATAATAGCCTTCTTTAATGCTTAACACACCATTACATTTAGTAATTTATTAGAAATTACATTGAATATGTTGTATTTTGTAAAAAAAAGGTTGTTTTTGTTACCTTTATTTCATGCATCAACATTATCTAATAAGCAATACTTCTACGGCATTTATTAATTTATTCACTTTTATTAGCATTTAATATCTTCGTTCATGTTAATTTTAGCAATAACTTACATATTTTTATAATAATCAAAGTTGAACACGTCAACATTAGTTAACAGACATTGTTAATGTTAGCTCATTTGTTATGTTAGTTCAAAGATGAATAAATGCTGGAAAATGGCACTTTACTGTAGTTTTGGAGCAGGTTTGCCAGTAGCTTACTCTAGATTGAATTTACAATTTAGTTTTAAACCTAAACTTACATCAAAAATAACCTTGAACCTTAAAATTCAAAGGGTTTTAATTTTGAGTAAAGTTTAAAAACCGTAGTATTAAGTAGTAATTAAATCTACAGTAAGTTACTGGCAAACCTACAGCAAAGTTTTACAGTGTATTCTACTCATTGTTAGTTCATGTTAGTTAATTACTAAAGTTGACAAATACAACCTTATGGGAAAGTGTTATCTTAAATATTTTACTTATTTACATATTTATGCATAGACCACCAGCAAGATCAAGGACCCCCTGTCAGATGTACTACTCTGCATTATAGTAGCTGTATCTTCCCCAGACTGATATGTACATCCCCATAGAGTGCATACATACAGATCCCTCCTCAGCTCCACTGAATTACAGCCCTGATGAAAAACCGATCACCAGAATAAAAATATAGACATAACTCCTCTGCATACTGCAGTGTGAATGACATGCACAGAGGTAAGACGGCACAGGAGGAGGTGAAATGAGGAAACATCGGAACATGGAGAACGAACGCGCGTGACGAACAGACGCAGTACAGGTCATGACAACAGATGGACGTGTGGACAGGCGTGATGATGAAGTGATGGATGGAGAAGGCAGGACCCTTCCGTTTGCATATGAAAACTGTCACACGTACTCAGTCAGGCAGTATGAAAGATGTTACACAGGTCATGTGGTCTTGTAATCATATTTTTGGCCTTTTTAATAGTACTGAACAATACAGCATAACCTGTGACGCTTTACTTTGCCAACTGCCATTGCTTCTTTTCAAACCATTCTTATCATAAACTGGCCAAATCTGGTCTGAAACAAACAAGACGCATGTCAGATTAAAACTTGCGTCTCACCCAAACAAGGATCATGTGTTAACCACGAAGCAATGACTCGCAGGCTACTTTAATATGGTCATTGTTGTTTGGTACGATGTAAATGTTGTTTCTGTTTTAATGAAGTGCCATTTATCCTCTTATCTAAAATGAACTTGAATAAAATGCCCCATCGTAACCACACAAACAAATACAAAACGAAAAATCCAATGATATATGGCAATAAAGTTGAATCTAATCTAATCTAATATCCTTTGATGTACTAATATTATTCTTCAACATGCATGAGGATTTTAATAATTCAGCACCTTTGCATTACCAAATGATGCCATTTTTCAAGGTTTCCACTGACATACTGTAGTTACTATAGCTATTGTTACCATGGTAACTCCGTAATACCAACCACCATTACCCAATAATGATAATTAACAAATACTGTCCTTTGGAAAACTAACAATGGTTTTAATACAGTAACCACTACTGTACAGTATGGTAGTTGCAGTAAAATCAAAGTAAACTAAAATTACGCAGGATTTTATTTAGTTACGTTAAGCTTGAACTATAACCATATGTTTTACATCATTGTAAAACTACACCAATGCAAATGATACTTAATCCACCCAATAAACGTGAATGCTGGAGTTTTACCATAATACAACAATGCTTTGGAAAACTCCCCCTGGGTTTATTTAAAAATGTCTTTAAAAAATTTTGCAAACAGCAGAATTTCAGAAAAACAGGTACATTCTTTATTTAGCGAGGAAATCACGTCTATACAAATTAATGACCAGAAAAGATTCTCGATTTGCCATTGGTTTTATTTTAGACCCCGGCTGTGCGGTACACGGGAGGTGGAATCTCTGTCTACACCTGGTCTGAAGCAATCCTAGCGTGCTGTAAAGTACAAAGCCATCTCTAACTTAAACGCGTCCCCTGCTGGGTGTCCCGCTGTGTCAGCCTGATGCAGCCGAGCCGCAGCTACTGTACACACAATTCTGTGACATCAGCAGTCCTTCATCCTGTGGCAGAGCCGCTTCCTCTACAGGAACAATCCGGTGCTCTCAGGATGGAGCCTACGAGGATTCGCGCGTGTTCCTCTGTAGTCTAATTGCTTTCCAGAACTAAGCCACACCATTCAGAACAATGACATGCGTGTTAATGTGCGATATCACAGCTAGCGTGATGGTCTCATATCCCCGGACAACTCCACTGAAGTCAATCGGTAGCCAATTAACATCTTCAGAGAGACTTCTGCGACTTATTTCGGCAGCACCAAGATGAAGAACATTTTTTACCGAAGGTACTAGAGGAACGACAGCGAGAGGGAAAGTCAAATAATAGAGTAAAAAAACTAACATGGCCAGTACTTTAATGAAATAAAGTCTTTTGAAAGCAGAGGTTGTTAATATGTTAATGCCGGTGTCATGAAATGTTTGCACCCCGTTTGGATTGTGTGCCCGATCACAAATTTGTCATCTCGATATTTAGTTGTATGGCTAACCGAAGATAAGTTAGCTTCTACAGAGATAAATACGCTGGGTAAAATAAAAGCATTAAAATTTTTAGTATGTTAAAATATAAGTTTACAAAAAACACATGAGCATATAAACATGATGTAACATACACGCAGTGTTTCCGGGTCAACATCTAACAAACAAACAAAAAGCATCACTTTTAATATTTTAAAGAGTAAATATTTTGTGATTTCTAAAGTCGTACTGTGGTTTTTAGAGTGTCCAACAACAAGTAAGTTCATACATGCTGGTCAGATGGTCTAGTCTGCTGTGATTGGTCTACCGCGTGCAGTGTCGCAATGGACCGTTGGCGGTCATTACACGGATTGACGCAAATCTGATTCGGAACTGAATTTAGAATGACGGATGACTCGTTCGCGTGATTCATAGTCGACTCCCTTTTGCCCAAGTCAATAATTTGATATTTGTTCACTTTCGGCTTTACAACAGACTGCTTACATTCACACAGCAACATTTCACACTGCATGAAAATGTCATTTTAAGGACATTGTAATAGTTCCTCTTTAAAATTACCATGGTTTTATTATAGTAAATAACTATAAACAGTAAGAACGAGATGTGTTTGATTTCACTACCCATAGCCTCATTTGTGTACTATTATATGAAGCGAATACTGCAGGGGTGCCCAATCCTGCTCCTGGAGTTCCTGATCAAACACACCTGAAGCAGCTAGTCAAGATCTTCTAGATAACTTGGAACATATCAGGCAGGTGCATTTCATGAGGGTTGAAGCAGAACTCTGAAGGACGGTAGATCTCCAGGAGCAGGATTGGGCAACAGCAGTGAAAAAGACAACAGCGGTCATATAAACAATATACTTACGACATAAATTGTAATGTAATTCTGTAAGAATTGCAATAAGGCGCAAAAAAAAAGAGTACCAATCCCATTAGAAGTCTCTAAGAATAACAAGAATAACGTGGGGTCCTAAAGGGGACAGAATTCGAGAGGAGATCACCTGTTTGTCATGAGACCTGTTTGTCAAGAATTTACACTGTGCTTTGCATTTTGTTTTTCAGTAAAATATTTTGCAGTTAGCTGAGAAGTTTGTCTGAAGGATGTGAAAAGCATTACCCTAGCTAAATTATGTTGGGTTTACTTGATTTACAAGTAAAAAAGCCAAATTATCTTTAAACATATCTTTACCTTCATAACTTGATTTCCATGAAAATATCTTTAACACAATTTAGTGATGCCTAACATCCTTCAAAGAAACAATGTTCCCTGATGTGAAAGATGTTCGAGTTTTACTCGATTCTGTATTTTCCTTTGGAAAAATGGATTAAGCGGTATGATATACAGTAATCTGGACAAAGTGTGTGTGTACACTCAGGCTTTATCAGCCCCTGGGGTTCTTGACTGAATCAGTTGACTTTTCCTGCTGACGCCCAAGGCGCTATTTACATTTGCTAGAATCACACGCAAAAAAAAGTGGTCTGAAACTCTACAGCAGGCATTCAGGAATTTATCTTTTAAAACCTGGTCTCGCTCCTCCAACTCAAAATAAGTATCTGAATACACATCAAAATCACAGTTATGAAACCGATTCAGCCCTGTTTTGACCAAATGAGCCACATTTAAAGTCAACATACTCAAACCTCTAACAGCTTATCAGCTGAACTCTGTAACAATGTAACAAGTTGCTAGGCAACCCTGCAGTTTTGCCCACTACTATAACCAAAGAGTATAGAATACCAAGAGTATAGAATACCAAGAGTATAGAATACCAAGAGTATAGAATACCAAGAGTATAGAATACTAAGAGTATAGAATACCAAGAGTATAGAATACCAAGAGTATAGAATACCAAGAGTATAGAATACCAAGAGTATAGAATACCAAGAGTATAGAATACCAAGAGTATAGAATACCAAGAGTATAGAATACCAAGAGTATAGAATACCAAGAGTATAGAATACCAAGAGTATAGAATACCAAGAGTATAGAATACCAAGAGTATAGAATACCAAGAGTATAGAATACCAAGAGGCGAAACTCTGGTGCTTTTTGGGAAACAGTCCAGCCGTCATTTTGGGGCGAAAATGCTTTATAACTGACATGGTTACTAGGGAGCCAAGGCTTTTGTCATCATGTTTTGTCATCATTCAGGTTGAATTTCAGCTGTAATGTTTTTTAACAAAGCAGCTGATATTGGCATTGCGACAGCAACAAGCAAAATGGCAGAAATCGCAAGGCGCTTTTGTTGCAATGGAACGCTCTATTGATTTTCACCTCTTGGTATTCTATACTCCTTGCTATCACTAAACAAACTGAAAACACCCCCTGTTTGCTATTGGTCAGCTTATTGCCAAATCACAGCCACGCTGAAATACTATAAATCAGCACTCATGTTACACTGCATGAATATTTCTTTAATAAATCTAATAGTTGAACTTGTCAAACATGTTGTTATATCATTCCTGTTTGTTTTAGAAAAGCTTGCATTACAGAATTCCTTTCTGGAATATGTTTTCTCGAACAAAAATCAGTGGCTTCTGAGGCGAGTGAATCAGCACGCAGCCAGATCTGACTGTCTGAAGGGCATCTGGAGGCAGACGGACACATTCATCAACCCCCGGCAGCACCGCATTTCATACCTGTATCGCTACTATTCTTCTGAAACCTCGTATTTCGTTATTTTGGTAAATAATCATTATTAGTCACGAAGTATCCAATCAGTACAAATGATTCAAAAGTGCTTGTTAATCATTTAAAACAGGGGCTTTCAAACTTTATGATGCCAAGGACCTCAAATAAGATGAACCTCTTTCTTAAACTTATCCATCTCTAAAATGTGTTAAGAAACATGTACACAAAGTTAGATAAATAGTAAATATAGTATTATAAAAACACCATATTATTTCCAAACTTTGTGGCCTAAAGTAAGTGCAAAAAACGAAACATTGGTGAGAAAACCTAACTAGAAAGATAGAAATATAAACAATTCTGGAAACTATGCATGTAGCAAAAAAGCAGAAAAACACAAATGAAACGTTAAGTAATGTTCAATAGACTCATTTTTTCTTCTCCCCCAAAGGGGACCCCTTGCAACAATCTGGAGGTCCCCCGTGGTCCCGGACCGAAGTTTAAAACCCCCTGATTTAAAAGGTAGTGTTTTTTACATTTCCTGTAAAACTGTGAATTTGCATTTTGCAGTTGTGTCTTAAAAAACGTTCTAAAACTGAATGCTACTGAACAATACGGAATTCATATTTTCATAACAAAACTTAACACACAAACAAAGCTGTTTTAAAAAATATCTGTGGTTAAAAATAAACAAAAACCAGTAACCAAGCAAGTAGTATCCTTACCTCAACAGAAGTTTATAAACATGGTTGATATTGATTTCCAAAATGAGATTTTTCATGTTTATTATTGTGCGTTCCAATTAATATCAATCAAACTGCAGTTGGTTTGTTTTGATTTAAGCCATAATAATAAAAAATCAGCAACTAACACAAAAACATAATAAAAAACATGATTTTTGAAAACTGTTTTAAAATGTAGTTTTGGAAACGAATGAAGTAACCTTAATGAAGTAACCAGCCATTTTATGTTTCAAACGGAGATGGCGACAGAGAGGCAAAGGACTGCCAGCTTCAATGATCTCCATTAAACTCACACATGCACACACATACATACGACTATATACGATAGAGATTACAGTACAAGTATGAGACTCTGTAATGGGGTCAGCCGGGTCATTCTTTCACACCCGGTGGACCACGCAAGCATCCAGAGAGGCTCGAGCCGGAGAGCACACACACGGTCATTCTTCGCTTATTGATTTGTTTCGGGTCTCCGCAGTCCCGCTGTCATAGTGTAAGACTCCTCTCAGCAGGCCAGCATTCACACACCTCAATTAAGACTGCAGGTTGAGGCCTGGTCTGCTGGATCTTACACAGAGCTCAGAAAACCGAGCCGTGATGTCTACATGTGCACCACAGCCGATATGCGGCAGTGCTGTTTGTATACACGCCTACGTCTTTTCGCCCACCCATTGCGTTCTCTCTGTCACAAAAGCCTTGCTGTACTACTCTCATCCAGACGCTGTTAAAATCATCTCTGCATTAACATGATGTAGGTGGTCTCACTGAACCCGAGCCTCTCCAACCACCTCCACACCTTCGGCGACACGTCGGATCCGCTCGCGCCCGCAGCCAGCAGAGGTGGCGGCAGAGGCAGCGCGGGGGCTCACCTGCAACTCCTTCTCTCCGTACTTGGCGGGGTTTTTGCTGCCTTGGCACTTCCTCCGCAGTTTCTTCAGCTCCCCCTGGCACTTCTCCAGACTCTCTCCTTTGCTTTTGTGTTCAATCTGGTACTTCTTAAGAGCCGCCTTTAGGAGGAAAAACACGAGAATGTTGTTGGTGCGTGCACAAAAACAGAACACAGTCGCTGTATTGAGAAAGACACGGGAGTTGAGGCTTACAAATAAAGGCTGATGGGAGTCAAAAAATCTCTCTTTATCCAAAACCATTTGAGCTGTATTGCTGTCTACATACTGTCAGAAGCTGCTTTGTAAAGCAGAAATATGGTTTTGACTATATTAAATATTAAAATCCAATGTTTTTATTAAATTCAGCTTTGTTTATGGTTCTCGAGTGCATACATGGCACTACTAAAATGCTCCAAATAAATACACACCACAACAAATAAATACAGACTCCAAATAAAACAAGGCAGCTTACTAGGGTTTGGAACAGATCTGAAGGATTGCGTTTCATGTTTTAATGTTTGTAAAACTAAGTGAAGGTCTCCATTTCAAACTGCACAAATTCTGGAGGCTGATATACTTGGCTGAGAACGCTTCTAGATATATGAATCTTCTCACATCCTACACAAGGTACGCTGAGAGAAGGATCTCTAGAATCCAAGTCTATAAATAGTTTGGCTCAACCAGAGCCTTGCACAGCAGGAATGTGTCTACAAAGACGGTGTTGCATGTGAATGATGGTGCAATTGCTTCGTCTTTGCAGAGAGACAGGCAGATTCGGCTTTCCAGCATTGATCCCGCTCTCACAACATGAATGATTCACGATGCATGAATAAATAAAAACAATATCGGAGGTAGTATGAATTATGCTATTCTTCAGGAATTCACGAACACACTTTAACCATTTGCGGGTGGGTTGAGTTGAGATTTGGCGCAAGGCCCTGCTGGTAGATGCCGCAACTACACTGCATTCCTTTGATACACACATTGTGAATTTTCCTCATGCATTACCATGAAAGAATGTGATTTGTGTTCAATTACAGTAGATGTTTCACCATTGACCAGCTTTTTGGAAAATTCACAGTGTGAATAAACTAAGCTGCATTAAGTAATATAAAGTGACCTTTACAGTTCAGGTGACTAGCTTGAAAGGAAATCAAGTAAACAGAACATAAAGAAAAAATATAAAGAAAACAAAATAAAGGTAAGAAAGAAAACAACAGAAAAATATAAATGGAAATAAAATTACAAATTAAACCAAACAAAACGTTAAATAAAAATAAATAAATGGAAAATAAACAGAAATAAATAAATAAATAAAAAGGTAATAATAAATTGAAATAATTGTATTTATTACCATAAATGACAAATAAATGCTAATGGAAAACACAAAAAGGAGAATAGTGAGAAGGGAAGTGAATAAAATAAAAAAATTAAAGGGAAGGGGAAAACATAAATAATGAAGTATAGGGAAATAAAATTAAAAAGTAAACTAAAAATACGAGTAAATAAATAAAACTGAATACAAAAATGTTTGGCCCTATAACTAGTAACTGCGATTGAGATGACCAGAACTGCTTAGGAATAGTTTTCTCTAGCTAGTATACGGCCTCTTGATTTATTGTGTGCAAAAAAAGGGGACAGCTACACTTAACCAAGATCTTCAATGAAGAACTGATAATGGTCTCTCGAGCAGAGCCTCGATGTGCTGCACAGAATGTGTGGACTGAGAGAAAAAAAGTATTTGGCTTCTAAGAGGAACAACCGCAGACTATTCTCCCCAGTGCTGAATATGGCAAGTCAGTGAGCCTTTAATTTGATCTGAATACAATGTGATGACAAGAGACGCCCAATCCCAGACGCCCAAACCCCCCCAATGAACTGCTCCACACAGCTCCTCTTCAACCCACTCACAGTCTAAAGATATCTTCCTCAGAACTCTTCCACATACACTTTCATCTCACGCAGATTTTGTTTCTTTTATGAATGTTTGTCCAAAAAGGAACGATGGGAAAACAGCGAGAAGGTGATACATTCCTAACATCTGAAAGAAAGATTGATTTTGTGCAACTACTGAACTACGGATGCAGAGACATTTTGTTCCTTTAACACAACTATCTTAGGTTTGTTTTCTAGGAAAAATCTGTACCGAGCTCACTTTGGAAAAAGCATGCAGTATACACTGTATTGCATAGTATTGTACATACAGTCAAGTATCTGGCGTCCAAATCCACCTTCTTCTCCAACTCTGACAGCAACTCATTGTGGAAGCATTTCAGCTGCAAAAGAAAGTTTCAATATTTTATCTTTTAAAAACATTAAAGCACATATTTGTGTAAACTACACTGCCCGGGCTCAAAATGAAGCTGATCCGTGCTAAGAAGGATCAGCCGTCACACCATTTAACAGAGAGGTAAAGTGCACTACGGGGAAGAGTGTACACACCATGTCCTCTAACTGCACTTGAATTTGCCGGTGGACCTCTGCCATCTGAAAGAGCACATCCCCTGTGGAAAAGAGCGACAGACATTAGTCAACGAGTGGACAATGACCTCATTATCACGTACTTCAAGTGAGAACCAATGTGGTGAGGTTAAAGAGAGACAGATTCTGAGGTAGGATGAAAACAAGAGAAACAAGAAATGAAGAAAGGCAGAAAGGTAGAAAGGAATACGAGAAGGAAAGGAGAGAGCGAGGCGATATAGAAATCCCAGCGTGCACTGCGACCATGCCATCACACTAGACACACACCACAGGAGACAAGTAAACAGAGGGACGATAATTAAACACAGACAACAGAGAAATTAAAAACAAAATGAAATGGAGGAAAGCAAATCCAAACACGAAAAGAATCGTGCAGCACGTCCCTGCTGAAAAAAATCCAAAATAGTTTATAATGATTTGCTGTTTTTAACTGAGCGTTAAGATCACAGGCTGGTCCAGCTAAACCAGGTGCAAACCTGCTTGACCAGTCTGGAAAACAAGATAAATAGACTTAAACCAGTTAAAAACCAGCAAATTACCATGTTTAAGTTTATTAAACAAAACACAAACGTTATGGATTATTGACTTAAAAAAATGGTGTCTTGGAGTTCTATTGGCAACATTTTATAATGTAAAAGATCGGAATAAACGTTTATTTTCTATTATACGTATATGCTGTATAAGTAGCTGCAACCTTTCAACTGAAGGCTGTTTGTAGTCGGACAATGCTGGAGTGTTCGATGACTGTCAAAATGTTGCGAAACTCGCAAAAGAGTGAAGAAAACTGAAATAAAGTAAAAGAGGCCATGCACCTGATAAAAGTCGTGTTGTTTTCATATACCTACATGCTGCTGCTTCTGAATATGCAATGCATTGTGAAGAAAGGAACAGACAGTAAGCAAAGCACAAGAGAGACACCGTGAACAGAACACACAGCAATGGAAGACAACAGAGAGCCGCCCTGACCCGCGCCGGTCTAAAGTTAGCTGCTTCACAATGTCTTTGAGCGGCGGAAAGAGTTGAACAGTCAGACAAGTGTATCGGCACACGCCGGATCCCTGGACGCTTGTTTATACCACACATGACCAATTGGAGAGTTTGAGCTCAAGAATATAAGCGTTCAGAAATGAGGCTTGTTGATCAGCCGGAGAGAGATTCAAGAAGGTATTCGTGAATGATCATATGTTCAGCACAACACAATTGTGAGAATTTTTTTTACTTTATTTCAACAGACACATATAGGAAGTGTAGTTTTTTGAGCTTGTCAAGGTTGAAAAAGAAGAAAAAGAGACATCAATATAAAAGCAGTTTATATATTGCCATTCAGTTGCTTTGCATATCAACAAGTTCATGTTAGTCGGTTGAAGTCGGAATGACTTGTTATTGATCACTTTCGGCTTTACAACACTGCATGAAATGTAGTTTTGAGGACATTGTGATTTCTCTTTAACGCTTATCTGAAACACGACTATAATGGCAGAAAGTGCATGAAAATTCAGTATTCACCTTAAACACCTTTACAATCCATATAAATGATAAATAATGTCAAGTAGGAAATCACATGAGAAAAACGGTTCACTTCAGTATGTACAGGGCTACAGTGAAATGATCTTGAAGATGTCACCCTCATATAAGCCAACACTCAATGAAAAATGGCTTTTTATTACATTTATTAGTAGGCATGCTGTTCATTTTCCAGTCTTTACATAATTAACAAAGCATAAATGTCAACATTATTGTTATAATAATTATAATAAAGCTTTTACAAATTCTATACTGACAGGAACAACCTATATGCTGAAATAAAAGCATGTTTATAATTTGATCACGTCATTAAATTGCTTAAATGTTGTGGTTTATTCTTAAAATAAAAAGATATAAATAATATAATACATTTTATATTAATACATTAAGTTATGCTCTAAATGTAAAAGGCCATGAATAGATCCTTGAACACATGTTGTTAGTTTTTGGGGCATAACACTATAAGATTTGATCCAATAATTTGCATTCAGTCATTTTCTAATATCAAAATAATAATAAAAATAAATTCAGCAGCTTGATTGCAGTTAATCAAGTGACAAACACAAATCTCCACACGGTTAATTCAAACAATTAAACAACAAAACAGTCCTGGTCCTCGATGCTGATTGGTCAATAGCAAAGCCAAGACCTCCTCACGGAGATGCTATTTGTTTCACGACGCAACCCACTTTCATTTTTGTTGCCTAGCAACGTTATGTTAAGGTTTCTCGAACCTTATTGCTTAAAGTCCCAGTGAAATGAAAAATCACAATGCTGAAATTATTGCAGCGTTTATTGAAAATAGTTTATCAATGTGGTTCTCTTTTTTTAAATCGTGTGCCCTCGCAAACTTCAGTTAAAATCTGAAAATGTTTTTCCGTCCTGTAGTGACTATCCATATCCAATGACGTATGTTAGCTGACTTGGGCGGATCATCCATTAACTCCTCCCCTTCAACTATCAGTCTGCTGCCATTTCAAAATGCAACGGAAATCCAAAAGACTCATTCAATATTTCATTTACATACACACCTTGGTATTGCTAGTGCTATGCTCTAACCACTGAGCCAAAGGAAAGCTATAATTACATTTCACTCGGAAATGCGTCAAAATACGGAAGTAAAAATTATCGCAACTTCCGGTTCACGGGGACTTTAATTATATAGTGCGCGATGATGACATCATGGCATTCCTTTCTATACACGTTCTTTCTAGCACAAGAAATCTCCTGTCAGACTTTGGAAAAAAGGAAAATGGGGCGGTCTGCCTCATAAGTCTGAATTTACACAGCATGCCACCAACAGTAAAGCGATTAAAGATAATCAGCTGTGCTCACCAGCCTCCAGCCTCACAAACTAATGAGGTATTTTGACTCTTCTTAGCACTTGGATCAATTAACATATGCAGTGCTATGACCTGACACAACACACACACACCTGATACAAAGAGGACACATACATGCTGTAGATAAATATAGCCATCACACCTCTTCTGAATGCTTAACCAAACTACTGTGTGTGTACACAACAGGATTATTTACAGTGAATAACAATGCAATTTGGGTCGGTTCCTCACTAAGGGCTCTTATATGGCTCCAGAAGTCTTATTTTCAGTTGAGGACAGCCAATTTATTTATTAATTATCGTTGGTGGGATTTTCAGAGAAGCTGATTTCAAGAACAGAATAGTGACACATTTTTTTGTTCATTTGCCTTTTTGTTTTATGCTGCTTTTCTCATTTCCGTAAAGAGACCGGTTAGTTTTATCCTACTGATGCCTTGTTGTTGAGACAGAAATCCTGCTCCGTACGAGAGGAACCGCAGGTTCATGTTCAGGCGCTAGCTACCGTCTCCTGGATTACGACTGAACACCTCCAAGTTGAAATCCCTCCTGAAGGCAGCGATACCGCAGCGCCGTGGGAAGCTCGATAGGCCGCAGATAGCCCCCGTCGGAGAGCCTGACGTGATGAGACCGGGGATAGGCCCGACATGCTCTTCAGACACGCACCGCAACTTTGTGAGAGACCCGGTGCCAAATGACTTGTAGAAGCTTGTCACAACTTTTACTTCCTCTAGATAGTCAAGACCGATCGTCTTCTCGGCACTCAGCCAGTACTCGCGAGGAGCCCTGGCGAGGCCAATCCGAGGATGCAGCCCCGAACATCTAAGGGCTTCACAGACCTGACTCCCATTGCTTAACGCCACTTGTCCCTCTCAGAAGTTTGACGCCGCATAACTATTTAGCAGGAGGGAATCTCGTTCGTTATTGGAATCAACCAGACAATTCACTCCACCAACTAAGAACAGCCATGAACCAAGTAGTCTTAAGTCTTAGTTACAGGGATAGCATTATTAGTTCTTCCTCCAGGGCTTCAAAACCTGTATATGACTTTTGTGAAACACAAACAATGATATTTTGAGAAATGTCTCGGAGGTTGTGTGTTCATACAATGGAATCCAATGGGGGTCAATGTTGTTTGGTTACCATTACCAAAATTCTTCAGAATATCTTCTTTTGGATAACAAAAAGTCGTACAGCTATCAAAATGGCATGAGGGTGGGTAAATGCAAACTTTTTGTGTGTACAACAAAATAGCTTTATTCTAGCTCATGTTCACAAAGTTTCGCCGTATGTCCGTATCCACAGATACAAACAAAGACACACCCAAACCTTCATTCCTGATTTTACTCAAGTTTCTTCCTTGATCCGTGTTTTGATCCCACCCTCACTGTGCATCCTGTCAGAAAGCCTGGCTTTGCTTCGTATGAAATCAAAGGGAACCAGGTGTACTGAAATTATATTAGAAAGCATATTATGGTTTACATGAAAACATTTCAGACTGCACAAAAGATCTGATATGTTGAGAAGCAAGTTTCAACAACACAAACGCACACACAAAAGTTTTTCACAAGAATTGAATCAGGGCTGATATGTCTGACAGGAGCTCCTGGTGTGCAGGTACATTAAGCTCTTGAAAAATGGACTTCTGACATCCGCATTCCTCCTGGTCGGTGTACAGATGCCTGATTGACAGCACTGGGGCCAAGAGGCGGTCACAGCCTGTGCAAAGAACTTTACATGGCAAGCGTGAGCATGCACCTCCCATGAGAACACACACAGAACAATAGATACATGTCAGTCAGGGAAGTTCTCAGAAAAATCTCTGCCCGCAGCCTTGCATGTCACTACTAGAAGTATGCAGAGCTACATATCTTTAAGCAAATGCGAAGCAAAAGTGTATTACATTTGGTTTCACCCAAGTATCAAAATGTAAAACCATTTAAACTAAAGGGATAGGATATTCTTGAATTTTGCACATCTCATGTCATTCCAAATTTGTATGACTTTCTTCTGCAGAACACAAAAGGAGATATTTCGAAGAATGTTGGTAACCGAACAACACCGGACCTCACTGACTTCAAATCGCAGAGACAAAATCTGTGTTTCACAGACGAACGAGTCATATACAGGGTTTTGAACTACATGATGGGAAATAAATGACGAGTTTTATTTTTGGGTGAACGATACCCTAAAAATAGCATCTTAAAAATGTGCAGCTTATCGAAAACATCTCGCAAAGGTCAAAGGCGTATGAATAACGTTTATTTACGCAAATCTCAAATTTTAATAATACAGTAGATAGACGCAAAAACATATCTTGTGAGAACGGCCTCTTACATAAGACGCTCTGGCAATTAAAACCATCTGCTGTAGCCAGTAGGGTGGTCACGGTACCATAAACATGTCTTACGATACTAAACCAGCTGAAGTATCTCGATACAGAGTAATATCACGATGCTGTGCCTTGTTCATAATCCAAATCTATACAAAAATACAGATTCAGATTAAACATTTTGTTTTTACTATAGTAAACTGTATTATACTTTGCACTAGAATATGTTGTTGTATTAACTATAGTAATTGGATAAATTGTAGCAAATACTGTAGGTGGTGTCAATTTTCCACTGAGTTTAACCAACTCGTTCGAAACGATAATTTGAATCACAATCTCGTCCGAGTCATTCAAAACACACATTCATTTGTAGATAAATACCGCAAAAAAGGGTGTTCAAATGAGTATGAATGTGCATATGCAACACTAACTACGGTACTACAGTTTCAAAAATAGAGGGCATCGCGGGTATTTTGAAGCTTTAGCTTTGCGATGCTACCGTAGCACCGGTACACCGTGCAAACCTTGTAACAGGCAAGCTAAGGGAAGAAACAGACACGTTTCAAAAGTTTAACTGCAAAAACGTATAAAAGTTTACTTTTAATATTTCATTTGACATGACTTGACACACTGCCTAGGGCGTATAAGACTAAATGGAAACCGCTGTGATGTAACTGCGTAAGACGTCTGTCTGCATATTTGTCCCATCTTTAGTCTCCACCCAAACAAAAAAGTGGTTCAGCGTGGGTATGTGTATGTCTTTATTCAAACAGTCAAATATTCCCTCTCATCAATTATTTATGGCCGATCACCTAAGAAGCACGGCAGTGTCATCATGGTTTATGGAAGTAATACAAGTTGCGGAGAGACGCAACAGCCGCAGGCAAACCCGACAGGCCAGACCAGTCTAGGAGGAGGTGAACGTGTAGGAGAACAGCGTGAATCACTGACAACGGTCAAGTGTGGATCATTACAGGGTGTCATGGAAACAGTGGAAACGCTGAGGCCTCATGACAAACCGAGAGCAGCGATTCAGAAGAACAAAATGGAAGACTTTGAATTTCATCTTAACAAAAACTGCAAAGCATCTTTTGTCTTTTAAGTACAGAAAGCAGATTACATCATTCCCCATGCTGCTGCTACTGACACAATATTACGTATCCCATGATGCACTGCTGCTGCCCGGACATAAAATACTACTCAGTCATGTCACATTGCATTACTCATGCAGTCTTTTGTTCACACATACGCTGACTTTACATGCGCAATGAAACTCCAGTGCTATTGTTGGTCATAGTGATCATGACAAATGCAATATATTACCCATAAAAATACGATTGTAAAGGCAAGACTCCGTTTCTTGCCAGTAGATATTAACATTTGATGGAGTTGGTATATAAATCACAGCAACGCGTAATGCGTCATCTCCCAAACAACACCAATTTTTATCAAAGGACAAATCAATCTCCAAACAGCAATAGTTTTTGGAGGTTTTCCACATATTCAGCTTGTAATGTATCCCTGCATGTGGGCAGCAACAAAAACAAATCTGTGTTCCACAGAAGAAAGACTCATACAGGTTTTGAATGACCAGAGGATGATTGAATAACGACAGGATTGTATTTTTGTGTGAACTATAACTTTAAGTAGATAAACTTTTCCAAACTTGAAACGTTTGTCATTTTGAATGCAGTTTGACTCTAGTCTAGCGAAAAGTAGCTTGCCAAGCTATGTATAATTGAAAGCAGTTAAACTAGGCTAAAATACACTACAAGAATCTTGCTCAGATTTTCGGTCCGGAATTTTTGCAGAAAGTCTGTGCCAGTCTGCAGATATGATCAGTTAGCGAGTTTCTAAATGAAAAGTCTTTAAAAAGTCTGCGAGTGAACGATGTGTCTAGTTTAAAAAACTCGTTTCATATTTTTAAAGTCTTGTAGTGTATTCCAGCCATACAGAGAAGAATAAATATGGACATAGTTGGTGAAGATATGAAGAGTTTGGTTCCAAAGGAGATAACTCGGTTTTAACATTTGTGCGTTCCGATTACTATCAATAAAACTGCAGTTGTTTTGATTCAAGCCATAAAAAATACAGCTATTAACACTATAAAACATTAACATAACATTAAAAAATATGATTTTGAAACCAAGCTCTTCCTATACTCTTCTAATTTCTTTACATCAATGACTTTTGGCTCTCTTGGAAAAAAATAGTTTACAACAGAATGGTCCCATCACGAAGGCTGAAAGGCGGCCAATGGTTTTGATTAATTTATGCCTATTTAAGTGTGTGTATAAAATGCCAAGTAATACCACATTTTCCAAATAAGATTGATAAATAGCTGGAGAGTGGCCACGGCAGGGCAGAGATCGTGTCCTTCTGACCCACTAAAAGCTCTCCGCTGCAGTGACATCTTCACCTCTGCATGTAGGACAGTCTCACTACTGGCTCAGATCCCTGAACCTCAGACAACACTTCGGCTAATGCCAATAAACTATCGTGCAATGTAGCGTTGAACTGGAGACGAGGGGCTCCAAGAGGGCAAAAAAGTCCTCCTAAATAACCATGTTAATATTTACTCTGTAGCTGGTATTTCTGCTAAAATACTACTGTTCGTATTGTGAAAACAAAGGAACAAAATTATACGGATTCTAAATTGTAAAACGAAAAGAAATAATACAGGCCCTGTGAAATCAATTTTTCCCAAATTATGTTTTTTATATCCATTTTTCTAGATTTAATGTTTCCTGCTATACAATAACCATAGATTTACATAGATTCCTAAGCCTTTAACATCTTACAGACATCTTCTTAATGTCTATCTCACATCTGAGAAGAAAACGTCTCGGAGACGTTGTCTCCAAGGTGTATGTATGCTAACGGTGTATGCCCACATAAAAAATACTTTAGTATACAAATACAATAGTATTTTTTTATAAACTATTATAAAATGCCAATATTGTGTTATACATCAACATGCCACAGGACAACTATGCAATACGTTTACTGTACAGAGGTTCCGCTATACTTTGATTTTGTAATAAATACAAACCTCTACATGTGAAATCTGCGTTTTTGTCTCTAATGACACGAAAATAACATAAGGCGATGTGTGAAACACCAGGCTTGTCCCATGAGGGATCTGTGTGTTTCACGTCTTTGTTCACTGTAAGAAGCTGAAGCGTTTGAGGTTGAGAGAAACAGGGGCTGGAATGAGGTGAAGATCAGAGGCTCTGTAATCCTGACAGACAACACAGTGTGTGAATGTAGCCATTAGAGCTGACAGGGCTGCTGCTTGCACTCCAAACTGCAATTTCTGGCGGTTTTGGCAGAGAAGGGCAGGCGTGAGCGATCATCTCGGCACAGCCTGTGCTCTTCAGCTGATGGGCAGAAGAACGATGAGACGGAGCCTCACGAAAAGGTCAATCTGAGCTGTGCAAGGCCATAGGGTGATGGTAATGGTAAACGGCGCACACGCGCCCGTATTGCTTCCAAAGCACACTCAACCACGGATGGACAAACTTGACACATGTACAGTATGTCACCTAGTGGACCCGGTTGATTAAAAAATGTTCTCACACATGCGCTGTTATACGCGCTTCATCCGTCTCAAAAATTGGGCTTCGTCTTAACAACTAGTCTCACTGACTAGCAATTATTTAAGACCAATCAGTCTTACTTTTCAGATTTAAACTAGACCAAGACCTAGTCTTGAAGAAAAAAATGAGATCACTTACTCGTAAGACTAGTCAAAGTAGTTAATGCAACCGGCCCAAGAGTAGCCGGACTATACATTGGTCTTAAGAGTGGATGAAAAATAAAGTTTACACTATAATCTAACTTGAGAATTACAATCAGGTTTGGAGATATCTTTACAGGACAGTGGGCCTCCGGGGCGGATCAGAATAGCTGTGAAAAAGCCTACAGCTACTGAAATGAGCCAGAGACAACGATACAGCTGAACCACCAAATCTAGCGACAACTTTATCTTGCTGCATTCTAAGATTGTTGAATCAATCTTGTCCTGGACAAAATCTACTGTTTTCTGACCCGCGTCCACAGCACAGATTGATTTAGGAGATATTGACCTGTCCTGATAGAAACTAACTGTACAGAGAGTGAATTTGAAAGGGCAGATGTCTATATTTGTAGCTAACAAGAAGCACACAGAAAAACAGACAGACAAAGAAGGAAGGCAGGCAGGAACATTCATCACTAAACGGCGCCAGGTTCCAGAACAAACGCTCCAAAAACAAATCAGGTTAAAAAACATCCTAAATCTCATGAATCTCTCAACATACAGCACACAGGGCAAGGTCAGGAAGTGCATGTGGGCCCTAACATTTCCCAGTGTGCAGTGCAACTCTCAGAAATAGAGCAGGAGAAAGCAGGTCTCCCGGGATTGAGGCACAAGGCTAATAAAATAGCTCCAGTGCTCTCATTCCGACAGGCCCCGGTGAGCAAGAGAGAGCTCGTCACGAGTTACTTGGAACATAGACACAGGTCTATTTAAAGAGTGACTGAGCAAAACATTTTCTTCACTGAACAAACAACATCAAAAACACCTCGCTACACTTCTAGCCATCGTTAGACCAGTTCCATTCTGGTTGACCAACACCAAAACGATAACTAAGTAGAGTTTGCCTGTTCAACAGTTCAGCAACACTAGTTACAATGTGATTGATAAGAGTGTTCACAGAGTAGTTTTAACATGTCGCTGTTAGAATGTTCCATGTGGTTGCTAGGGTTTTGCGAGGTTTTAGCATGTTGCTATGTGGTTGCTAGGGTTTTCTGAGATTTTAGCATGTTGCTATGCGGTTGCTAGGGTGTAGAGTGGTTTTACCATGTTGCCATATGATTGTTCGAGTAGTCCATGTGGCTTAAGCATAATGCTACTGTGGTTGCTAGGGTGTTTCTGGTGGTTTAAGCATGTTTTTATGTGGTTGCTGCGGGGTTCTGATTGATTTTGTAAGAAAGTTTTAAAGCATTTTAGTTCATTTTGATTTTATTGGGACATTACCTATTTATTCTGTTAGCTCACATAACTAGTTTTGTGTGTAAACTATTAATCAAAAATGTAGTTCATTTCTGGAGTGGCATTTCTATAATTACGTCAGTTTGACGGCTTGGCCGGACAACAGTCAACCCCTGTTTTCCAACAATCAATGTCCTGCGTGCTTTTTGAAAAATAATCATACTTCTCTAGATCCAATTAATGTGCAGTGGAAAACACAAGCTAGGCAACACTCTCTATATTTATAATATATGTCTATATTTGTAGCTAACAAGAAGCACACATATTCATATAATTCATATTCCATTTAACTGGGACTTCATGTAAAGTTGTGTATTTTAAATAGAAAAAGGGCCCATGTCACGTTTTTCTATTATACATGATGTTTAACATTAATATTACTGCCTTTCAATTGGGACACAGATTATAAGTCTATGGGATGCAAATCATCTCTATGGTGATTGGCTTGTGTAAATCACATTTATATTCTACAAGTGCTCCATCTCCTCACCCTTATACCGTCTATACATCACTGTTTTACAGTCCTTGTCGCCATAGACATACTCAAACTGATGTACAAGCTTTAAAACTGAAAACATTTTCATAAATGTTGGTTTATAAAAAATATTTTTTTCCAAAGCAATTTTCAGTGCATTGAAGCTATACATTGTCTCTGCATGTGTTTCCTGGGAATCAAACCAGTGATCTTTGCACAACACAGTATTCTGCTATTACTAGCATTTACAGTATTTATGGCATAATTCCTCTGGTGAATAAGAGTTAATCCTTACAGTGAACAATAGTATGCATAAATATGGCACAGTTCCTGGTGCCGATAGAAGACAGCGTTGTTCAGTCTGTGTGTTTCTTACAATCAGGTGGATTCCCACGTTCACATAAGAGAAGGCATCACCCTGAGCTATCCCTCTGGTAGAAACGACAGAAAAACACCCAAAGTTTGGGTGTGAATAAACATGAGTCACAAAACGGCAGTTTTAGAACTGGAAGATGTTGGTTCATTGGTTGCTTACAGTCAACAGAATGTAATACAATGTTTGGTGTTAAAGTTAATCAAATGAGTCGGATGCAAGTAAAGACGCAATCTGTAACTTTTTGGGTTACTGAAAAAGTACAAAAACACTGTTGAAATCTGCGTCTTTACGGAAACGTCAAATTGAGGTCATTTGAATTCAACACACAAAGATAAGTACATTAAGTAACCTTCGATTTCATGTTTCGAACAGAGATGGCGATATAGAGGCATACGTTATGTTCAAACGACATATTTATAAAGTTCGAATTGTTTTATTCATCACATCAAACAAAAGTAAAACAATAGCGAGAGGCAAGTTTCAACAAACTTTGTTCTCATGGTAACTGTCAGAGGCAGCATAGCACCTTCAAAGCAGCGAAGGACAGCACTTGATTTGCCGTACACCTTTTGAACGACCGTTTTTCTTTGCATATTCACCAGAAGAACAGCAGCACGCTTCATAGCCAACATCTGTGCTCGAATCTGAATCGGATTTGTGCATCTCTAATGAAAACATTCCGACAAGACACAAAGGCAGTTGGCGAGAAAATGCACCGTAACCTTGTTATACTCATGGAATGAAGCTACGAGTGGGAGCTCGCCGTGTTGTGACGTATCGTTTCTGGCCACTGTCTGCATGTGGAGGGGTGAGACCGAGAAACAATGTGATGTGATAAAGCGAATGAAAAAAACCAAAGGGATGGTGTGGGAGGATATGAGGGGGCGGTATGGTGACAGGGGCATCATTATCCTAAACAAACCGTAAGCGTGGGAGTGTATGAGAGAGGGGGAGGAACAGCGTGTGTGTACTCACGCCTCACTCAGATGAGAATATTCCGGTCTCCACTGCAAACGCTTTGTGCATCCAAGGACATCATAAAGGAAAGCGATATGCTGCCCAGGCTCAAGTACGCGTGTGACTATGTTGATAATATATGCGAGCGAATGTGCGGCTTTTAACGCAAGAGAGAGGAATGAAGTGAGGGGTAGAAATGTAGGAGCGCGTGTAGGCGGAAACCATTTACAGTCTGTCTCGAACTAAACCCCCATGGCTCCCTCACCGAGAAAACACAGTCACACGGGACTACAAATTGCCCACAAGAAATGTGCGTTCCACTCAACCACCTGGACATTTCCTAACCATAACAGAGATGACACTATTTGTCCTTAAACGACAATCGCCATGTTTTAGCCTAGTGTTGAGATGAGTAAAGAACCATGTTATTATCTCAGGGGGTTGGGGGTCGCAGGCACAGCTCTGCTGGAGGGCATCAGTGGCATAAATGACTAGTTATAACAGAGAGCAGAACTGCATGCATTGATGTTTTGTACTGGAGTCAGACTGAACTACAGTGTGTGCGGTCTGTTCGCATGAGTTAGAGGGCATCACCATGAGATACGCCTCTGGTAAAAGTCAAATGAGGTTCGGGTGAGGAACAAAAATATGCTTGGAAGAGACAAAGGCCTACAATGATCATTTTATTATTATCTTTAATCAAATGTAGCTAAACTGTAATTTTAATATTGCACAAAAGCAATAAGCCACTTAACCATCTGTCAACGTCTTTAATCTAGTATGTGTACCACAAATATGTCCTTATGAAACAACATTTATGGGAATATATTGAAAAAAAGTATAGTACAGTATAGTGTTGGGCGATATTCTATATTGTCAGGTCAGCCTGTTGATCGCCAATACGCGAAAGTATCAAGGGGCGGGGCAATTTACGCATTAATCTATGACAAGCTGGATTTGTGTTTACATACGCATGCGAATACGACAGACCGGAAACGCAAGTCCGTCCTTCGATGTTTCAAATTTCGCTGTGCAGCAAAGTTCTAGTTTGCTGTAATGTTGTGTAATGCTATTATGCAACATTCCAAGGCAAAGCATGCTACATTTTTGTAATATTTTTGTCATCATGTTCTTTCACTTTTCCTTGTGCAACGACTTATTACAAATAAATTACAAGTAAATAAATCATTGGTTGATTTCTCTTACAAATATAAAAAGGATCAAGTACAACCATGGGACCTCATGTGAAACATAAACTTGAAAGTCTTTTTAAAACACGAAATGATTTAAAATGAGTTGATATAATAGTTTTAGTCTTAATTGAAACAAATACCGTTTTGCTGTTCTTTAACATGACGTGTGATTGACTGGAATGCATTGAGGTGTGAAGTGGGGCAATTGAACAGAAATATTAACTTCATCTTCGTCTCAGAGTTATTACAGAATTGTTTTTTGTTTTATTGTAGTTTTATAAATATAAGTAGTATACGTAGCTTTCATCTTGATATTTCTAGTTATTATGTTAATTTAATTTAGTTATATGCTTTTGTCATTATATTTTAAGTCACTATATATGAGATTCATTTATTTTTATTTTTGAGTTAGTTTGGTTTTTGTTTATCCTTATAATTTTAGAATAATCCAAATGAAACGGAAAAAACTTAAATGTTAAGTTTTAAATTTTAGGCCAATATTTTTTTTGACTTCAATAAATTCAAAGTTTTAATTTAAGTACACTATAATAACCTTGGTCTCAAACACTATGACATCATATCACTGGGATAGGTTATGTCGGTCCAGGAGTGTCGCTGCCCTGCAGATTTTAGCTCCAACTCTTCAAACACACCTGAACCAGAGCGTTGCGTCAACTCCAATGGATCCATTTTTTCACAGCAATGGCGGTTCATGGAGGCTCGCAATAGTTCCCAAAAATTACTAGTAACGAATGGAGATACAGCTAAACAGACCTAGTGAGGTAAACCTTGAACCATTTAAAGGACCCCATATCCCGCTGCCCGTAGTCATTTCCTCGACACGTTTGAAAATGTTTTTGCACGCTTAAATCCTTGCGACCACACATTAACACGTCTCATTTAGATCTTTTTTCGTTTAGTTCAGTTCTCCTTCAACATCCCACACCTGAGACAGCTAATGAAGGTCTTTGGGTTCACTCGAAAATAATAGTCAGTTGCGTAAGTGCAGGCTTGAAACTGCAGGAAGTTCGATATCCAGGATTTAGATCCTCTGCTCTAATGCATTTAGCACTCGCTTTTACTCTTCAGTAATAAATCCAAGCACACACAAACACACGCACACGCACACGCACACACATCTATTCACCAAAGCACAATGAGTCACTATGTGACACTGCTGAAGAACGACACCTGTCCATTATCAACACGCTTTACAATGAAGCATTATGCTGCAATGCATAATGATGCTGCAAATAGCCAACAAAAATCTCAATCTTTATCAATATACAGTTAAATACACAAACAAACAACATACATTACATTTGAAACTATATAGTTTGGTTCAATATGAATAATTTACCCTGATAACCACAGCGCCTCCTAAAATAAAAAAAAAATGGTAAGTGATTTCTATTAAAAACCTGAATTAAAATGACAATAATATTGGTGCAGGAACGGCTAGAAACTTCTCACACTTTTTGAAGGAGCTCCCATGATTTTCAGTGTGACAGCAATTACGGTATCTTAGAGGAAACTATGGTAACCATGGTAACAATTCGGTAAGAGCTGGCATCAGCCACCAGTGTCAGCAAATAAAAGTCTCATGCATCTCATACGGTTTAAAGACGACGGTTTTACATCTGGTACGGTCATTTTGTTGTGAACCATGATAGATTTTTGTAAAAGGTTTGTTTACAGTCAGCGTATAAAATCTTACTCGAGAGGACTGCGTTGTGTCGTACATCTAGAGAGGTACTAGGCAGCCGTCACCGAGGCTATGATTGACAGATCTCAATGTGATTCACTCTCATCCTGACAGCATAAGAGAAAGAGAGAGACGTGGATAGAGTGGGATTCAACTGCTAACCACTTCAGAAGAGAGGTGAACCACGCTGTTGACTGCTTTAGGTACGAGGAGGCTGTTTGCTCCGACTTGGTCCAGGAAACTCCCCGTGGAAATGAAATTATGTAGGCTAGACGCAGCTTTCATGTCATGTACAGAGCCCTCCTGACCGAATGCAGGGGTCCCACGGGAGGATACCAGCCAATTAAATTCACATCTGAAGCAGCACACTGTATACACTTCGAGTTAGAAGTTTTATAACACTTCGGTGAGAGAGAAATGTTTCTCATTATCTGAAGGTGAATGCTTAAAGGGACAGTTCATCCAATATTTGGATATTGGATATTTTGAGGAATTTAGAAAAAGCAAATGTTTTGGGGCACCTTAGACTACCGTTGTCATTTTGTCTCCTATAGTAGTCGATGATGCCCCAGAAATGTCACTCGCTAACATTCTTCCAAATGTCTTTGTGTTCAACCGAACAAAGAAATGCATACATGTTTGGAACAAGTAGGGAGTCATTTTCAATTTGTGGGTGAACTGTACCTTTAAATGTCTAAAATGAGTATTGTAGACAAAAGTATAATTATCCAAACTTTTTCCCGTTTCAAATTAAAATGGTAAAATGGCTTTTTTCCTTATTACATAAAATAAAAGGTCTGTGGATTTTAAGATTAGATTAAATTAGATTCAACTTTATTGTCATTACACATATACAAGTACAGTGTAACGAAATGTAGTTTAGGTCTAACCAGAAGTGCAATTAGCAATATTAGAAAATATTACACAGTTATGAAAATATTTGCAGTGGGTATGTTCTATGAAAATATGACAATATGTATGTACTATGAACAATATATACAGATGACTATATACTATGAACATTAACACTATGAACATTAATGTACAGGTGGATTTATACTTTTTTAAGTATAAAAAGAAGACATCGCTCTTTCAAAGGACCGCATGAACTCTTCCCTGCATCAAGATAAGACACGCTGTTGTAACAGACGACAACATGTTTTTGTCATGTTTGGACAGAGATATTCGTGGCAAATCTATAATACAACACCAGTGGCCGCTGTTAATCAAAAACTGCGCCTTTAACACTGGAATTATAATTGAAATACTGAGTATTGATTCTCACACACAACTGCCAAAAAAAAGGACTGCGGTAATGTTTGTAAACAGACAGATTTAAACTTTCGACAAAAATGAATCAGTGGAGGATAGAACACCGCAGAAATAAAAGTTTGTCTTCACTATTATTATACCCTCACAACGAATTTTCACACATGAAATCCCAGCTCACGGGAACAGTTTTACTGTTCAGTTTCCCATTGACTAACAGTCATTAGAAACCAAAAATATCCCCAACAAAAGTCACCTGGGGCCAATTTTTACTTTGACAGTGGGGTGTATGTGAAGTTTAGTCTGTGGCCAAAAGGGCTGAAAGTTCAGGACAAGAGAGGTGTGCGCCACAAATACAGTCATTGTAATGTCCCCAGTCAACCCCATCAGCAAACAAGCATGTTTTAACATCACACACACTCAGACATCTCTGGTAGAACAAAGAACCGGCCCCCAGTTCTGAAAGAAACTCCTGTAGCAAGTGAAATAATATTTCAAGACGCTGAAAAAGGAAAGGTTCCAGCACTCAAACTAGCTCGGCTTTTTAAACTGATCATAAATTATGCATCGGTGAGTCTCCGTGCCGCGTAGCAGATGGATTCCTGAGCTCCGCTGACAACCCTTTGACTTCATTTCTCTCAAAAACACCAGAAATTGAGTTGGTGAAATAAGGAATTATTTACGCCGACACACAAACCAAGTCTGAAATGCGTCCCATTTAAAAAGTAAAAAGATTCTCATGGGTACAAATTGACAGTCAAACTGACATTTGTGTTTAACGAAAGCAGCGTCGGTACTTTGCAGAGCATCTGGATCCATTAGTGTGTGTTTTGTGGTGTCATAACCGATCAAGCCACGCTGCTTGCTTCTCCCGAGACAGCTTGTGAGGGGGCGGAGCTAAAACACAACGATAAGACTCACCCAAATCTTTCGATCCCTGACTTTCACTGGCCAGCTCTCCCATTCTCACCAGCGCGTCAAAATAACCTTTTGCTGCAAACGTCACACCTGCAAAATAGAGGAAAGCGCAAAGTTAGGGAATAAAGGTGTCAGAAATCTATATCTATAGCAGTGATACTTCAATGACCAAATGCCCATGAGGATGAGATTCTCAGCTGTGTACACTGATATCAATACAGCTGGGTAATGAGCAGCAAAAAAAGGGACGAGTCCGTCGCACAACAGGAAGCACAATCGGTTTTGCAGGAAACACATTTAGATTCAGCCTCTTGTAACTATGGAAATTTAGCCTTTTTTTAACCAGCCCGGCTGTCTCCATCTACAGTTTCCCAATCCCATGCCTCATTACTGTTTTAAAATGTCAACTTGGGTGCAAAGAATAAACAGAATATTAATATCTCAACACCGGCCTCGGTGCGTGTGTGTGTCGGAGAGACAATGTGTGAGATTTTCCCTATTGAACACTGATGCTCTAGCTTGGTTTTAACCAAGCGGAAACCTTCTGGTCCCTCTCATGAAACCAACACGGAAGTGACTTAAACTGCATTTCATTGACTGTCCCGTATGGAAAATTATTCATAAAAATGGTCTATATAGCAAATTTTGCCCTTCTTGACAACTGTGAGGGGGTGAATCAAAATTATATTAAGCCTTAAAATTCTCCCCAATTAAAAGCGTGGTCACTTGAGTGACAGGTGGTTTCAACAACGAGGCACATGAGCTCCCACGTTCCACCTATTTTCCATTTACAATTTACAGGGATTGATCTGTAGTGATGCGCTGCCCAAGATGGCGATGGCACTTAAGGCTTCAGAATTGATCTTCAACCTATTGGTGACATCACAGGCACTGCATCCATGTTTTATACTGTCTATGGTGTAAACTGGTTATGAGGACTAACTGAACCAGACCAGGGTCCTGCACTCCTGCTCCTGTAGAATTAAGTTAACAGGGAACACATGTGCTGATAAATGTATAAAAGCATCTTATGGATAAAAGCATCTACAAAATACACAACTTTAAATATAAGAATCCTGGGAACAGCAAAACAGATGGATTCTCTCATTTACATTCACAAATTTGGGAGACACTTATCCAAATCAACATACGCTTTTAAATGTTCATCATCTGCATGCTACCCCTGGGAGTTGAACCCATGACTTTGGTGTTGCTAGCGGCATGTTCTACCAGTTGCTGTTGCTATGCTAGACTTTGCAGCAGTGTTGGCAGAACACATTGAATAGAGCAATGGAGAGGAACAGACTGACCCACTCAACTCAAAAATAGGGCGTGCCGGATCTTTCCTAACAGACATGCTCTTTGATTTAACATTATTCAGTCATGGACACCGCAGACCTCTGAATCAAGTTCTTAAAATGATTTTATACTTCTTTTAGAATGAACATGACTGAATCAAGTAAAGCCAAAGAGATTAAAACAACTTGCTTGAATAACCTTTGGTTATTTAGTTGATGAAAGATAGATGAAATCATTCAAACATTAGTAATGTAGCCATAACCATGGTAACCATTTTTTGTGGTAAAGGTGTAGTAACCCATTTTTTGGTGTATTGATTAATATTGGCAAAACCACGGTTCTACTACAATAACCATGGTTCCCTTTCTGACGTTGTGTCGAGACTGAAAGAATGGGGTTTGACTTGATTCAGATGACACTTTTAAAAGACCAATGAACTTGGCGAATGGGATGGCACGCCAGTCTCTGCCTCGTACATAAGGGTATAAAAGCGAAGAAGGCGTTCCCATTATTCACCTTTTTTTTCTTCAGAACCTGCAAGGCTAATGCTAAGTGATTCCTACTGCTTCTACGACGCAGAGCAGCAGAAATCGTCCTGTCATTTTGGGCGTTTCGGTAGCTGGTCAGAGGTTTCTTCAAATAGCATATTTCTAAAAGAGCAAATTCTCCTACAGCGTGCACATTTCGCCAGGCATGCCACACCGCTGAAGTCTTGGGTGCGATTGCCCCATCCTCCAGCCAGACAGGCCCGATACCTTATGTTTGCCCGCTGCAGCTAATGAGAGTGCCTCTCAGTTTCCTCAGCCCAAAAGGCGAATGAATGGTATGAACCTAGCTGTTGGGTCAGATCAACCCAGAATATTTATATTTAACTCAACAATAGGTTAAAACAACCCAGCATTTTGGGTTTAAACAACCCAGGGTAGGTTAAAGGGATAGTTCACCCAAAAATTTAAGTTCTGTCAAAATGACTCACTCTCTAGTTGTTCCTAACCTGCATACATTTCTTATTTCTTAGATATTTGGATGAATGATTGTAACCAAACAGTATTGACTACCATAGTTGTAAAAATCACAATGATAGTCGAAAGTACCCTGAACTGTTTGCTTTCCTACATTGTTTAAAATATCTTCTTTAGGCTTCAACAAAACAAAAATGTATGAAGCAATTCTTCCAACTATGATAGTCATTCCATTCCAAGAACTGTTTGGTAACAAACATTGTTCTGAATATCTTTCTCTGTGTTCTTCAAAGCAAAGACATTTATACTGATTTGGAACAACATGAAGGTGACTAAACGATAACGGAATTGTAATTTTTGGGTGAAAGGTTACTTTACATTACAACCCAACAAAAAATAAACTATGTTCTTTATAAAACAAGAACACAGAGTTACCAAAGAGTTTCCATTTCAAATCCATGTAACTGTCTGAACATGTTTGAACCTGATACAGTGGCATTACATCAAAGCCAATTGTTGAAAAAAAAGTACATCAAGAATTGTTCTTGCATGTCTATCACTCTTTTGCTATAAACACGGCTGAGGAGCTCTGAAGGATATCCACAGTGTCATCCCCAGAAGATGTACAGTATGACCAGCATGTGTGATGTTATGATCCGGTGGTTCTGTTAGTTGGGTCTTTATAGCAAAATGTCGCCTTTACCGGCTCTGTGCATCCCTCATAGAGAGTGCCGAAAGCTGGCAAGGTGAAATTGGATAGCTGTCTGCTATTCTTTATTCAATCAGAAATCAATCTGGACCTTCATCTGCATCTGTCCAGTGTGTGGAAAACCATGCTCAGCTTTGGCCATGAGCAGAGGCCACAAAAATCAGTTAAGCAAACAATTGATCAGGTGGACCAGCTGTTGCTCTGATTAAGTAAGGAAGATAGACAGAGCAGACCGTTGCTCTCCTCTAGGGCGGTGAGTGTATGTGCACATTGTTCATTGATATTATTTGATGTGAGATTATGCAGAACTGCACCTTACAGATGAGACCAACACCTGCATGCTCTTCCTAAATGTTATATTGTGTTTCCTTTCCCATCTGAAGTCTTCAGAGTCGTATGGGCTGGTGAAGTAACCGATAGATTTGTAGATGCATTGGTTTTATATAAATTGGGGATGGAGAGGCTGGTCCTGTGAATGTTTTCATACTGCAACATTTGTTATTCAGCAATAATGCTGTGCCGTACCTGAATCTTCAATACTACTGCAAATTGAATTTTATGTTATCTAGCTGCGAGTTTGCAGTGTGTACTCCGTGAGGTACTATAAGAAAGATTGGCTCTTCTTTTTAAAGTCCAACTCAAAATAAACCAAGAATTATTAACTGTGTACTTGACTTTTATTACGGATTGTTCACAGGAACAGCACGCAGTTAAAAATACAGTTACAAAATTCAGTTATATTTGCTTTGGACTTTATGAAGTATACACTTGTGCCACTTATTGTTCAGTGCGATTCCTCACAGCGTTCAAGAAAATATTGAGGAATCATTACAATCCGTACAGTTCTCGTCCCTATTTGTAAGACCTATCCCTTTGAAACTCTCTGTCTTTGCTCCAAGTCATAACATACTGCTCTTAGTGCATTCATCCATCTTTCTCTGCCTGAGGCTCTGAAACAAATCAGCAAGAACAATACCAGTCAGAAATAATGAATGGTGGAACAGAGCTTTGCTGACTTTGTGTCTGAGCGATTTCATTTCCAAAAAACACAGGACAGAGGCAGTGAACGCATGGCCTGAGAGCAAAAGAGGATTATTGTTAATTCTGGTGGGATTAGAAGAATGGGGTCGCCCACCAGACCCCCATTTCCAACACCACGGGGAAGTCGGTTATGAAACAAATCTGTTTGTCCACTCTGTATCAACCCTACAAAACTGACAAACTACTCTTCACACAACAGCCAAGTAATTTGTTTCTTAACTTTTTGCTACCTGTGGACAGCGTCCGGAAGCATATGGACCCCAGCATAGGCAGCATAGGGTCCAGTCACCCTGTGCCCGAGGATAAAAGTCTTTAACGGACCCTTAATACTCAAAAGATTCAAAAGCAATCTGTCTCTAAGACTCTATGGCACATAAACACCCCCCCAAACCGGGAGATGGGACTCCTGGGTAGTCCTGTAACTCCAAGACATATGCCTACCCATCACCCTGAAGGTTTTACAGGCACTGTCCGCCCGAGGCTGTCGAAGCAAGATTATGTTTGTGAAAACCCAATGAACACATCACCGGCCGATTGTCTGGCTTTCATCAGTCACCTACCGCACAATACCTTTAAAGAGGTCTGATTGTTCCTCTGTCTAATGGCTAAATATCAAAATCATCAGCGAGGCAGGGCACATTATCTCCTCTCTGAATGCCTTCATCAATTGTTTGTTAGGCCCATTTGAGCTCAGGAGGTGTCATGGGCTGTGCGAGCGGCGATAAGGCTGTGTGGCCATCTGAATGACAGGGTGAAAAATATTGTCATCTTCTTCAAATGAAGCGCCGTTAAGGGCAAACGGGAAGGCGTGAAGGGTTTGGATATCTGCCTGGACGCCTGATGACCGAAGGACACGGCTGGAGATGTAATTTGGAGGTACTTACTGGAGAGAGCTTTCTCGTAGTTCTTCCCCATGGCGATGAAATTCCGCAAACAGGGGTTGAACTGCTCCATGATGGTCTGAAAGAGAATAGAAGATTTGGTTATCATCAGCATAAGCTTGCATGGGTCATTGGCAGACCAACATGGTAGATGACAGCATCTTCATATAAGCCTATCAGATTGTATCTCAACTTTTTCAAAGGGGTCATAAAACGAGACTAAATGTTCTCATTTGAAGGTAGAGGTTTCTAAACTCAAAACTTTAGTCAGAGGGCTGTTGTTGAGATCAAGCTGCCCAAACGCTTTGTGTCAGATCACAAGAGTCATAGTGCACAAAAGACCGCCTCCAGAAAAGTTCAATGCCTACTCCTTCATTTTTTATTCTTAAGCCCCGCCCACAAATGTGTGCGTGTGGTAGGAAGCGAGACTGAAACATGATTGATCAAGCAACAAACCATAATAGTTTCCACCAAGGTTACGTTGCTTTATTTGCTAATGTTAGAAAAGCGTAGATAAAATATTCACTTGTTCATTTTAATGTTTTGAATTGAGTATGAAAATAACTGTGCCAACAAATAAAATGATAATGATTATACTGGATCCCATGTAATTTATTCCAGTCTTGAAGGATTAACCAGTCTATCAAAAAGAGGATAAAAAAACAAGAATAGTAAATCTCCTGGTACTTTTTTTTTTGTGATGTAAAGATCTCGCTACAACTACAAATGGACATCCAGAAAACATTATAAGTGTCATGAACTGCGGTTGATTTTATTTTAATTCATTTGGCACATCTCTGTACATTTCTCCTAATATAATATGAAAAAGGATATCATTTTGGTACTACTCTTTCCAATAAAACTAGTTAACCAAGAAAGTCTTGCTGGTAAAGCAAACAACAACAACGCAATCTCCTTAAAGCCAAAACAAATGATGGGTGTCACATCTGCTGATCTTAGGACCACTCTAGACTCATATAAACACAGACACAGCATACTGACGATGTTTCCATTTTCATCCATGCAAAAACGGTCCACAGCATCATCCCTCTTTCGCACCGACCACCATTCCACGCTGCATTAAACGGAGTGTGATTTTTCTGGTAGGGGTAAGCAGACATTCGTTCTGAGGAAAGTGAGGTGGAGCGCTTAATCATTTTGTTTTATCCTTCGAGTGTTTAGAAGATGAGAGAAAGTGAAAGCAATACAGTTTATTAGGAGTCATGTATTAGGAGTTCCTAAACGGTTAGTGTGCGACTAGGGCTTATTACACTGTCCGACAGCCTTTGCATTTAGGGAAGGGCTGCTACGTCTGGCTTTCTGTCGATTTATTGCCGTTAAATCATCTCGAAGCTAGAGCAACCAAAATAAACACACTACTGCCATGCCGTAATCCTTCAGTGATGCTCACTCGAGCGGGCATCTGTCATTTCACACACAGTATCATCCACTTCCCCTTCAGGGCTTCCACCAATTAGAGCAGCCTCAGTCTGCCAGGGCCTTAGGGTTAACAAAGTCCTGAAGCTGACAGCACAACACCACTGCCAAACCCTGCATTCTTCCTCTCAACTTCACCTTGGATAACTACATCCCCAAATTCTAACAACTGCACAGGAAACTCATGACCATTCCTTCACATAGGACAACTCGAAACAGTATTGCACAGCAAACATGCATACAGTTACATCTCGGACAATACAGTTCACTTTCTTCTAGTATGTGCCTAAAGTCCCCCTGTCGTAAAAGTCGGTCAACACTATTGTTGAGCATTTTCTCAGTTTACCAAAGACACTCTCAAAAACGCAGTTTAAATATGCCCCTCTTCTCTATGTGACAAAAACAGACATTGAGAGAGAGTCGCGTCAGCTACATTGACTCCAATGGAACAGTTTTTTTCAAAGCAATGGCGGTTTATGGAGACACTCAATAGTTCCCGGAAGTAAACAATAACGCATGGAGCTGCGGCTAAACGGACCAACTGAGTTCAACTTTAAAAAAATTAAAGAAGTCGTTTAATCAATAAAAAGTTAAAAATAAATAATAAAGAGAAAAAACTTCCTGGAACTCTCGGAAGGCCTCACTGAATCACATTACGCACTATTTTTTTTTACTTCCGTTGTCGCAGCGCTCTCTATCGCTCCGTGGTTCTGGTCACAAATATGTTTTGACCAATCAAGTCACAGTTGACAAGGTGGATCATAAAGTCCCAGAGCAGTTGAGAGAGAGTCACGTCAACTCCGTTCACGGCAATGGAACTTTTTTTTGCAGCAATGGCAGTTCATGGAGCCTATCAGTAGCTCCCAGAAGTTAAAGTACTAGAAATGCAGTTTCAGTAGAACAGACTGACTGAGATGAACTTTTAAGATGTTTAAGAATGTAAGATGGTTAAAAAATAACACCCCTAACTTTCTGGAACTCTACATTAATCATGTGACGTTTGCACATTTTGTCTCTCAACAGCTATGGGAGGTCAGATTATTGGCATATTCAAGATTCCTCCTTTACTAAATGAAGCATAATGGCAATGAAGCAAGAATGAGTTGCATTCAAGCGATTTAAAGAGCATGGAGATATTATTTTCACAACATTAAAAATTGACTACCATCGTAGGAGAACTAAAGAAGGGAACTAAATTAAAATATAAAATGTTGCCCAACCACAAAACTAAAATACAATTAAGCAGAGGCACTAATACTATTGATTAAATATAAATGAAAAACAAAAATGAAACAAAATAAAATAAATCCCTTTTTAGAGCAAAAAAAGCAATTGGCAAAACCACATTGCTCAATTCACATGAAAACTAACAGTATAAAAATAAAAGCTAATCTTAAATATTTGCATTGATTTTATTCCTTAAGTGTATGTAGGATAGGTTTCACACACGAGGCATTCATTTAAAACATTTACGGCTGCCTGGAACGGAAGACATATTTGGGCTGACGCCACCATACTGATTTGGGTCAGATATTAATAGTTATACACCAAGCTACTTTAAGAAGCACTGACAAAAAGTAAATATTTCATTAAACCATCAAAAATATAAATGTATGGGAGTTCTCAAACCAAACGTTTTCTGTGACAGTGAGACAAGAGCGTGTATGCCTTGGGCTTCAGGGGCCTGATGTGACGTCTCAGGTCACCTTCCTGCTTCGGTCTCTGGGCAGCTCTAAAAGTGGGACTGAACCGGACCGTGAGAAAGATGAAGCAGAGCCAATCTCTCCATTAAATGAAGGACAAAAATACACATTTATTAAACATTAGCATATGCTTTATTTTGGGTATTTCTGCAACTGCGTTGCTTGTGAAATTTTAGATTTATGTCAAAATTTGTTCTATGACGCTTTATAAATATATTCTATATATTCTATATAATAGAATTAATGATTGTGATTTAATATCAAATTAAATAGCATTTATAGGTCCAAACACTGTTTTTGTTCAAGTCCCACAACCCCGGTCACAATATTAAGATATGTTAAATAAGCTAATTGAATTACAATTTGTCATTATTTCCAATTTGAATAGTTTAATATACATATTGATCTACATCATCGTAAATGTTTTTGTATATTTTACTATACCACACTTATGGAGTTTCCGCATCAAAGAAAAAAAGGCTTTTAAGTTTTATCAAAACGTCTAGTGTCTATGGAAACAGACATGACTAGATGACAAACTGCTGACAGATTAGGCCACTTCACTACCTCACTCACAAGATCCCCCAAATATAAGGTAAACGTCATATTTTCTGTGTCAATATTTATGGTGTGTCCTTACCATTCAGTTTAGTAATCCTGTATTTTGAATTACATTTGAAAAATAAATGTTTATTTCTGTTTAATTCATTTATATCAAGATGCTAGCAGCCAATTAGCTGCAATATTTGCAAAAATGTCTTTAAATGTTCAAGGTTTCCTAAATATTCAATTACAAATCTAAAAATAAACAGGTTCCAGATTAAAATATTAATGACGCCGTGCAGTTTTGCTGACCTTATAATATGTATAATTCACGGGGGTTGATTTTTGTTATGTTGGACAGTCAAAAGTGCCCGTAGGTGCAGAAACACCCATTTATGATTTTCGTCCCTGAGTTGCAAGCTTTGGCACCGCAGAGAGACCGTCAAAGTGATAGTTCACCCAAAAATGAAATCCTGTGAAATCCAAATCTGTATAAATGTCTTCGCTCTGAACACAGAGAAACATATTTGGAAGAATGTTTATAAGTTATGGTCCTCGCTTCAGATTGGCGGAGCAGAGTTCTCTAAGCCGTTATAAAATACCCCGGTAACCCACTGCTTCTTGGGGCTTATTGCTTTATTAAAACAGCTTCAAGGAAACTCGTGAGATGAGACTGCGAGATACACATGGTGAGCTCTCTCTCCTCTAAAGGATGAAAGACTTTCTCAAGGGTTTTTTCATCTTTCTTTACCTACCCTCTGACACACTCTTTATTCCCTCTGCAACCCCTCCATAACGCCCTACCTCAATAAAAAGACCCCGGCAACATCCTTGTAATGTGTGAGGGCATGGAATGGAAAAGAGAGAGAATTCTGGAGTACAATGAAGAGAGGTGGAGATCCGAAGAGCCGGGCGCTACATGTGGGTGGTTTACATAACGGGTAGGCGAGACCAGGTCTTGGCATATAGAACTCCGGTCACACATCATTTTTAAGCACCCTAGACACCGTTTTTGAGATAATACATACTTCAAAATGGGACATCACATGTACATCATCACATTGCAAAAAGCAATGCCAGAATGCCTTGGGACGAGCCCATTAAACAAACAAACAAACAAACAAACAAACAAACAAAAACGAACACATCAGAAAAACAGAGGGAATGCTCACTGTATAGGCTTACTCATATTTTATTCAATGTAATTTAAATGCTGCAATATTTATTTCAATCAGCCTCTTTACTACTAAACAAACTTCAGCAGTTCTTTGCTAACGTTGTTGTTGTTGTTAATGCTAGGCATAATTAGCAAGATGTAAAGCGAACACCCTGATCTCATGAATCACATGTGAGCCAAGAGATGACGGAAGGAGTGGCCAGGGTTTTGGATGGTTTTCTTTTCTTTATGCTGTCAGCGTTGCTAATTTTATCATCCCAGTCCTCGTGTGCTACATCTGCCAGCCTATTTGAGAGAGCTAATTGGAATATGAGGCCAACATACGCTTTGTCTAAGAGCTTGGTTATTCCTGACTATCGGTAAAGGGGATGCGTGCAACAACATCACTTCAGTGACAAGGCATGAAAACGATGACAAAACCTGTGACAGAAAAGGGAGGATACGTTTGGTTAATGTGTGAATCGGAATTAAAACGTTGCAAAAGGGTGTTTATGAGTAACTGTAGCAACTGCAACAAAATCTGGAGTGCAATATGAAAGAAAAAAAACTAAAAGCATGGAAACAAACTGACATATGTTTCCCAACAATGTGCTTCAAACATGAAAGACTGAATTATGTGTGGGAAGATGGGTGGGACCAATCATGTCCTGACTAGCACTCAAAATGCATTCAAACAGACATGCTTTAACAGTTTTGAGTTCTGAACTTTGATCTGCTGTGAAAGGGTTGATTGTTTACTGCTAAGCTTCGCAAAACTTCATCTAGGGGTGCGTTAATGGATTTATTCATTAATTGAATCTTTCACTGCCTCGGAGTCATGCTGAAACAAACATTTATGAGATGAGCGAGCATGCCATTACAATGTAATAACAGGGAAACCCCCAGTGGACAACCCTGGACATTATTTTATTGGCATGGCAAATAAAGAGCTGCTATTGGTCGTTACACATTTTCTGTGAAAGAAATGTGTCTCTTTTGTACCAAAATCACGCACATCACATCGTGTTCACATATTCTGGGATTTTCCAGGAGGACTCGAGGCTGATGGGAATATGCATCTGCTGATTATTCACCACAGGAGCAACTAGAGGTTAAGTGACTTGCTCCGGAGCTTAAAGGTCATCGCAAACCTCAAATCCTTCACTAACCCGTCCAGTACTGACTCTTATGCATAGAAAGTATATTTTTCTCTAAATTAACTGCCACAACTCCTCGCAATTCCCTTGCAAACCACCACAACTCTGTTGAAAAACATTGAGGAATAATACATTGTATATTACAATATATTGAATAATACGTCAAGAATTGCTGAAATTTATTGAACACAATATAGGCACTTATAATAATAATAAATTTGGACCGCTAGATGGCAACAAAAGGCGAGGTTAAATGATGTTATGTAGGAAAGTGGAATTATGGGACATGTCGTTTTTACCATCCAGGGCAATGGAGATCGCCCACCATGTTAACGGATGAGGTAATGAATGAATTTTATTTGATGTCATTGTAATGAATTGGCTGGCAATAAACGTGAAATGTAATGCTACATTAGCCCGCGAATGATATTGGACTTTTACAAAAGATTTGGTAGCGTAATGCTACACAGTTTTGCGAGTTTATAAGAGTCATACAGTCGTCGATTGGCTTTTTTGAGTTTCCTTTACTCGCCAAAGAGTAATCGTGATCCATAATAACAGAACAACAGATGCTGCGTCCCGGATGCTGTATAATGACTTCTGCATTTGTGTGTTGCCGTAGTTTCTACAAGCCGAAGCTGAGTGTATTGCGGAGCAGCGGATATTAAGTCACTGATATGCGACAAATACAAGAGAGACAAGAGACGGACCGGGAATTTCTCTGGATTTGTACATTCTTGGGAACATTTGGGATAATGTTAGTACACAACTGCATGAAATATATCACACTGTGCAAGTGATTTTTGGATATTTCATAAAATGATTCCATATTGTGGCTTTATTACATTATTATAACACAATATTTGAAAATTTTCTGTTTTTGCAAATCAATAATATACAATGTATGAAAATGTATGATTATTTAATACATTGCATTATGTTTTGTATATTCCCATATATTTTTGTTTTCTATGGGTTTAGGGGAGCCCCTATAAGGTGCAGAACTCAAACAGACAATGTTCTGATTACCTGCTAATCTAACCACTGCACCGTGTCCCCCATCATTTACGATGCCGCTGTGCACCCGGAGCTGATTTTAATGCCTGGCATTACCACTGACAGCATGGAAATAAAGACGACTGGTGTTAGCAGCAATATAAAGAATGGTCGCTGTTAAAAGCATCTAAGAGGAAATAAGGCCAGGAACAGACTGCGAGACATTATTGGATTTATGAATTATTTTGTTCTAATCATCAGCCAAATCATTATTTTTCTGTGAGCTGGGCATTAGACCAAGAGCTTCAGATAAACTGCTATTCTGTGCATGACTTTACACAGTATATATGTTATGTATGATATAACTGACAATTGACCATTGATTTATTGAAAATGAATGCACACCCTGAGGTGGAAATGCACCATTACACTTTGGGTTTGCATCAGTTTTCAATAATTGAACAACATGTAGTCAACTATTTAGTTTATACCATGCCTGCCATACCTACATATTTGCAAGTAGGCTGCTATTAAAAAAGGCATGTTAATGTCAGATATTGTCAATTGAAATCAATATTACTGTGCATACTGCAGCCAGCCTCAGAAAAACTGCATTGTTGGCAGGCAGAAAGGTAAACTAGATTTGCATTTCTGGAAAGAAAAGGAATGCTTTATGTATTTAAGCTTTGGTTCAGCAGAAATGAAATGCTGCTTCGCAGTTGTCAGGAAACCGAGCAAGCGCATACTGAATTTGAAATGTGCCAGGACCTGAAATTCATTTCTAAAAAGAAGGAAAAGCACCGTAACTTATAAAATGTCTACTTCACAGATAGCATTTTTTCACAATTGTTTCAGTGCAGTCGACAATAACCAAAGTAAAAAAAAAGCCTTTCTCCAGCAGACAAACCATGTGCGAGATCTGCATTATGATCTCACATGTTTCCCAGAGCAACATGATGCAATCATGACGATTTATATTCATGTTGCCGATTATGGAAATATGAGCAGTTTAAACAAATTAAATCCTGCAAAAGGAACCTTGTTTCTAAAGCATTAACACCATACGTAGGCAAAACAGAAAAAAAGACTCTAAAAAAGACTGTATTTAAAGTTAGACAATACTCTTCAAACCAGTAAAATCAGAATATTTTGCAGTCTGATGCAGAGAAAAAAAGGTTTCGCTAAGTGTCTGTAGACCTTTTAATTTTTTGCACTACTATTTTAGTTCGCCGTTTTGGCGGTGTCACATCGGATTGCTTAATTTATATTTAAATTTGGCTCATTATAATGCTTTTGTACAGCTCTGAAATTTAAAACAATGTTAGCAATGTTACATACAAGTTAAACATATTTTCATACATGAAGCTTAAACCATCATCTAATGTCCCCATTCCCCATTCATTCATTCATTCATTCATTCATTCATTCATTCATTCATTCATTTTCTTCTGCTAATCCGGGGCCGAGTCGCAGGGGCAGCAGTCTAAGCAGAGATGCCCAGACATCCCTCACCCTAGACACTTCCTCTAGCTCTTCCGGGGGGACACTGAGGCGTTCCCAGGCCAGCCGGGAGACATAGTCCCTCCAGCGTGTCCTAGGTCTTCCCCGGGGTCTCCTCCCGGTCGGACGGGCCCGGAATGTCCAGTAGGCATCCGGAACAGACCCACCTCAGCTGACCCCTCTCGATGTGGAGGAGCAGCGGCGCTACTCCGAGCTCCTCCCGGGTGACTGAGCTTCTCACCCTATCTCTAAGGGGCCACCCTGGGGAGGAAGCTCATTTCGGCAGGCTGTATCCGGGATCTTGTCCTTTCGGTCATGACCCAAAGCTCATGACCATAGGTGAGAGTAGGAACGTAGATTGACCGGTAAATCGAGAGCTTCGCCTTGTAGCTCAACTCTTACTTCACCACGACAGACCGTTACCCATTCCCCATGTATATTGAAATATTCAAATTCATATCCTAAACGTGCAAATAGCAGACTAAAGGCCTAAATAAACGACTTCTAGTCGACGATCTCTAGTCGAGGTCTGCCTTAATAAAAAGTACAATAGCAGATCGAGCTGACTTTAGGTTAGAGCTGGAAGTGTTTGAGTGATATAAATACAGCGGATTGTTTCACAAGCACTGTAATTAAAATGCACTTTACTATAAGTGTGTTTCTCCCAACATCAAAAATAGAGTTTCCCAGCAATGAGGTCCATAATAAATGATTGACACTACAAATGTTCAGAAGCCAACAACAGCAGGCCTTTCCTCTGAAAACATCACGCTGTCAGTGTTAATCTGATGCACACAGGCTTTCTGCAGACGGAGCACATGTTGTGTGTTATCCGTGAGGAATGTTTTTCAGTTCGGCGACTGTATCAGTATAATGTCTAACGCAAGACCCCGTCCTAATCGCATCAAAGAGATCATCTCTATCTCCTTCTGGCCAGGCAACTGGCTTACTTTAGATACACAATCCAATCTCCAGAAAATCTTGTCTCTGTGTTGATATCTTTTTCGTTCGGTTTAAATGATGAAAAATGTGAACCAGCTAATTTGGACCGTGTGCAAGAATGCAAAGATCCAATGATAGAAAAACATCAAAAATATATGAAGAACTGCTCAACAATATTTACCAGCAATATACATGAAATGAACACTTGAGCAAGTATTGTGTAGATAAATATTGTTTCTCACTGTATGACTGAATACAGAATCTGACTAGACAAAGTCTTTTACCCCAACAACAAAATATGATAGAATCGTTTAATCTTTCCTCTACAAAAGTTGATGAAAAATGAATAGGTTTATACGGTTAATTGCAATTCACTCCATTTAGCACTTTTATTCCACGTTTATTCTCTGACTCTGTGACCCATTTTAAGGTTGTGACCCCTCAGTGAAGCGCATTTTGAGGCCAGATTGCAGCCAATGAAGATCAATTTGACAGAGTTAAATATTGTACATCGACCTATTTAATGAGTGAAGAAAGGTCCAAACCACAGCACACGCAAAGCACTAACTAAATCACTTTTCAATGGTTAAAAAACAACCAGAGAAAATCCATGCGTTCTTTCACTTATCATGTGCTCGAACCCTGTTTAACCTTGTTTTTGGAAACACAGAGCAAGTAGCTGAAGCATGCTCATAGAGATCCTCTTACGATTTGTAGAAATGTTCAGAATGCACCTCATGAGAAACACCACTGGACTGACCGTACAACAGAACTGGATGCTGACCGAAAGTCTCTGACGAGGAGAGTGCGATATTGGCAAAAAATATATCTAGATATTTTCTGGGATTTTCATGTCGATCTACAATGACGCAAATGACGCACCTCGCACCTGCCGCACCATTTGAGAGCAAACAGAGACTGCGCAGCCGGTTAAAATGCCAACTGCGCTGTAAATGTGCATGCGTAGTGCTTGACTAAAGAATGTGCGCACAGGGCTGTTTTTAGTGGAGCTTAAAATCGCTTGACATATTCAATATTATGACTTCGCACAACGTTAAAACAAGATTCACGATATTGTCGCACTCAATATATGTTGCACACCCCTATCTCAAACGTTAATCCAACAATGTATTTAGACATGCGAGATGGCAAGAGCCCTTTGTGATGCATAACATTGAATGCTCAACAAAGATACCTAATTGTCAGTGCAAAATGAATCGAAATAAAGCGAATTAAAATCATTTGGAGAACATCAATACTGAGTAACACAAAAATCTGTTGGTCTGTGCTTTTATAATGTAATAATGCACAAGAGGCAGTGCATTACAGTAATTTTAGCATGTTCTGCCTAAGCACTCATAAACGTGGTGAAAACCACTGTAGCTTTGGCCATGAGTAGCTCTTATAAATAATTGCAACAGCAATGATGACAAAAGACAAGAGTTTCTAGAGGTCGACAGATTCATATTTTTGCGGATTAATCGGCACCGATAACAATAACTATCGTTAATCTGCAAAAATCCCCACCGATAGTTTGATCCAGACGCAGCAGGGAAAGCTTTACTGTGCTTTACAATGAGAGAATACGGAAGAAACACGCATATATACACACACAAGTCAAGACAATATAGTATATCACCAAAATCACACAGGTCATGTTTATATTTTGCACAAATAATTTAATACATTCCTCATAAAAAAATTACAAACTCTAAACACAATTCACAGACGTACAATTGTGCACAAATATTTGGCAATTTTTAAATGTACAAGTTTATCATGTGATGTGAATGTGCAAATCGTCACGCACATGTGATCCCCCTTGGATTTGTGTTTGTGTATTTTGAGACTCTCTTGGCAGCGCTGTCCCTCCCACTTCAGTTGTCATCCTGTTTAGCCAATAAGATTCAACCTTACCATTCAACCAATCATAACCGCAGAGAACTCAAGGAAAACGACTCTGCGCATCTTTTGCGCTGTGTGACTCCCCTCCTGTGTTGCCAATTTAGTAATTTTCAGCCACCAAATCCAAGTGACGATTTGCACATTTCATGATAAACTTGTACATTTTAAACTTTCGAAATATTTGTGCACAGTTATGCAGGGATAATAGGATGATGCATTATGTGGTCGGCTTTAGTTCCATCCCTCTGCACGCCTTCAAGGGTTGCCTGTTTTCGGAAATAATCGTACAGCTGCATCTGTCTTTTATAAATTTGATCAAACTAAAGACTGTAAAGTATGTAGTACCATCTATCGGTACTCAAGATTAATATGAGATTGGCAGAATCTGTGTGTGTTACCTCCGCTTTAAAATGCATACACTAACACTTTGATGAATGTGTGGTTGGGGGGAGTTCCTGTAGTAATGTAATTCAATCACAATCCGCTGAGATTCGAAAACATATTAAAATGTCAAATCAACGTTTGATGCATTGCTTATTGTTTTACCAATATATACAGCAATTATCTGTACACAAATGCATTTTCACGTTTGTAGAATCCAGCCAATCGATTTAAAATAGATGTGATCACAGCACAATATGCAAAGAACAAACAATGTATGACCAATAGAGTGAATGTAACATTATATAATAAGAAGTAACATTATATAACAAGAAAGAAAGGATGCTTGTTCTGGCAGACTACGATAAATAGAGCTGTCACGCCATTGGCTGGGATAACAGTGCATCTAGACTCGATTAGTCCAATTAAATAAAGCCAGGTGTGAGTTCACCCTGATCAGTAGCAGAGGTATCAGGGCAGAACAGATTGGCTGAATCTGAAATGGCATACTTCCTTAGTAAATAGTAGACAAAAAGCAGTAGGCGAACGAATAATATGGGAAATCGTCAGTATTCACAAAACAGTAGGCTGAAAATACCCTGGTGGTGGACCATTTCACGCAAGATTTGGACGTGCGTATACTAATGTTGCGTCCAAATACGCCTACTCACCTAATGTGTATTTTTAAACAGAGTAGTATGTCCGAATCGTCAGTATTCATAAAAGTGTAGGAAATTCACGGATGGCGAACTGGTTACGCCCAGATCCTGATGAACTCGGAGACAGATACTAGAGATGCTTCTATATACCATGAGCCCACGGGACAGTATCGAACGCAAAGCCCACAAAACAGTCTCAGCCGACTTTCATGTAAACATTAACATGTTGTTAATAATTGTAAAGCAAATGTAACATCAGCGTTGACCTTGATTTGTTCGTAAATAGAACGTGTTTCATATTGTGCATAGGTTTAATTCGTAGAATTGAAATACAAAGCATTAGTATTGAGCTTAATTTCACCAGTTTATTTACATTCGTGTTTTATATGTATATTTTCCCTCCACAATGTTATAAGTTGCTTAGTCGCAGATATAAGAAAATACAGCTTCAGTTGTTGCGCTTTCATTACATCACATGGCTGATCTCTGGCCCACACTCCAGAACAGAAGGTGGCGGATATGCACCTCAAACGTATGTTGCCACCCGCCATTAAAAAGTAAAAGAAGAAGAATTACGTCACATGATCACGCATGATGTACAACAGCCGATGGCATTCGTACTACACCCATTCAGGGAAAACAGTACCACCCATTTAGCGCTCGTTAAGTATGTACTTATTGAAATGAAGTACCTACTCATTGAGTTTGCCATTTCAGATTCAGCCATCGTGTTGGTTTTGTATTCGCTGCAAAGCAATTGGGTAAGAAGCACGAGTGATCCTGTTAGACAGCACATTCAACACATAACCCCCTGACCCTGTGACAACACTTCATATCGCTGCTGCTCACGCAGGGTTTCCATGGAAACATCGGAGAGTGTCTCTTTCCTCTGCAGGTTACATGTAGATTGATTTATTTTTGAGAACTTCATTAGGAACGGACTCCGTGTCCCTCTGATCATTAGACTACTCCATTCAGAACGCAGTGCAGCAAAGTAGATGCAAGTTTTAATGTATGCGCACATTGTTACTATACTATAGCTGCGTTTTAAACTCTGCATGAAATCTTAATGCGCATGTGCGAGTCATCTCTTCATTCCAATTAAAACCAAATGTTTGTAATCATTCATCACGATAACAACGGCTCCTCTGAACTGACTTCTTTGATGAATACAGCTGACGTCACAAATAACTGCTGTCCTTTTCGAAACCTCATATCTCCATATATTGAGATTTCAATTTCTGACCATAAATCCTTATTATTACTCATATTTGTAACTGGGTTTAGCAAATATTTAAACGATAAATGTATTAAAATGTGATGGTGACAACACCGTATAAAATCATTGAAAAAGTACAGACAGTGTTTTTTCTATTTCATGAAAAACAGCTCATTTGCACTTACGAGGTTTCAGGATGACAGCGATGAAATATGACAAGGTACTTCTCAACCCCTCTCCCTTCACAATCCTTTTTATTTCTAATACATTAGAAACATCTAAAGGACGGACATGATTTAGGAGAATAAAACATTTTTAGTGTAAAACAACAGAAATTTGAATCTGCACCTCAAAAAAGCTAATAAATAGTGTGCTTTTGAAATCCTGGAATGCAATACATGCATTTTCTTTTTTTACATATTTAACAAGAAACGTATTACGTAGTACTTTCACTTATTAGTTGTTATATTAAGTAAAGGAGGCATATATTTAGTAAAGTAAAGAGGCATATATTTTAGAAACTGTTCCTCTAATTTAAGCCATTTCAAGGTAGATACATACAGTATTGATAAGATTGTAATATCAATACATCACCCAGACCAGGTTTGTTAACCTACTCCCTCCTAGATGCACACAATCGTCGCAGGGCATCAAGCTCAGCCTCTAATATACCGCAAAGGAGATCAATTGAGACAACCTCAGCTTTTTATCAGAGGCAGAATAAGAGCAGGTCGCTCACAAGAGAGCTTCCCTCAAGTTACAGAGGTTAAAGTTGACTCCTTCAGAGAGGCGCCATACAATTTTCCCCCGTTTTGTCGCAGCAGGGGTGACCTCCGCGACCCCGACATAAAGAAAAAGTGCTCCTATAGGAAAATACTAATTTGAAGGCCATGTGCTCAAATGATGTTATGCATGCAAGACTGTATCAAACCTCTTGTAAATTAGTCTTAAATTCAGAAGAAGAGGAGGTGGATTTCGGCCGACTCCGTGACCTACCGCCCGCTCCTCCTCCCCAAATAATTACAGGCCCACATCTCTGCACAGCAATTACAGACCATTTCCACAAGGATCAGAAACCTCTCTCTTTCTCTAACCCACTCCCTCCCTCACTATTCTCTCCCACTTTCATCTATTCTTTCCACAACCAACCTTTATATCTCCTTTTTACAAGACACTAATTCTGATCATTGAAGAACAGTGTCCCAAGGTTTGCTTTTAGGGCTGCAACGATTCCTCAAATAATTCGAATACAAAAACAATGACTGATGCACAGCCCGCTAAACCCTGGACATATAATGTAAACACAGAAGACGATGCAGAAGAATTACAGAAAAATCTACTGGTTTTCATTTCTTCTCTGACAATCGCGAGACTGCGACAGACATTGTGTGTGCGGGCACGTTAGAATGGTGAGAGAACATTGTGCTCGGTACGTTCCTTATCTTTAAACTCAACTTTTAGTACTTCAGCCGGTGTTCTGCCAATTTATGCTGCCCTGTCAAATTTTACTACCTCCATACAAAGCCGGACTAACCCCTCCCCCAAACCTTACACCTCAATTACCCCTCCCCGACCCAATCTCAACACGAGGGTAGCAAAATTCGATTGGTAGCATAAATTGACAGAACACTGGCAAAGATTATCCTGTCTGACTAATGCGCATCACAGTACGTATTACGTCCTGCTTAAACACATGCGTGCCTAACAGGGCTGTATTTACCAGTGTAGCACGCATGCGATACAGTTTGGCAGGTGCAATAAACAGAGTCACTTGTTTGTGTGAAAGTGCGTTTGTTGTTGTGCTTGATTCTGTTTGAGTTTATGGCGCACCGCTATTTAACTTAGTTTTAGTCTATTTTGCGAGTTAAACTTGTTTAACGGCTGCATTGAGTTCATATAACTAGATGTGGACACCGAATCCTGTCATTTAAACATGCCATCTGGCTGTTCTGCAAGTCTGAGTGAATGAATGAATTCCAGAGTTGCTCTGGGAGTTTATTTCACGAACATTTTACTGAGTGAAGCTAACACGCACTAAAAAAATAAGCGTTTTCCGAAGACTTGCCAAAATAAAAGTTCGGTTAACTACAGTAGTTTTATGTGGACAAATATATTACTATTTAATAGTAAAAAATTAAAAAAACTCAACTTTGAAAAATGTAAACTAATTTAGGTAAACTAAATCCATCATGCATTAGCTGAAGTTAGTTGTTTATCTTTGAAATTATTATATTATTATAATATTATTATTATTCTTATTTATATGCATTTGGTATGTGATACGGCAATGAAATGTACTAAATGGGTTTAGTTGTCACGGATATTAATGTAATGTCAGCAATAAATATGTACATGTTTCTAAAAAGGAAACAAATTAGTTGTTCAATTTAAGAGACCTGTCTTGTTTTCGCTTGTATATTTAGTATTGCTCTTTAATAAAGAAAAAGTACTCGTCATCCAAATAATCGATGAATCGATGGAATAATTGGTAGAATACTCGATAACTTAATTAATCGTTAGCTACAGCAGTTGCTTTGTACATAAACCATCAAACGTCAACTTTCTTCATTTTGTTTTTATTAAGGTCACTTTAAAACAGTCTTTAGATGCTTTAGGTTCTCTCACGACTGTTCGAATGCCTTTTAGATACAGATTTTATAGTTTTATGGTGTCCCAGATCCAGTTAAAGACGCTTTCAGTACTTATTATGTGGATTCATTATTTATATCAATTTTACACAAATTGCTTCCCTCAATTATAGTGGGATTTCTACAACTAACAAATGACTACTTATTAGTTTATCATTTAAAGTAAAGTTGCAAAAACCTGCTAGTACCGTAAGATCAATGATTTATCACGAGAAAGGTCAGTTAGACGTCATTTGACTTCAACCCACATTAAAGATAAGTATAAAGTAACCGGTTATTTTGCTAATTTTGCAATTTATAACACGGGTCTGACACAATAAAAGGCGTTCGTTTATCAAGAGGTTTTAAATATCTGAAGGCCTTACATCTTCAATTAATGGATACGTATAGCCCAACTATCCCACGTTCCATCGGCATGAGTCTTTCCCCTCAGATAACCTTGTCAGGTTTAATGTGTTGATTCATTATATAATAAATCTGATGCGTGTTGCTGCTAATGTTTACAAAAGGTGCATATTTTATGAGCACTCTGGAACATTACTTAAAGAGCTCTGTGCATTAGAGAGAGATAAAGAGAGAGAGCTCTTTGAAGAGAGAGAGATAGAGAGAGCTCAGACAATGAGATGTGGCAACAGCTCACAGCCAACCGCCCCCAGACCAAGAGGCGTGTGGGTGTGCGGAGTGAATCTCTCTCTCTCTCTTATAAAACCAATTCCCTTTCAAATGACTGTCGGCAAATCTATGATAAATGCAGTCTCTCTGGGCTTAGGGAGATGTGACGTGGCAACAAAAGCAAGGTTTGTGTTGAGGCGAGCAAGGAAAGTTGTTTTACGCTTAAATATATTGCGAGTCGTCGCAGGGGTTGATTCCTTGTTGATCAGGATCTTCTTTCACCCTAAAGGTCTTTATTTCGCGATCACGACCAGCTAAATCTCCATAAGGTTGCTTATCAAAGCTACTTGTAAATTATTGGACACAAAGTATTGATCTGACATTTACAAACTCATATTTTAACAAATGCAAACCTTCCATGAGTGGTATACCATGTCGGCTTTAAAGTGACAGTTCACCCATAAATAAAAATGCCATCATTTTCTCAGTCTCTTGTCATTTCAAGCATGTATGACTATTTCTTTCCGCAGAACACAAAAGAAGATTATTTTGAAGAATGTTGTTAACTGGCACCCATTGACTTGCATTGGTTTTGTGTCCATAGAATAGAAGTGAATGAGCATCGCCATTGTTCGGTTCTTCAAAATATCTCCTTTTGAGTTCTGCAGAAGAGAGAAAGTCATACAGGCTTGAAATGACAAAAGTAAATGACGACATCATTTTTATTAATGGGTGAACTATCCCTTTAAGCCCAGATATGATGCTCAAACAAGACAAACATGCAATTATTTGTAAGAGATTTAATCTCATATTTTAACAGCTGAATATTTCAAGTATGAATGTGCATCGCTTGAGATGACTCGCAGTTTCCGGATGAGTCTGCGCTATCGGTTTTACCTTGGAACTTTGCAACTGACCAATCAGAATGAAGTATTCCAGAGTAATAAAAGATGTTAGTATATCACATTACTTAAAAGTTGTCACGGTAAAAATGAACAGCTGCCGTGGTTTACATTAGCACAACCAACTTTGAAAAAGAAAGACCATAACTAGACAACTTATAGGTATAAAGTTGCCTGCATACTGCATTATAGTGTCGCAGAAGAGGATTTGTTTGCAATAGAAAAAAACATTATAGAAACAGTTCGCCCGAAACGTAATTTCGTCCTCAAGCTCCTGTCCTACATACTGTATGCTGTTCGGTGGAACTCGAGATTGAGTTACATTCCACGACATTTCCTTTTGTGTGGCATTGAGTCATACAGGTTTGAAAAGACACGAGGGTAAGTATTTACACTGACAGACATTACGTTTGGGTAAACTATATTTCTAAAGCTTCTCACACAAAATGAACACCTAAAATGAAAACCTCCCAGCACATGTAGCTCCATAACAAGAGCTTCTGTGTAAAAGGAATGAATATCACTGTACGTGTCCTCAATGTCTGTATCTCTCTTCAATCTGTGCGTCTCACCGAAGTGACAAGACAGAAATGTTTAATAGTCATGTTGTTGCTAAGAAACCACCTGTCCAGATTGCCCACACGAACAAGTTCTCTCGCTGCGAATATTTTTTTTTTAAGTTGGCTCTCGGTAATGAAATAGGTCTCTGAATAAACGAAATGTCACACCTGTCGGGTATGATAACCCTTTCATCAAACAGATTATGGGAAAGTAAAATGCATCTCATACTGTAACAGAAGCCTTCGCTTGTAATTTGCTTTCTCCGGTATCACACAGAGAGAAAAAAACACCTGGACACACCTATGGGTTTCCACACGGATTGTGTGAACACGCTAACCATGTTGACTATTTGGGAGAAGTGTTTGAGACGCTCCCCGCACATTGTCTCACCTGGAGACGTGACAAGACATGTACTGCCCCATCATACGCCTCGCCCAACAACCGCTTCCAGTTTCCAATCAACCATCATTTTCTTCATCTGACTTCCGGGCCTGAAACTGGGTCTGTTTTACAGATCTACACAAATTCTTCAAGCTACAGGAGCTCAATGAGACACATGTTTCCGTTCTGAAATGTGTCAGAACACGATTTACAGTGAAACTAAGTATGCTTTCTTATCAAAGCCACAAGGGACGCGAGATGTTAGCTTATTCTTCTTGTTACCCATGTTCTTTTTTTTGGGGGAATGTCACACAAATCTCCACATGATCTAACTTTTTTTGACCAACTAGAATCAAGGCAACCCAAAAGCAATGGGGTGAGAAAAATAAACTTGACGTACCCAATTGAAGTATTTTTCTTAGATAGGTTTGCTTGCGTCATCACTTAGTTTATTAATAGTTTGGCACAACATCCTGAAATAAGTCAAACAATAACAAAGCACACACTCAAAACAACCTTGTGTACTGTGTATAAAACAAGCTAAAAAATGGGTGTGATAAGATAAATAACAATTATAATATTCATAAAACAGTATAGCACAAATACATCAAACATCCATGACTTATTTATGAAACAATTTAAGAGCACGATGGATAAAAGGCAGCTCGAGCATTTTTTCCATTGTGGGGGGAGTCCTAGAAAGTTAGGGCTCCGCCTCAACCCACGTGAGATCCAACCCGCCTACATCCAACCTGCATTACATTCCAAATGTCCTACACCCTTCATAGAGTAAAGCTCCTTATGTGTAAACTCTGGAGAGAATCTTACATTTACATTAACGTATTTGGGAGACGCTTTTATCCAAAGCGACTTACATTGCATTATCATTTACATTTTTTTTTAAGTATGTGCAAATCCCTGGGATCAAACCCATAACCTTGCCATTGCTAGTGCCATGCACCAACCACTACGCTACAGGAAACTTGTCTCTTAATGCTTTCGTTTAAAATTCACTTGGCGAAAGAAGCAATAAAAAATATGATTTTCATTTTAGTTGTAGCGACGTTTTGTGTGGTGTCCCCTTTCTGAAGTGCCCTTCGAAGGGCAATATATTCTGTTTGAAACACACCGCCAAATATGATGTTAGAAGCCACGCCCATAACTGGGCAGATCGGGGCAGGGAGTCATTATGTGTTGGGAATGGGCGTGGTTTCTGGCATCACGCTTGAATGGGGTGGGGTTAGATGTCCAACGCAGGCTGCAGCGAGACGCCTCTCAGTGTTACTCAATTCAACAAAATGGCAGCTGTTTGCAAACGTGCAGTTTAACCAAGTGCTTTTTGAGCACATTCCATTTATACATTTTGCAAAGAATTGCCAAAACATCTGCATTGTCACGCTGTAACATATTCGACATGTGCACCGAAACTACAAGCTTCTCCATGAATTTGCATCTACATTTGCATGCCTGTGTACAGTATTGTTCTTCACTTAGACTGCAGCGAAGTGTCTTCTTGACCCCATACACCCAGGTGAGCGAACGCCACGGATGTGACCCTCCAGCTGGTCAGGGTGTCGTCAGTTGGTACTCGCAGCTTGTCTGCGTCTGGAGGCTGATGGGATAATGTAGCCGAGCGATCCGGCTCAGCCTGGCACCATCTGTATGACTGGGCCCCGGTGTCGGGAGTCTGACTGATTGAGGGCTATGACTCACAGGTAAGGCTTGTTTAAAACCCATGGCAACCCCCGCGGGATCATTGCCATGACCTGCAGGTAGGGAGTGTTCTGTGTGCACAGTTAAGTAATAACGGAGCATGAACACAATTGCGCGCACACCTCCGCCCTGTTAAAGTCACACCCTGGCATTGAGTCATGATGACACTTCTGCTCCATTGACATCCCATCACCACCACAGCTGATGTTTGCCTCTTATCTTTCCAACCTCACACACAAGCGTTCAGAGAACACTTATCAACAATACACTCCATTTGTGTGCGTTAAACCGTCAGAAAACCAACAGACAGCCTCGCGGTCTAATTTAAAGCTTCCCATGAGGTCTAACCCACTTCAGGTTTAACAAATATAAACCGGCAAGGAAAACTACAACGTAAATATCAGTCAAAATGATTAAAATGTAATGTGAACCACGCCGCACGCCAGTCCTCATAGTCTTGCTGTGCTCAAAAACCAATATAGAGAGAGATAGAGGACGTATCCGCATGTCCTTGATAAACCAGAATAGTTTCTTTGTCCTCCTTTTAGGTGTTGGACTTCAGGTGGCCTATTTAACAGGCTTAAGTATCTGATGAGAGCTGTAATCCTTCTGCCGTGGCGAGTATAAACTTTTTTTTTAAAGTGACAGAACAAAAACTGCACAGGGAAAATCTACAGAGACTACAGTGAGATTGAGCTGCAATGCATTGACCAAACCTGTTGCAACACATGAGTCTCGCCCTCCCAAACAGTATACTGAAATGCCCTACAGGGCACATACCATAAACACTGCAACCTATAGAAGACTATAGATAGATAGATAGATAGATAGATAGATAGATAGATAGATAGATAGATAGATAGATAGATAGATAGATAGATAGATAGATAGATAGATAGATAGATAGATAGATAGATAGATAGATAGATGTGTGATTTTGAGAGAGACAGAGAGAGACAGAGAGACAGAGAGAGACAGAGAGAGAGAGAGAGAGAGAGCGAGAGAGAGAGAGAGCGAGAGAGAGAGAGAGCGAGAGAGAGAGAGAGAGAGAGAGAGAGAGAGAGAGAGAGAGAGAGAGCGAGAGATTTAAATCCCACTTGCTATGACCAACATCAACAACAAACTTGTTCTCCCGTCGAGTTCGTTCATAATTGTAAACATAAACACGAAACCCACTATAATAGCGATTTCACGCAACGCCCCGAACACGATTTCACTTGCGCGTGTCACTTTTATCGCATTATGCTAATGGAAAGCTCAACACCTGCGATCGATAATAACTTCTTGCGTTAGTTTGTTGAATGCACTTTACCTTATAGGCATTCTCCGTGATGCGGTGGACCTCGTCGGCGCGAGACATAGTGAACTCTTCAGTTAAAACCATAAACGGTGTCTGGTTGAATCTGATGTGTTATCCGAACCGTGTGTCTCGTGCGGTGAATGGCAGCTGCGGATCTCCACTCCGATCCGATCCACTGGAGTCTGATCTCAGCTGAACACTAACGTGCGGAGGAAACGGGGCGGGGGCGGGGCCTATGTGAGAAGCGCCGCCCGTGGGGCGTGACTGGGAAAGTTTGGTCCTGCTCCTTTAATTGCGAAGAAAAGGAAGTCGTGTCCTTCTGGTGCACACACACACACACACACACACGATCCTTGCTTGAACTTCACTGCTGATCGTGTTTTGTGTGCAGGTTTAACACTCAGTAAACAGGTGCCTGTTGAGTTGGATAACCACAAACAAACAGTCCTAAGAACATTTTATACAAATGTTCTGTATATTAAATGTTCACTTGTTTGCATTCATCATCAGAAGGTTTGCATTAAATTCAAACATGAGAGGATTGTTCATTCGCATCTGTCAGCACGGATTTATTTATCATCAATGGTTGATATAAGGAGCCCCCTGGTGGTCAGAACATGACATCGCACCAAGAACTCCAAGAACAACCACAAACTCACTGCGTGTTTTTCTAGAAAATGTTTAATGTCCACCAAACACATTTTCATGACATTTCTTAAAACCAAAATCACCCAGCTCTCCATGCTAAATGGAGACCCTGATTCCAAATCTTCCTCATTCGGGTGTATACATAGGCTATTCGAGAATACATCCCGTAAAAACCTGCCAACTGCAATCGATTCCCAGGGAACTCCATTTCATTAAAACAAAAAAGGATTGAGCGAGTTTCCTAGTGTCGAAGATCAAACATCAGAGTGTTGCTATGCCGCAGCATCTCTCTCTTCAGCTTGATTCGTGTCTCTTTTCTCTCTGCAGAGACAAAGAGCACAAAGAGAACAGAAAACAAAAGACAAACAAATGTTTGTCTGTGTCATGCTCTGAGACAGTGTTTCCTTTGACTCTAATAAAAGCAACATCTGTCTAAACCTTCAGGGAAACCCTGGAATGATTGCGTCTTACTTCGGCCCGAGAACGAGAGAGAAGCACAAGACCAAATGGAAACCCAACTGGTCCTCAGTGATAAAGATGGGATATCTGGCAAATGATCACAGCCCCCTCATCGTGCCGTGTGGAAGATCCTGCCAGCAGTTCATCGGTTTGCTGTTAGGGCAGAAATCATAAAAAGCAGTGAAACTTTAGAAGCAATCAAACCCAGGAGGAGAAAATGGCCAAAGCCATAATAACACAGCTGTCATTCGTCTGACATCTGCTGTACTGTTAAAAACACCATTCCTTCGATTCAAATTCAGGATATTTATTGCAATTCTCAAACCATGAATATGAATGCTTTCGAGGGGGCTCTGAAGATTTTAATTAATCCTAATGGTGAGACCCAGGACGAGGAAGCACGTCCGCTCTAAGAGTTTTATGTATAATCCTTTAATCCTGAAACAATGTCCATAGTTCCCGAAACATGCTGTTACAAACTGCCCTCAGCATGACACCAGCACACATACAGGCAGATAATCAGCTTTGCTCCTAATAACAGAATTAACATAACTGACCCCTGAAGGCTGTTCACTTGTTACCGCAGCAGATGTATAAATCAGGTTTGTACAAAAAACTAAAACACGCAAAGGATTTTTGCATTTGCCTTTTTGAACTTGTAGTATGGAACATCCTCTATAATATAGTGCACAATGGAAATCAGCGAAGGTTCGAACTGAGTGTTCAATGACACTTAAAGTGAATAATTCATGTCATTCAGTTCCAGCTTCTCAGTCGTATACATCAGCTGATCTCAGCTGCGTTTTCCGAGCAGCAGAAGAGCTCGACTGTGAGATGAATGAATCACACGTGTTAGCGAATCTGTTAAACCAAAACCACTTCTGCCAAGTACAATGCAGATGGCACCACGTCAGCATAATAACAGTAATGCGCGATGCATGATGGGTAAATTTGGGTTATCGTTTGTTGTGCTGTCATGAACGTTAACATCGTGTAACAAAATTGTAATTTAAAATGACTGTCTTTGTCCAGCTGTAATGTGACTTTCATCTGATACTGTTTAAGTTTGCTATGATCCAGTGACACTATCCAATATAGTGACAAGATAATGCAGTCATAGAAACACTTTTCATTCAGAATGTTGTTTGGTTGAACTGTGTTTCTCCTATGAAAGCTGTCAAAACATGCAACATCGCAGTAAAAATATGAATGCTTGTATGCACACCACCGATACTGATCCTGCACTGTTATGATAAAACATTCTTTAACTTTTATGCATTTCATTCTATATAATCACGTTATTTTCAAGAAATCACGCTCTATTGTATTCAATTGAATGAAACACTTTTTTCAGATTCCGCTCTGTTCTAATCTGATATATTGTATGATTGACTGTATAATGTAATATTGTATATTATGTTATTTTCTCTACACTACTGTATAATGCTGTATATTATAATCCTTTATGTGCTGCTGTGTTTTATTGTATTCTACAGTAGACATATTCTGCAAATTGTGTTCTACTGAAAAAGAAACTCGCTCTATATTATTCTCTTCCGTTTCAGTAGGACATCTGATCAAACCCCTTTATTCGCAGTTCAGGAAAGGTGATTTGAGATCCAGTACAGATGTGTATTGGCTCTGTATAAAATGATGAGGATTATTTGATTTTACCAACCACCCTCCTCCTGAGTTTTTTTTTTGCAAAAATGCCCCATTGCCGAAAAAACATCCATAGGCAATAAACCAAATCCCTCCTTGCATTCTTCTGTCACATATGATGGGAATTACGGATTAGTTTATTTTAGGATTTATTTTTGGATGTGTTAGGATCAAGAGTGTGTTCAGAGTACATGGGTGAGTGATACTGCGACTTTTTGGCGCCCCCTGTAGTTTACAGCGCGACATTGCAAATTACAATGGAAAGTCCCAATAAAATCAAAACGTAGCACATTAACGCTGTTGTTAGTGCACTTTATTACTAGTTCTTGTGGTGAACAATTTAACTTTAAGAGCCAAATCCCATTTCTTTCTTTGTAATGTTTAATCAAAATCGGAAAATCGACACATGACTTCATCAAATGAATGTTTCATTGAAAATATGACGAAGATTAGCGGAAGATCAGCAACAACCTGTTTCCACATTAAAGCAGCTTATGCGCAGTACTGAAGCATTTCTTTCATTGACATGCATGCACTTTAAAATGTCTGGCACTGTGCTTAAGTGCAGGTCAGGTGTTGCAATCTATATTCCTCTCTGGTTAAACTCAGTGTGATGATCAGAGCATCACTAGACGAGGTGTTCTGAGGTGTTGCTTAGTAGTTTCTGGGGTACATGAAGCATAAGAATGTGTTTGACAGAATAAACCTTGCCTTCATTTTATTACTTTTGATACATAATAAAACATGAAAATGTGACTTACAATAAAAATGATTTATTGAATCAAATGTGAGAAAATTGTAATACATGAATAATAAAAACATCACTTTTGAAATGTCATGACAAGCAAAAAACAAGGAATGCTATAATTTAACATGTATATATATATATATAATTTTATTCTTTTTATTAAATTCTGTCCGAACAGTGGTTATGATGAAAAAAACAATAAAGACTTTTCTTTAGAAATGGGAATATCTAGATAAAGTATACAGTACTTAAATGGAAACACAAAAGTACTTTAACTAGAAAAATAGGCTCAGTCTGCTGTACTGTACAGCCAGATACTTCCGATCTTTGCATTAAAAATCCAAATTGTGCTTTGTTATATTTTTATTCCAGAGGCTGAACAATGGTTATCTGGAACGAAATACGGTATTTGAATGCGGATTACTACTGTAGCTTACACATACGAGGCGAAATCACATCAGGCATAACACTTTATTTCAGGCATCAAACATAACCCATTTATCTCATGCAAAATATAATCACAACACCAGATCACCTATTCTCTGAGACTGTACGAGTCAGTGCATCATGTGCTGTCTATTTAACCATTACACAAGTCTGAGGAATATTCCTTCAAGGCTCATTACGGAGCTCAAGGCCTTTACGTGGAAAAATTCAATTTATGAATTCATTTTTCTTAAAACCGTTAACCAGTGTTTTCGTAATATAAAGTTTACTCAAATACATTTTAGAGCTTTCCATTATTACTTTAAATAACACGAGACTGAAGCAGTCATCATTTCAATGGCATTTTACACGGCATCAAAGTTCACTCAAAAATCTCTGAGATATCATATGCCTCACAAGACGAAAAAAAGTGTACCTTCAGCGTCTGCAGTCTTTGAAAAGTCTTCAAATATTTGTGCTTGAGCTGTCCTCCTTTGAGAAGTTCCATCAGAACGGATGAATAGGACACATTTTACATCTTTATTACCTTCTGCTTTAGAGTACCGACAAGGAAACCGTCTGACGCTGCCAGAGTCTTCGGACCCCGGGAAGCTACACCTGAAAGTCTGTTCCGAAGTGTCGGATTTGAGCATCAGTCATAGACTGGTAGGTGGTCCTCATGCTGGGTGAATACTGCAGTCAGTAAAGAGAAAACGGAGAGATATGAAATTCTGAAAACCTCTCACACCGGAAACACTGAAGTGCAGGAAAAGAGAAATAATGTTGAATGTTTAGGCAAAAAATGCAGCGGAGGATGAAGGTAAATATGTATATTTTCAAGCTGAACAAACAGCTCGGCCAGTAAAAAAGAGATGTGCGGAGATGTTTAAGAGCTGCGTGATGAGAGGCGAGAGGAAGTTAAGGAGAGGCAGTGCGTCTTTAGATGGCTTTTGTGGGGTCAACTTACTGTTTTTAAATGTCTGAGGATATGACTTGAAATGTGATAAAAGACAAGAAGAAAGAATTAAATTAGCTATTTCAAATATTCTGTGAAAAGAATGTGGTGACAGATAAAAATGATGCTGGGAATTGGATCATTAGATAGAAGACTGTCCTGTGATGAGGTTTACGCCTCCGGCTTTACACCAACCAACATGACTGAGAACATTTCTACAGCTCTGAAGAAGATAAAAATACTGCATCCTTTTACGTGCAATTCATCTTTGGCCCTTCAAAGTCGGATGGAGAATGATCTGTCCCATTTGGGTTCAAATGAAATGAAGGTTGTAGTGTTTTTAATGAAGTTTCATTCATAATTTATAGATATTCTCCTTCAGCCCTTTATATCTGCATAGATGTGAGCATTATAATAGATCTCAGTCAAACAAGAACATTTGTAACAGCAGAGGGCAGTACAGCTCCATTTTTTATATATTCAGATTCACTGCCACATGCAGAGAAAACATCATGAATAAAACCTGAGCACATTAACTCAAATACTGTATTATGGCATTATTGTGCATGATTCATTGATTCAGATAATATGAATAAAATAATGAAAGATCATTCGGGGGAAAAGTTGACTAAACGGAACGTTTCACCCAAAAATACTAATTCTGTCGTCATTTACTCACCCTCGAGTTGTCAAAAGTGATCTGATGAACACAGAAGAAGGTATTTGGAAGAATGTAGTAAAGCAAGCAGTTTGACTACCGTTGTCATTTTCTCCACTACGGTAGTCAATGGTGCCCCAAAACAAGCATTCTTCCAAATATTCGTCGCTGTGTTCGTCAGAACAAAGAAATGTTTACAGATTAGGAACAACTCCAAGGTAAGTAAATGATGACAGAACTGAAGAACTGTTCCTTTAAATAAATACAATGCAATGAATAAACTTCCATCCAAGAGATCAGAGCAAAACACTGAAGCACATTTAAATTGAGTTTGTAAGTGAAAAATGTAAATCAAAATACCGAGGGTGGCGGCGAACCTCTCCCGATCAACGGGACGTTTTCATAGCGAGGATTTCTCTCAAACAGCATGGACTGGTTCCTGTAGCATAGGAGAAATCCAGAAAAGTGGGTCAAGCACAAGAGAGTTTGACAGCAGTTTTTCCACAGAATGATTCGCATCTCTATTTGAACTCCACACTGCTATTATTCTGAACATGCCCTTTTCAATGAATGATTCAATTACACAGAACTATCAGCATGCATGTCATGACTATTGGCTTTCTATTACTTTACTGCACCTACTAGTCAAATATTTGCCATATAGAAATATCATTTCTCCCAAAAACAAACCTGTTTGTGATGTTGGACTGCTACTACTTTGATCACAACTGTGTATATATATATATATATAAAATCCTTTCAGCTAATTTATATGTTCAAATAAACATCTTTAGTCCGATTTTATAAGCTGTTTCTCTCATTGGGATAAAAAAATGTGCACAAAAAATTATTGGTACACACTGTAGGGCCCCAAACACGCACATCCAGCACTCACATGTACTCTGGTGTACTGGATGTGGCCGGCAGAGGGGGGTGAAGGCTGGACTGGCTGCCCATGCTGCTGCTGTAACTGCAGAAACTGTGAATCTGAGCTCGGCTCGGGTTATACGCAGTGATGCGGCGTGACGGGTTGAAGGGGTCTTCCTCATCGATATCATCGTAATCCCTGTCCCTGAGGATGACACACGTCAGCTACGCTGGCCACGTTAAACCATATAAAAGAAAGTGGGATGTAACCTGATGGCGATGAGGGTCCAGGCTCGAGGCAAAGCACACAGCAGGGCACAGAAGGCACAGGCCGCCAGCAAAGAGAACACGCACAGATACAAGAGCCCCTCTACACCGTCATAACAAACGCCGAGAAGAGCCTCCAGATAATCCTGAATGACACAAACACTTTAGGATGAAGTCTGTGGTGTTTGGATTGAGGCATTCTGTAACACATGACCATCTGCGACTTTGAAATCATTTGCATAATACGATTTACACGAAGGTAGCATTGGATAGGAAAAGTGGAGCTGTCAAGATGTCTGACCCTCTTCTTAAACACGATATGCATCAGATTTTGTCTATGAGAGACACACAAAAAACACCCTTGGAACAATAACTCACTTTATGAAGACTACGGCAGTCCAGTAAGGCGGTGAGCTGGTGCAAATTGAACTCAGAGGAGTTTAATAGCCGCTGAATTCCTAGCAGATCTTTCTGGAATGATTGAAATGAGTGCTTGGAGTAAAATGATGCAGATAATGCGGTGGAATGTCTGTTTTGGATGACTCTCTCACCTCTGCAGTGGGAAACACAGCAGGTGAAAACCGCAGCAAGCCCTGCACCTGAATCTGCATGGTGGTCAAAGACTTCTGGAAGATGGTCAGAGACTGCAGTACAGAAACAACAACAAATCACACAAATCAGATTATCTGTCCTGTAGACAAGTGGTTTTCAATCATTTAGAAGCCACAGACCCCTAAGTATGATCATTCTCATGTGAGGGACCCCAAACTTAAAATTGTCATTTTGACAGGCACGGTTCAATATTACAAGAAATATTTTTTTACTATTTTTTACAAATGATTAAACCCAAACCCAATGTTCCTGGCATTTGAATGTCGTGCCTTGGGTTAAAACCAAAAATAAATGGGTTTTCCCCACGGAAGGTCTGCATTTGTAAAAAATGAGCTAATAAAATATTTCAAATCAATGTTTGATGTTCAATAACTCACATATGAGGCAAGTAGCCGTGCAATAAGCACAAAAGCGTAGAATCCCAAAAAGTATTTTTAATAAATCCACAGGGAGTAATCCAAGGAGCTTGAAATCACAACCAAACGAAACATTCAAATAGAAGCAGACAAGGAACTGAAGAACACACAGGGCTTAGACTGAATCAAGAGTGGGGCGAGAGAACAAAGGAGACAGGAGAACAGAACACAGAAAACTGAACAACAGATGCATTATCCCTCACATAATGTTACTTCCTTATTAAATTTAAAAGAATATTCTTTTTTATTTTGAATAAATGTTATATTTTATTTTACTGTAATAATTTACTTTTAAAGAGGTGATTCGCTGTTTTTCTGTGTCATTGGTGTGTTATGAGTTGCCCATGCATGTATTAGACACGTAAAATAGTGTCGGAAAAAATATGTATTTTTAATCTAGAAGCGAATTCTCACCCGGACCTGCCCGAATCGCCTCGTGTAACCACACCCCTGCAAAAGTACATCAGCTCGTGGTATGATTTGACTAAGACAGGCCAAATGTAAACGCAGGTAAGGTGGGCCGTCTTGTAAATCTCATTGTACCGGTCCATCGACAGCGTAGCCATGTAGCGGAGACGCTGTGTGTTTCATTGTTTGCCCTTCCAAAGGACGAGGCAACTACAAACAAATGTTTACATTTTATGTACAACCCCAATTTGAAAACACTGTAGACAGCTATAAGTAGACCTCTGTTTGTTGAAATATGCAGATCAGTGTCAACCTTAAAGCTTTTTGGGGTAATCCTGTTCGCCCAACCAATGCAATTTGCTTTGTTGACACTAATGGCTCGGGCGTTACGCACTTCATCTTTAAAACCCTACGTATGTGAAATTGAGTTCCTTAAAATGCATGCGCTTCACAAGATATTGTTTGCAATCACGTGGTTTTTATGGCAGCAATTGATTTTCCTCCATAGGAACTCACTATCACAAACTCAAAGTACTTATGTTTAACCACCTGAACGACAACCAGGTGAGCCCAAATTTCTGTTATACCTTACTTGTAATAAATACTAGCTTCCGTTAAAAGAACGAGACCTTATTAAATGGATGAAGTGAATAATCTTCCCCATAGAAGTCCATTATAAGGAACCCGCTTAATGTAACAAAACAACAACCACGGAAAACCAAAAAAAATACATTTGGTTATCACTGATATCAAGCATAAACATGATTACAGAAAAGTTTTGTGTTCTCCGTTTGTCGCTGCCTTGAGCCAGGTTATGTGCTTTCTTTATAATGAACTTTAATGAGTAACAAGCTTAGCGTGAGACTATTCGATATAAGTGTTTGTTCTTTTAACAGTAGCTAGTGTTTATTACAACGAAGTTAATACAATTAAGTTTAATAGAAATGAGTTTTGATGTGGTCGTTGTTTCGGTATGTAAAGCGGTTTCATTATAATGGACGTACAGTATATGGGGGAGAAATGTCTAAAGCGAGATTTATCACTTTATCCGTTTAATCAGGACTCGATCTTTGCAGCGCCATGACAAGGTTCTTGAACAGTAAACTTGAGCTCACCTAGTCGTTGTTTAGGTACAGTAAACCAAGTTAAGCGTGCTAGAAAGTCATCCGGCTTGGCTCATCCCAACCACAGATTCAGGTTTCCAAGCCACTTTTATCTCTGTTTCTCAGTCAATACCTGCATTTCTCACCATCATGAACCTCTTTCATTAACTTTTGCTACAAAATAAAAACACCTTTCATGGTTTGATTGATTTAAACAGTCAAAAATAACGTAAAACACTGGTATTTCGAGTTTGTTATAGTGAATTCACATGGAGAAAATGACCAACACCTGCAGATGCCAAATTTATCCGCCTGACACATTCAATAAAGACCATAACCACACAGTAAACCTAAAATGCGTGTATTAAATTTACAATCTAAACACAAAGATGACATAAACTGTTCAATTATTTTGTATTGTGCCTTGTCATATTCTTGCTGACCACAACCTAATGGTTACAGATACTACTTTTGGGTCACCATTGAGAACCGCTGGCCTCAAAGATTTGTAAAACAAGACAAAGTTGCGCCATATGTTGAGGCGTTTGTTATTAAAACCTCTGGAGAGAGGTCATTTATTCCTAGTGATGTATACAGTACAAATAAACATATGGATTAAGAGTTATTAAGGACAGCTTATATTCAGGAGGGAAATGGTTCATGGATACATTTGTCGTGTACATCTGCTTTGTGACTTTACCCCTAAAAGATTGACATGAACAGATCATTGAAAACAGCAGCTTTACCAACACGTAATAATGTGAAAAAAGAATCCCACAGGCGATGTGGGAAAGCCAGACAAATCGATTTATCTCAAAACTACAGACAAAAGAGACGTCCTTTGATCAAAGTTTAGTTTCATGTCGCCTATTCATAATTTCGTTAGTCATGCGAGTTTTTACAGAAACGTTACAATGCCTTTAACGCGAGGATTAAAAGTCAAATGATTCTTTAAGCTCCTGTAAATTGCCCGTGACAGGAATTCTGCGAGGGACTGAGCGGGGAGATGCAGGGGAATTCTTTACCTGCTGGAAGGGATTGGGAAGAGTCTGGCTGCAGTACAGATAATAGTGCACTATATCTGCAGGGCACATGGAGAAAAAAAGACATCTCTTACAGTCTGTTCTTGTTTACACAGCAACACCTATTAAGCAAGCTGAATGAAGCATGTTGGCACCGACTGTATTACTCATTTCACACATAAAGAGGTTAGAAAATCATACCGGAAGTCATTTACATAGAATTTATTTCTTAAAGGTACAGTAGTAAAAACAGCATGATTATTTCTATGGAACATTGTTTAATTTTTAACAAGAACAAGTAGTGTATTTTTTCCTATCTAAATAATAGCAATAACAGTTTAATGCGGACAACACAGACGATACTTACCTGAGCTTAAGGAGTCTTTGGTTTGATTTACAATGAACTTGTCGGGAGCAACACAGAAATCACTGGTGCCCTAGGACAGATCAAAAATAGAAAGCCACACAGAACTGGGTAAATGTGTTTTAGTGTTCATACACGGCAGGGTTTCAATAACCCGAGCAGAACGCTCTGCAGACTATACGAGGAGTTCACCCAGAGGCTACTCTTATTGTGAAGATCTGTGGACGGCAAGAACAGAGAATAAAGCTTGGAAAGTATCCTGCTGTAACCTTGAAAATATATTTTTTGCTCTAACATTTTTAGTGGAGTAGGTCTTTTTAGCCTCTTTTTCTGATGGTAAAGAGACAACAGGGAATGATGGCAAGGTGAGGGGGGGACGGGTGATGACGCATGTCAGATGACCATGATTGTTTGCACGTAGGACATCCTTGTTGCTCATCCAATTAGATTATATAATTTGGTTATGTTTTGGGGCTGGTACTCATGATAGGACCGTGTATGTTTGGCTGAAATGATGTTATGGGACCAGTGTACAATCCAAGTGCACAATCAAATATAAAAAACATGAGAACATCAATCAGGATTTGATTCCGTTCTTACGGAATTGGTCGACAAAACAGGCTTTCTGTCATAATCTCAGGCCAGCTGACAGTCTTGCCTGGGCCCGGGACAAGATAATCTTAGATGGGCCCCCCCGTGCCCAGATCTCTCCTTTTCCCTTGCTCTTCCTCTCCTCTGCTCTTCCTCTCATGTTCCTCTCCTCTGCTGTTCCTCTCCTCTCATGTTCCTCTCTGTTTCTTACCTTGCTCTACATTGACTTCACTAGTTCCAGCTTCACCGTCTGGGCCCCCCCCTATCCTGGGCCCGGGACAACAGACCCGTTTGTCCCCCCCTATCGGCGGGCCTGATAATCTTGTGTGGTTTTGTTCATTCAAGCAAAGAGAACCACATTTGTAACTATCACACCTAACCATTGATGTTTCCACTGGATCTTGTTATCAGTAACAGAAAGAACTGCACATATAATCCAGTACACTGTGGATGACTGACCTCTTCTCTGACCCTTCATTGAGCAGTCTTAAGATCTCTTCCACACAGACGTCCTGACTTTAATCACTGTCAGACTCATGCTTGAGTGCACGTCTACCTGACACCCTCAAAGGCTGGAGATAATAACGTTCAGTAATTCAGCCAATTCATTGATACTGTGTGACAGGAGCATTGCCCACGGCACCGAATGCCTGAAACAGCAAAACACACTAAATGCGGTCTGCACCCGCTTTAACTTTTTCTTTATTATTTGTTCAATTATTTGCACCCGATAGTCTGCTGGAGTCAGACAACATCATGCAAGGGATGTCTCCTGGAAAGTACAGTAAGTGCACACATTCAGATGTTTTAGAATGTGCATATGTAAAGTTGATCAGAGTTCAATATTTACTACCCACTTCCTATTTTAGTTTTTAATAATACACAAAATTGTGTACAAAGTAAAGCACAATAAGTGGAATATATAGGACTTCATTAAAATGTTGAACAAACATCAAGACTTCTGTATGACCTTTTACATATACAGATTTCTTTCAAAATACAGTAAAAACATGATTTTTATGCAAAAAAAGTCATTTCAGGGTATTTTACTGGTGGCCCAGCTGCTGGAAAATATATATATATATATTTTTACAAAATTTTCAGTACAAAATTTCAAATTACAGAAAAGGAAAGCAAGTTTACAAGAAAACGTAATTTTGCATGGAAAAAATTTATGGTACTTTCCTGGCGCCCCAGCTGCTGGAATATTACTGTTTTTAGAGCATTTTTAATTTTTGAAATACAGCGAAATATATAAAATTACAAAAAAAGACTGGAAATTTACAAGAAAACGTGAACAACGTTATTTTACGTGATTTATTTTTTATGTTACTTTCCTGGCGCCCCAGCTGTTGGAAAATTACAGTTTTTTTAAAGTAAATGCAGTCAAAATGTCACATTACAGAAAAAGACTGCACATTTACAAGAAAACATGTAATCTTCTGTGAAAAAAATATTTAATGGTACTTTAATGGCGCCCAGCTGCTGGAAAATTGCTGTTTTAATGGGATTATTTAAAGCGTATGTCATATAAAAAACACTTACAAACTGAAACAAATTTGCCAAAGGGTCCAAAAATTTGATAATTTGAATAAATTCAAAATGACAAAAGATGAATAATGAAACATTTCGAAAATCACGTACATTTGACCAATTATGTCCACTATTATATTTCATTTAATTTATTAACTATTAGTAACATAGTAAACACAACCATACACTATTTCATATCAACATTGGTGTTTGTGTGATTTGAGGGCAGATGTGTAGCAGTACGGTAAAGGTGGTCTTCTAAGACCTGGAAGACATTTAGTCATTTAGAAAGACGAATAAAAAGTGTTAAGTCTGACCTCAGGTAAGTGCATCACTAGATCTCATTTCACACTCCTCCTGAACAAAGCACTTAACTTCATATACGAACTTCAGACATAACAGAGCATCGACAAATAAGAGGTTTCTATCATTAAGCAGCATGAGACAAGAGAGAGACGAGACCGACTGTCTTGTTTATTCAGCGTTTCCTATACAATGCATTTACTTGGGCGGTCCGCCCAGGTATATTAATGTCTGCCAAAGCATATTGGCCGTCACGTTTTGTAATATTTTATTTATGTATCTGTGATTGATTAACTACGATAAACACACTAAGTGTGTGACGTCACCAGAGCCTCAAGTCTGTCAAAATCCAGCGGGAAACACTGTTATTCTATGTCTAACACACAGAGAACAGTGCTGTGTCCGATTTAATGGAGCAGGACTTGTGCAATGACCTTTGGAAACCACAAGACACATAAACCCAGTCACTAAACCCTGTTAATCTCCTAACAGATCCCACCCACTCCTCTCTGACATACAAACCACACTCACATTCTTGTGTTAAAATACAATCTAGCATCCAGGATGCGGGTGAATGTTGTTATTGAACATCGAATGCATTAACTCACCACAGCAGTAGAAGTACCCACTCCCAATGACGCCCAGCTCAAGATCAGGGTCAAAACCCCGAACACAATGATCCTGAAATAACAGACAGAGAATAACACAAAAGAGGAAGAGATGTAATGTAACACGTAGTGTCTGCTCACATCATTTCACACTTGACTGACTTGATGTTTTTTATAATCATGATCGCGTGTGCAAAGTTGTTTTCTTGTTTGCTATCTAAAATACATTTAGATTTTAGACTGTTTGGTCACTACGCATTTCTCAAATGATAGAAATAACAGGAAAATACTTTTGCGCAGTACTGTAGGTTTGTGTTTCATAGTTTTAGTAACATCATTGTAATTCTTTGGCGTTGAACTAATGCATAAGGTGCACTCAGACCGTTACCTGGTCTATACATACATTTCAGGATTATGCCCATAAAATACACACAATGTAAGCTGCCAAAACATCTGTGAAAGGGGATCATCTGAAAATCACTGTGTTCTATTTTTAACATCCTATACGTGTATGTGAACAAACGTTTGATGAACATTTTTAAATGAGCAAATGTCACAATAAACATCACAAAAACATCTGTTCAATGTATACAACCTTCTGCAGATGCTATGAAAGTAAATGGCAACACAAAAAAAACATGACATGATGTCAATAACATTTTATTGCTTGACCTCTCAACATATGAATCGTACTACTCGCGTAATACGCAAGTTCAGTTTATTCTTGGGTACCAGAGTGTACAATCTTTGTGTATTTACATATAGAAGGTGATTACATCTCAAATGTTTTATGATCAAAAAAGACCTCGTGTCTGTTGTAAATGTTTACAGATGTTTAATATCTTTTTTAAATTGAAATTGAATTTTCTATTTAGTTCAAAATATTGTGATACTATTAAATTGTGAACCCAGTATTGTGTATTGTCTTTAATTGTGAGCAAATTATTAGTCGCTAACCAAACGCAATAAAAACCCTTTCTTGAATCTAAGTAAAGTAAACATAAACCATACTAATGAAAGAAAAGAAAATGAAGACATAAACCATTTGAAACTGGCCAGTCGAGAGCACACCTATGATCACGTGACAATTTAAGGAAGCAGAAGGAGATGAATGGGGTAACGGCTCCCTGGTGGCCGAAAAAGGAGCCAATGTTTCCTGAAAAAGCCTCTCTCGTCTGCGGAAAGTCTTAAAAGCTCCAATAAAGCGGATTGAAAGCACGTAATAATTAGTTAAGGGTGCACACATGCTCGCACAGGCAGATGGATCAATACACATTAGCCAGATAAGTGGGGATAGAGCTGGAGGATCTAGATGAGGAAGAAGAATAAACAGAAAGAGAGATAGAGGCCTGTGAAATGATTAAGAGAGGAAAGAAAATGCAGGAGCTGACGGTGACTGGCTAACCACAGCGCTTGAAGCACTCAAGTCATTTCACAGAGGTCTGTGTATGTTACTTTATAGCGCATCCGGCTGGGATTTAAACCGGCAGGAATAAACAACTCCAAGATACAAACATGCTGCCTGCAACACTAACAATAAACAACCTGAGAATAACGTTGAATCGAGCAGAAATTCACTTGCAACCTTTTGCGCCAGATCACCTCTAGAGACTGAATCACATGACAAATGTGTATAAAGCTGAAACCGTTTTGTACAAATTTGGTACTGTTCTTAAAAGGAATTCCCATGAGTCTGTGCTGCATGGAAACGTTCTGCTGTGATCCTGAAGGCGCATTCATAACCCCACTTAAAGAGTCAAGTGTGGAAGCGGGGCCCGAACCCAAATATATACACGACCCCATATATATACTGCATTCTATCTGAGGGAAAATGGGTCACAAGATCTCATAGTTGAGAGTGAAGGCAACCCTCATACCAGGTGTTTTCACATAGTGTGAACACTTACCCTGCGAGCAGCAACCGAGACTGCCTTGCCAATCCCAGGCATGTTATAAGACAGATGAGCAGGTCCAAAATCAGCAGCAGAAGATACGCTAACCATCTGAAAGAAACAGGAGGAAAATAATATTCAGTTATTATAATAATATACAGATATTTGTTGGGTTGGGAATAGTTTGAATTTGAGCAATTCTGATTACAAATTTCAATACTTCTTATCGATTCCGATTCTTATCGATTCCCAGTTTCGATTCCACAGTTGAAGTAAAACATACAGATATCAATCCGCATATTGACTGGCTTACAAAAAATATATATTTATGAGCACCATTTTGTGTATATTTACATATACACATAGCACCCATGTTTTGTCTGATTTATTACAATTTGTATTACAATAGCTTAACAACATCATGGTTAAACTGTAGTTACTTTAATGAAACTATGGACAACTTGTGGTTCCTGAAACCACACTTGTGGTTTTATCAAAAGTTAACATGAATATAAAAATTTGCACATGAATTGATAAGAGGGATTCAAGTCGTATTGCGTTTGATTCCGATCCGATCCCCTCAATTGTGATTTTTCAACGGTTCAGACTTTCGATTCTCAACCCTAGATATTTGGTTCCAATATGTACTGGTTCCCAGATGTACACTCTAATAAACATAAAAGGTGCTTAAAGGTTCTTCACAGCGATGCCATACACTCTTAAAAATAAAGGTGCTTTACGATTCATGCCATAGAAGAATGCTTTCATAAAGAACCAACATTCAAAGGACCTTTTGGTTTCACAAAAGGTTCTCTGTGGTGAAAAAAGATTCTAAAAAGATGATAAAGAGATGTTTCTTTAAAGAACCTTTGACAGAATGGTTTTATGGCATCGCTGTGAAGAACCCTTTAAGCACCTTCATTTTGAGTGTGGAAGACAGAAAGATGGTAAAGGTTCATTATGGACCCATTTAGACCATACAGGTTTTTCGATGGCTTCGTGAAGTAGGTAATTATAAAAAATGAAATGGGGCTAAAACAATGTCATTGACACGACACGGTATTTCCATAAACACCATCAACAAAATCAATGACGGATTGTAGAATAAATGTTTGAAATGCGCCAAACCAAATTTGTTTATTTAAACACTAACGTCATGCAGACATGACAGAATTTTGTATTGTAATCAAAATCCAGAATAATCTGACTAGAATTTGTAAGTATTTTATGTATGTATTAATTGAAAAACATATGATTTAAAGACATGGTCCCACTCCAAAAGTAGATTGTGCCAAAACGTACAAATGATGTCAATGTCTTTTAATTTGTCATTTGACTAGAGAAAGCAGTCTTCCGTGCGCGAAATGTGAATCGCCCCTAATTCTGTTTTATGGCTGAATTAAAATCTTGACAAAGTCTTATTGATATTCTTGTTTTTGTTTGCCATAGAGAAATATGGTAGAGTATGTCTGTACAGTAACACATTATGAATTAAATAGGAATACTTAGTCAATGTTGTGTCCTTTTTTAATGCAAAACTCTTTGTTGTGGACTTGAACGGCAACTGATTTCCACTATACTGCATATGCAAGGCAATCCTGGTGGTTGCACGCCGTCAGCGGGTCTCTAAGTACGACTTTAAAGTGGGTGTTTTACAGCACTAACCTTTCCTCCATCAGCTGTTCTCTGTCAACATGCTTAATAATTCAAAAGGGCAAATTCACAGACATAAGTATTTCATGAGCTCCGGCCTACAACCCGCTCGAAAATCTGCAGATCTGACTTCCAATAAAGCAAAAATGATATCATGTACATTACACTGCATGGCAATGTTTTCAAACTCATGTTACTGTAGATCCGAGTGTTACAACCACAATGAAAAGCAAGTGTGGTTCTGTGTAATTGACAGATCGTCCGGTCTGCATTGGCATTGCAGTGGTTCCAGGACTGCATGGATCGGAGCACTATTGGAATGCCAGGCAAATGCAACCACAATCCTATCAGTAATCCTACACCACGATGACTTCAAAAAGTCCACACATCTCGAGGCAGAAAAGGGCGAAAGAGGGCAGGGGAGAGAGAGAGAAATATATGGAGACAAAGGTGTATGAGAAACAATGAGCTAGATGATTAGATTATTTTGTGAGTAATGATGGTAGAGAGGTTTGACCGTTGCTGCTCGAGAGCTTCCTTTGCCGCTTGAAACACTAGATGTCCATCGATACGTGCAGTGTAAGTTCATAACGCACTGCCCTAGAAATGGAAATGTAATCTTCTTGGAGGATATACAAATCAATTCAGAAAGACTAACATTATAAGGCATAAGCAGCCTATAGTCAAGAAAGCATCAAGTAGTATTACTGGTTAAGATCAACAGAAGTCGGTCAGAACTGCTAGTTTTATGTCGTAGTATCCAATTCATCACAAATAAGCAAACACATAAGAACTGCCTTGCTGGAATCTAACCCTCGTCTGTCAGAGATCTGCATCTTGAATGATTGAAATCTTAGAGTACGTTTACACGATGAAAAAACGGAAAACGATCTGCATTTACATGGATCTTGCGAAACGAGTAAAAACACTGTATTCTGCAAGCCCGGCCAGTGGAGGGTGATGTTGCGATATTAAGAAATCCGTACCCTTTTTTAAGCTAAAAGCGCTTTTATTACACTTTATAAATACATAAATAAATACTAATTATGTCTCCACCTGTTGTAGTGGTGCAGTAAATATACTTTTAGCTGGAAAAAATGACAATGGGAATGTCACGCAGCACAACCAAGCAGCATGGAGGCCGCCATTATAGTTTGGGGAATACTCGTGCATGCCAACAGCCTGAACGCTTAATATGCATGCGAATGACTTTATCGTTTTTTTGGAAAACGCCACCTTCAGAGTTTACACGGAAACGATCAAAAGTTTGTATTTTCAGTCCCCCTAAAGGTGGGTAACCAAACAGCACTGACCCCCATTGACTTCTATTGTACGGATACAAAACCAGGTGAACGGGGGCCACTTAACAACATTCTTCAAAGTATCTTCTTTTGTGTTCTGTGGAAGAAGGTCATACAGATTTGAAAGTAAATGATGACAGAAATTTCGTTTTTATATTCACTTTAAGATTTGAATCATTCAAGGTGCAGATCTCTGACAGAAAAGTGTGCGATCTTTCGGAGTGCGAAGTTAATTTATAAATTGTATTTTAGTTTGATTCTATGCAGTACTCCTTATTTTGCCGTGCTTTTGAATTTATATTTACATTTAGTAATTTAGCAGACGCTTTTATCCAAAGCGATTTACGAAGAGTTCAGGGAGCAATAAGCGATATGTCATAAAAGAGCAATAGTACGATAGGTACTAACACAAAGTTATTACTAGTTTACTAGTAATACTAGTTACTAGTAAACAAAACTACTTTCAACAAAAGCTAGACCACTACCTTTTGAGAGAAGAGAGAGGGTTAGTGTTTATTTTTAATTTTTTTCATTTGTCCATCATGTATTCACGGAAGAGGTGTGTTTTAAGTAATTTTTTGAAGGTTGTGAAAGATGTGGTTGACCGGACCGAGTTGGAACGAATGTTCCACCAGGAAGGAGTTGTGAAGGAGAATGAGCGGGAAATAGATTTAATTGCACTAAATGCATTACAAGAAATCAGAGAACTTTCAAGTCATTTGTTTAGTCTGTCACCCATGTTCCATTCTTAAAATTGTGAAGTTATTTAAAGGAACAGTTCACCCTAGAATTACATTCTTGCGGCCTTTTTAGAACAGTGATAATTTTGTTAACATTCATCAAACCTGACTAAATTAGCTCAAGATATGAACTGTTTTTGCTCAAAAATGTCACAAATTTTGTGTCATGAGATATGTATTAACCATGGACGTGTAACCTTGCATCCGTGTGGGGTTTTTTTTATGTTGAATATACTGCAAGCCAGAATTTCAATTATTATCACTTCAAAATGCCCAAATCGTGTTCACCTAGGACAGCATGAGGGAGGGTGAGTAAACTAGGGCAAACATGTCATTCTAAGGTTAACTGTTCCTTCAATGTAGTAAAAGACCAATATAATGCTGTGGCTGATGGATATTTGGATTTAACGTTTGTATTTAAAGGAATTGGTTATCTGTCATCATTTCTTCCTCTCATGTCGTTCAAAACCTGTATATGACTCTTTCGTCTGTGGAAGATATTTTGAGAAAATGTCTGGTTTTGTGTCCATACAATGAAAGTCAATGGGCTCCAATTTTGTTTGGTTACCGCCATTCTTCAAAATTTCTTATTTTGTGTTCTGCAGAAGAAAGAAGGTCTCAGTTTAAAATGGCACTAGGTAAGTAAATAATTATGAAATTTTCATTTTTGGGTGAACTATTCCTTTAAGATTGTTTTGGATTTACAGGCTGCTAACCAAGCACGTAACCCCCAATAAGGGTTCTTCCAGTTCCTTCAGTTTTCTCTCATTTACAGCAACTAAATTGTGTAATACTACACACATCTTTAACCCACATCAACAGCTGGGCCTTATTTTGACCTCTCACCTTGTGTCGTAGCCAAACCTTTCAAGTACCTGCAAAATAATGAACCAAGCGTGCTCCTCACCTGTAGTACTCTATGAACGCAGTTTGCTCCGAGATGGCAGCCAAATCCACTTGCACCTTGCTGGTGTCTGGCATGGCCAGAAGCTGCTGGATGATGTTGTTGGACATCTGCTGCAGGAAGCGCAAGCTTTGAGTATAATCTCCTCGCGGAGAGAAGATCTCATCCAATCTCTCCAGGTGTTCCTTCAGACCAACCCGCATATTATTCAGAGAGTTACCCACCTGAGAGCGAAGAAAAAGTGCAGATCACCATTGGCAACATAACGGAAGCGATTTGGCATATAAACCGTACATAAATGGACATGTGCGGGGTAGAAAGTGGCGAGTGCCTCAAAAAGTAAAAACTTTATGCAAGTGAGAGGCGTAAATGCAAGTGGCAGCCAAACAAGCTGGACTTCAATTTGCAGTTTGGAGGCTTTCATTGTGGCTAAGCTGTGTCTGGCTAAACAAAATTGACCATGTACTGTTTGCATACATTTGGAAAATAAAGATGAAACTTGAAATCGTACAAAAGACGACCCCGCTTGCTGGTAAAGAGGCAAACCTCGCAAGTGTGGTGATGATGTGAGAGTTGCGTGTTAGACAGAGTGAGAACGTTTCTTCACCTTATTTCACAGTAAACAATTAAAAATAAAGCTGGCGCTGAAGAGAAAGCTATTTTAGAAACAACGTATTTCTGGATCCTCCCACACAGACATTACACACAACTGTCAATCACAATTAGAGTCGGACTTCTTCTCAAAATGGAAATCTCTATGGAGTTTCAAAATAATATTTACACGTTTATGTTTGTGTTGTTATTTATAAAATAGCTTTTAATGTAGGTGGTATGTTCTTTTTTTCCATTGCCTCTGTATTTTTTCATTTTAGTTAATATTTTTATTTTATTCAGTTATGTATATAATTTTGTTTATTCATTGCTCATTTATTTTGGGCGAAAGGGATAATGGAAACTGTTGTTGTATCACCATGCTTTGGACTAATAATGTTCAATAAATATATTACAAATAAAATGTATAAAATACATATACAGTATATTATAATATATATATATGTGACCTAAACAACCTTGTCAAGAGCATCACTAATTTAATAAATGTTAACATGTGTTAAGAAATGAAAAGAACAAAAAAAAGATAAATAGTTTTTCAGAATGTACTATTTACAGGTACAGTATGTGTTGAGGTCAAATGGTCATTTTTGTTTTATTCTGGGAACTACTAACAATATTTCTCCCACATTTCAAATAAAATATTGTTTATGTTTATATTTATTTGCAGAAAATGAATGCTGGAGTAACGGTTGAAAATAACATAAAAGATGCTCTGTATGTCCACAGTACAAATGCTGATTAAATGAAAAGTCTCTTATTTTTTTGCGGCTGTATAAAACATTATGAACTTGGGTACACGGATGCGCTTTACATCTGCCTGTCGATATGTTTGGTTGAGCTTCTCCTCCCCTTCTTGTAGCAGGCATTGTGGGATTTCTCCTTTTTGCCTTTTGGCAATAATTCAATTAAAAACCTTGTTTGGCTTCAGTGAAATGAAATATGTAGTACTGTTAGAATAAAGCATTATCGTCTAGCCCTGTAAGTCATCATTTCAGGACTGTGAAACAGTATTTAAGATTCATAAAGCAGATTCACCGTCTCTGTGGATATAGCATGGGAAGTCTGAACTCTACACCATTTTATTCACAGTTACAAGCTATTTTCTGGCACATAACCATTGGCAGGATCAACAGTAGCCTTTTAAAAATCTTGGTATCTCCACAAATCACTTTAACACGAAGTCTCGATTTTAAAGAAACCTTCACTAAAGCTAAAATTGGATTTATTCAGGTTCGCTGGAGCCAAGGCTGTAATTGTGTTTATTCAGGATGCTGTCATTTTATTTAAAAAGTGTGCTCTGGAGAGATTTTGCGATATGAACGCCCAACCGGGATGCAATGCATTATGGGCCAGCGTGCCAAAGAAATATTGGCATACAGTATAGTAAGAGCGACAGTAGAGATTTCGGAAGAGTAGTATTAGCGAAACAACAAATTTTTACTGCATTGCCAGCTGGTAATGGACATTACAGGCTACGTAAGGAAAACTTTCTGCCAGCCAGTCATCCTGCCAGCAAAATGCTCTTTTTAGCAAACTCAACCCGCCAGATGCTAAATTACAGAGCGCTCATAGCCAAGTCATGCGGCAAGAAACCAAATTTGGTTTGGTTGTGGGTTGTGTTAAATATAACAAAGTGGTAAATTAAGAAGGACTGCCCAATACCAAGTACACCCAAAGACTATATAATGCTTTTGTGACATCAAAACACAAAAACAAAATACGTTTGCTATTCTTTTATTTAACACTGACATTTACCAATCTGAAAAGTAAATCTGGATAAAACCAGTGAATTTGTTGTTAAGGTCCCATTCCCTGCGATCGCATATTCAACCTTTAGTTAGTGTGTAATGTTGCTGTTAGAGCATAAACAATACCAGCAAAATGATAAAGCTCAAAATTCAGTGCCAAGCGAGATATTGTCTTTAATATAATTCATTTTTCAAGGACTACAGAGAACGGCTGGAATCGGACTACAGCCATCTACTTCCCGGGTACATGATGTCACTATTCCGAGAGCTTTTAATAACCTCCGCCCAAAGGAATAGGCCAAAAAAGGGGCGGGGCCTTCCTTAGAGAAGAGGAAGAGCCGCTGGAGTAGTGTTTTGTTATCAGAGATTGACGCCAAAGTAGGAAAACAATTTGTGATCTCTAACAAAGATTGACGGAAACTCTTACTCTACATTGAAGGATAGTTCACCCCAAAATAAATCTGTCATCCTTTATTCACTCTCATGTCATTCTAAAAATGTATGACTTTCTTTTGTAGAACACAAACTAAGATATTTTGAAGAATGCCGGTAAGCAAACACCATTCTTCCCCATTGGCTTCCATTGTATGGACACATTTCTCTAAATACCTTCGTGTTTCACGGAAGAAAGAGTCACATACTGTACAGGTTATGAACGAAATGAGGGTAAATAAATTATGAAAGAACATTTTCTATTGGGGAACTATCACTTAAAACTTACATTAAAACAAACCATAAAAAAATATGTGGGCAAAAATACCTATATTTTACTATATGTGCTAACAAAGATATAAATTTTAACAAAATGCGTAACTGCCCGGAGGCGTATAGCAAAGATGGCCGCTGAGTGGCTTCCCTTAACGGACTTTAGTACTACTCAATGAATTTGAGCAACAGTCAGTGCAGGCCCACTCATTCTGACAGCCCCAATTTACAGAAACAACATTTTTAATCCCTATAATGCAGATGGATTTTTAATCCTAGACTTCTCTGGATTTTTCTTGCCTTCACACATCATATGGCTGCATTTGCATCTGGAGATGTTTCTAGAGCCTGAAACTCCTCAAAACTGTAAGTCAAAATGGAGACAGGCACGATATGGCCACAACTCTCTTTTGCAGAAGCGTGCGTGTGTTACTGTTAAATCCCTGCGGCTGTGAAATGTCCCCGAGGCTCCATCATTTACACAGGCACTTTTCTGATTGACTTTAATCATGACCTTCTTCGGCATATTAGAAATGAGACGACATGATGGGTGAACCGGTGCAGGTGGAGGATGTTAAACTCTTACCATACTGCCAATGCCATCCAGCGTATGATTGGCGTTAGAAATTGAGTAAGTTAACTGGTAGACTCCATCATTGGTTTCACTGTTTCCATAGAAACCCACACCCACGGCTGAACTGTAAGAAACACAAATGCTTGTATTATAATCACAGCTTCACATCAGTGGAAATCTTTCATTTTGTTTCAAACAGACCAGTGTAGTAAAGCAGTTTGTTGAGGATTTGAGGGATTTAAAGGTAAAGCGCATCGTTTTTATTCAACTCAGGAGTTTTCCTATTTTCCTGTAGAGGGTGTGTTTTGGAAGCACACATTGTTTATAAAATGTAAGAATGCACTTTACGTCGCGTTGGATAAAAGCGTCATCCAAATGCATAAATGCCCTTATCAAAATGAGGAATCAACGTTTTCTTGATATCTTGAAATAGGGATGTCACAATATACTTGTATTGACAATAACTGTGACATTAATGACAGTGATCGTTGATATTGTTTTAATACTACATGTGATAATATCATGAATAATTCAGCGTAAGCATCTCGTAGTTAAGATGCAAACAGAGAGGGGGTGATTTTGACATTTCATTTATTTTAACATTGTACCTTTAGAGGCACAATGAATACCTAAACTATATAAACATATTTTAAGTATAATGAATTGGCCAAAAGGAGCGTAAAATAAAATGAAAGACAAATTCGACTGACATCATTATTTATGTAAATTTCAATAGATATCGCAATAATAAATTTAAATACACCCATGGAAAAAAGGTAGAGACCACACGACATTTTCTTTTTAAAAATACAGAATTGTGAGCTTTTCCTACATACATAGAAAAATATTAATTCTTCATTCAAATCTGATATTTTGACATACTATGAAATAAAAGTTGAGAAATAAAACGTTCCTAAACAGTCAATCTTTTAGTTAAATGTTAATAGTGTTGTTAGAGCAAGATTCACCATTACTACAACGATTTGAATTACCAATATAAACAACAAATTTATTAAATCAAATTTTTATTAAAACTCCAAAAAGACCTTTGGTGTGTGTATATTTAAGATAAAAAACAACGACCAGAGTGATTCAAACCCACCCGACTGTTAGCACCATTGCACCGATGAGCTCTTACTTGGTTTCACAGGAAAAGTGAGCTCACCAGCAGGCGTTCGGCCGTGTAATTCATCACTTTGACTGATTCGGTCTCGTGATCGCTTCAACTGTGAAACCTGAGTAAATATTTCAAACCGAGCCCCAGAATGTTAGTCGACCTAATTAGACCGCTGCGCTGGGTCATAACAGCCCGGTCAAGCATTAGGGGCCGTTCAGTCCATCCCCTTCACCTCCCCCCAGTCCTGGAGCCAATACATGAGACACTGTGTCTGGCCGTGTGATAATATCTCCGGTCATTTTCCTTGAAAGTGCTCATTTCGCAGGCTGACAAAAGCAAGAACAAAGAGAAATGTGAGCACACGGCACTTTGTGTGTGAGAAAGCTGCTTTGATTGCTATATCGGTATGACTGATGGGCCGCTTCGACGGTTCATATCAAATAATTATTTTTTGTTGTGACTGAGACGCGTGTTAGTGACCATATTTCCAGATGAATGCTTTTAGAAGAGATCACATCCCTCTGTGTCCTGGCAGAAACCTGTTTTCTGTCTGTCACATGACTGATGAAGCCATTGTGAGAATGGGATCAAATCATGTGTTTTCATGTGTTCAACACTGTTTAGATGCTAAGCTACATTACACGATCGGCGAATCGGCGACAGTGTTAATATCGGCATTAAAAAACCCATGCCAGTCAACAAAGATCACTGTATATACTCGCTAACTGTTGTCAATTGCCAACAAGGCACTTTTAAGACAAAAGAATGGAATCTTCATGAAGACCAAATTCACACGTACGTTACTCATATTTCTAAAAGCCCACGGTCACGGTGTTCAACCACACACTCACAACCACAGGAAAACACCCACACACACTCACAGACAATGTGCTGCATTTGTTGTTAGGTTTCACACAGTTATGAGCAAAAATCTGTCTAAAAATGATCCTAAAGTAAACACAGGCAACCTTTAGTATAGGCTACTTGAGAACAATAAGGAAAGAGCGGACGGCACATGCCATCCTGCAATACAGCGACACCTCAACAGGATGCATGTGTGTCTTAGGGGGGTCAGAGAATCCAGTTTCTGATTTCCCTCCAAGCAAGGATTCAGGCTCTCTGCTTAAATCATAATAACAACTCCCAGCAGTGTTCTTACGCCCATTATGGGGTGTGTGTGCTAGCCCGGCTCTCACCTTGCATCCGCCCAGCCGCTGAAACCAAAGCTCATCTTGTTACATCTCACTCAAACCCTACAGATCTCCATTCATTTGAGTGGCAAAACCAAATAAGAAGGAAGTGATTGAACAAAAGCTGTCTGTGATATAAGACAGTAATAAGTAATGCAGGATACTGAAAGCCAGATTAAACCTGCAAGATTTCAAACACTTCTTGAAGATCCCTCCAGAGTGAATCATGTTTATATGTCAGTGTTTCATACTAATATATATACTGCACGTAACAGTAAAAGTCTCGTGGACTTATAAATTGCTTCAGTAAACACTTAGATGCTCCAGCTAAGCACTGATAGGATACTGCAGGATAAAGTGCCATTTCAATGACTAATTCGCCCTAATGCGGCTGATAACAGTCACATTATCTCTCTAAGCTGCAACCTCAGATGCCATTTTGCAGGATATGAATTAGTCGGTCAGTTCCCGCTAAAAGGATCCGCTGTGACTGGATCTTCACCCTTCAGCCATTTACACTGAAGGAAGGTTTCAAATCAAACACAGCTTTTATTTTTTTAAATATACAAACCTGTAGGCGACTGAAAATCGATGCCAAAATCATGCATCGTAAAGTGACAGGGTTGCCAGATCTTCACAGATAAAAAATAAGCAAATAAAGACAAGACGAAAGCAAGCCTTAAAATGCTAAATATATATATATATATATATTATAAAACCAATAAAATTCTCACAATCTGCAACAAATCACTTATTAAGACAAGCATAAAAGGACTTATTATGAACAAACATGGCAACAGAGCAAAAGAGCGCTGTGTGATGCAGCCTTCCGGACAAAAACACAACACAGCGCGTATCAGTGGTTTAGTTAATACTGATGGACAAAACAAACCTTTAGCGAAAAATATGTCGCTATGGTTGGTTACCAGTTAGTCAACAATCAGAAATGCTGGAGTGTGTACTATGTGTGGCTAAAGTTATTCGCTAAGCAGTGGGTGGTGCTAGAGAAGTAGTTATTAATATTCTTCCGTGTTCAACCTATCAAGATGTACATTCCAGGACCGGGTGTTCGCTGGGCCTGGTGTCAATAAAAGTTTTAATTTCAGGAACAAGGACGACTTCAGTTCTGACACTTACAGGATGTTTGTTTTAATACAATGAGCTTTATACAACAAATGTTTAGTTATAATCAAATTAGTTCATATAACCCGATGCACTGTGGTTCAGAACGAGAAAACCGAGCAGACCTTTCAGTTCTGATCATCATATATTAAACATGTAACTGGAAAACTGTTGAAAATGATTATATTTTACCGTGTAGGATGGGGTGAATCAATGTTAACAATACATTGCTAAATAAAAGAACTAGGTCTTGAACACTTGGATTCAAACAAGACAAAACTATTTTTATCAAGTATAATACCAGTTTTAAACTGGTAATCACCAGTAAAACTACATTGACTGGATAAAACTGTTATGGTTCTGTTTTTTAAATCAAAATGGTCAAATGAAATATAATCACATTAAAGAGACCCCTTGATGCTAATAAATGTTTAATGAGAATCACATGGACCACATGACAAAACATGAAATGTTCGTAGTTAACCATTCAGTTATGGTCTTATTACTCAGTAACATGTAATATGCTTTTTCTGATGAGAGATACAGTAGATCATTTCTGTTTTTCAAATAATAAGGTGACAAATACATAACACCTTCAAGCAAAACTGTAACCATTGTAGGCAATGAAGTAGATATTTTCACAATAAAAAGACCACGTTTACCTGACACATGATTTCTCTTAATGTTTATCAGCAGCAACAGAGAAAAGGATCTTAGAAAAATGATCAGTAATTAAACAGCATACTGATGTTTAAAGTAACAATAAGTTACTTATTACTTATTTAATAACAACTAAGGACTTATTATGCAGTATCTGCAGTATCAATAATGAATACGAAAGTCAGAAATTGAGAATAAAACTGAATCTTTATAGAAGCTGGTTATCACTTTAGGGTCAGGTGTGAAGGGATAAGCAGGACTTTATGCTAAGCAGCATCACGCTACAGCACTTAGCATGACAAATGACCTTCTGTCCACGACTGGAATGTTAACTCAATCCGGACTCTAAACTTTCATGACTGTCACAAGTTTAATCTGAAACCTATGCAAATTGAATTTAGCACTGGCATAAAAGCATTTGTCTTCTATTATTGGTTTAATAAATAGCAAACAGTGTTAGCATTGTGCTTACCCTCCAATGCTCTAGAGGGAAACTGACCTCAGGGTCTTGAGCCCCCCAAGAGCATTGATTTAGATATTTCTCAGGGCATGAACTGAACTTTAGGTGAAGACAAAGATATCTGATGTCTACACTGGACACGCCGCGATGCGACAAGAAATATAATCCACACTGGATGTAGCGCAATAGAACAAGCCGTGTTCAAACTTTGTTACTAATAACAAATAACTTTAGTAGCCAATACAATAAACTATTGTAAAAACTTCCACGGAAACTTTATTTAGTTTATGATAAATATATGTGAATATAAATACATATACCCTATAATTCCTGAAGCTCAAACAGTACATCATGGGTCCCAGCAACAAATGATCATGGTATTGATTCCAGAAAAATAACTTGATTAAACCTTATGCAATGGATTTATCATGTTTAGTTGCATTGGATAAAAATGCCAAATAAAAACATTAAAACTATCATATAAACCCATTATATTACCCATTCTGGCACAGTTTTGCTTAAACAAGAAAGTCCCCAATGCACTAAAATGATCAACACCAGACACCAGGCATAACAGTTCCTGATGTGGTTTTGATCGCCTGTTCGTTTTAATTAAATACACTGAACAACAACACGTGCCGTGACAGGTGCTGGCTTGCAGCCCAGGAATGAATTTCTGCAACATATCGGCTCAGAGAGAGAACAGAGGTGGAGGAGGATTAATTCTCTCGATTTCCATCCTACTTCCTGCAAATCAGTGCTGAAAGCAGAGGTTCATGCTCTGACATCCTCCTCCGTTTGTGAGATCAGAGGAGTGAGGGTAAGGTCTGGCTTAAATACTATAAATATCTCCTCCTTAACTGGTGTCTCGTTCATTTACCCACAGCTAAAAACCAAATCCAATCCAAATGCAATATTATCCCTGCCTGGCACAATGCACTGACATACTAAATTAAAGGTGAAAGGTTAAAGAAATGTCATTCTGTATCCTAAAACGACTCTTTGCAACTCAACCGCAAACAGCGTTATTCATAAATAGGGCTAAGTCAAAGGGTTGATTACCATGAAATGTGTGTGTAAATGGCATGATATTGTGTCTAGACCAGTGATTCTCTGGGGGCCCTAAGATGGATCCAGGGGGGGCACAGGATTTTTAACATTTCATGAAATATCGACATTTATCAAAGATTGTATTCAATCAAACATCAACCAAAAGAATGTATGCTCCAGTATTGTATTACTGAATAAGTATTTGGTTTACTTAAAATTATAAGTCTTTATCGGGGGTGCATTATACACAAAGGGGGCATTTCAATGAAAACGTTTGAGAACCACAAAGTGTTTGCATTTACTAAGGCATTGTTATTCACAAATGGCAAACTATGAATGAAATCAGTCACCACGTGGAGAGCAGCACGCGCCTCGGTTTGACACAAAACAAAGACGTGACTTTACTCACCATATGACCAGGCCGGTGATAACAGCGGCCCATGTGACACAGCAGGTGTCGGGTCTCTTGACCTCCTCATCCTCTTTCCTCTGACATCGGAACAGGCATGTCAGATACACCGAGAGCACCAGCAGACTCAGGCCAAGACCAATGGCGGAAACACAGGCCAGGAAGATCAAAGACTGCAGAGTGAAACAAACACATGGTCAAATGAAAGTTGTTAAGGATTGATTTACCTGTCGTCGCTGATGTCATTACGATACGAAAATTGTAAGAAATTGTAAATGGGGCTGCACCTGAATGTCACACACACAGAACTTTGTGATGCTATTTTTGAAGACTGAGGGAGTTTTAAGTATGTAGAAGAACAGAGGAACGGAGGAGTGTGATTAGGCGTCTTGATGTTGTGCCTCGAACAGTTCACGAGAGCTGTGGGTGGATAAATGGTACAATGGTTTTTATGATGGGCGAGCTGAGGCCCCATGCACGTAGCCATGGTAACCCACATGCACTAAGGCTAAAGAGAAACATCATGTGATAAGAGTAAAGCACGACAGCCCTGTGGTCTTGTGATCCAGCAGGAGGACGGAAGAAAGCTGGATATCAGAAGGTTGAGAAAACACCATCACTGGATTCTGCTCTTCACGATGATAACCCAAAATATAATGTATCAACATTTATTCATTCTAACGTCACGCTAAAGGGGCCAACACTGTGGTTACATCAGCTGAAAACTGAAAACAGTGTGCTAAAGGGAATTTGATTTGACACATTAAATGAATCGCATTGGTCTTGGGAAATCCTGAGTGAATTTTCGAAAATCCCTAAGAGTGGCGTGTAATTGTTTTAACTGCGCTTGCTGGTCTAGACTAACAAAAAAACATCACTTGAAGGATTTATACGCAAATGCAAACAGTTTAGATTTGTTATAATATTTAAAGCCATGTATCGTTGCTGTCCAAATTTGCTGTTTTCCAGGAAATGTACGGTAAAAAGCTCAAACTTAAAAATGATTAAATGCTGTGTCGAGAAAGAACCAATAACTTGATTCTGCAATGATGCAGTAACCTCTGAGCATGTTGCCCTGTTTACTTTATTATTAAGTTAGCACTTATTTTCAGCATCATCAATTGGATTAATGACCAGCAAGCGTATGGTTGTGTATTAAACGCTGCAGGTGATCATTACCCACAATGCAATTGTTTGATCTCTAAAATTGTCCCATTGTTGTCACAGGATGTTTAACAGAAGAGGCCAATAAATGTGAACCACAACATTAAACTTAACTTCCTGCCAGCGATTGTAAACATATGAAAAAATTCGGAAGGGCAAACGATGAATTACATATGTCCCACAGGCCAGAGGTTAACCTGTGACTCCTAATCCCCAGCAGTATGTGATGTGCTTGCATACCCTGTTGTGTAGTGTGGTCTGTGGTGGCACCAGTGATGACGTCACACTTAACACTGAATAATTACCATATTATTTTTACTGTAGAATTATAAACCACCAATATTGAACGACCGTTTGAATGTTAATGTCACTGTTTCAACATGACAAACTATTTAATAACTACTAATGATTAATCCTATTTTCAATGACATTTTCCCACGTGACAATGTTTATTCCAAACCTGTGTGGTCACATACTAAAGGAAAAACTGATGTCAAAGAAGCAATTGCGAGAGGAAATTTTAACCCAGATAAAGCATGTTGTTCCATAAGCTGGGTTGCAACGCCATTGATTTCTTCAAGTGAACCAGAGAAATATGACCTTGAACGAGGCATGTAATATCCTTTTTCTCAATAAAAAACACCAGCCGGAGTATCGACTCAATCGATGCGGAAAATGTTTCTCTGGAGACAATATCTCCAGCTAAAGTACAAATCACTGTCAGGGGAACAAGAGTTTCTTTGATAGAGATGCGAGTCGTCTGTTTGTGAACCTATGACCATGTTTGAGCGATTTCATGTCTGGTTTATTTCGTACCATTCGGTTATGGGCACAACTACGTCGCCAGAGAGAATGTACTTAAACACGATCATCCTCTGTATATGAGAACGTAAAGCATCAATAGAGTTTAAAAACATGATAACTGCAGATTAAGGTCCGTTTATACATATACAAACATTCATAGATTTAAAAGACCAAGATGTTTAGTGTGCACATTAAAGTGGACTTCAGTTCTGCAGTTCTTTCCTTACATTTAAAAGCATTATGTACAATAGAGGGTTCATGATATAAACTACACGACACACTCTTCAGCCCCTCTGAGACAATATGACGGTTTAAACACATAGCCTACTGTGTTCATGAACAGGCTTTGGGTGTCCCAGCTTTTGAACATCAGAAAAAAATGAACACACAAAACAATAGCATAAACATCAAACGTGTCTTTGTTTGGCAAGAAATATGTATCAAGAAAAATGGCACCATATTAAAAGATATACTATATTTTACAATATACCTGATTCTTGCCTTCAGGTGTTTTATTGTGCTTCCTTTAACCAAACTACAAGTACAATATTGATATTGCAACCGAGCGTGCATTTGTGTAGTTTCGCCGGTGACAGAACACAAATAAACAAACAAAACTCTCACATCTGTTACAATATTGTATAGGATGTCCCCCTCATTCTTTAAGTCTACTCTGCAAAAAATGACTTTCTTAGTCATTTTGTCTTGTTTTCCAGTAAAAATGTCTAAACATTCTTGAACTTGAACTGACCTAATAAAATAAGTTTTATTTTTAGTCAAAAAATATAAAATGTCACTCAATTTGTGCTTAAAACAAGCAAAAAAATTTTCTTGAATTGAATGACTAAGTTTTTTTTTTACCCCAATAGCAGATTATTTTTATTGTTTTAAGCACAAATACCCTGACATGTCATATCATAATTACTTATTTTCTTAGGTCATTTAGCTCATCAGGAAAATGCATCTTGATTCAAGAATCTGTAGACAGTTTTACCGAAAAAAGAGATTTATGTAAGAAAGTCATGTGTGTTAAAGCCCCTCACCTGCTGATAGTTGCCGTCCTCCGGTTTAAAGTCGCTATCAACCGACTGGAAACGCAGGTTAACATGCGGGAAATTGTGCAGCCAGTAGGTCCACCACGGGGCAATGTAGTCCTGTCGCGCTAGGGCCATCCCGGAGGAGATACCCGATAACCGCTGATCCAAACACCCGAGAACCGGAGCCCGACCGCCCCGTTAATCCGCTCTCACTCTTCACTTTACAACAGCAAACACACTGAAGGATGATGAACACAGGATGACCGGACAGGGAAACACCGCACGGAAGTATTTCCACTGACTTCTTGCGCGTAAAGGGACGCATAACACAAGAGTTGTGAATGTAACTCCATGCAGAGCGAGCATCTGTGAGCTCAAACCTCACGGACTCGACTGGTATGACGCCTGCGCAGCGCTGCGCAGCGCAACACAAACGCGCACCCGACCTGACCCGAGCGCGACACGCGTTGTTTTTTACTTACTTTATTACTTAGTTGCGTCGTTCCTAGATTTGACTGCATCAAGTTAAGCGTCTGGTACAGCTTGTCGAAGCTCGGAGTCTAGGCTAGTGTTGACTGTCCGCGGGTGTCTTGTATAGAAAAATATATAATGTTAGGATTATTGAAAAAAAACCCTGTTCTTTCAAAAGATTGGGGAAACCTTACACATTTCACAGATGTAAGAATGCATATCATTCAAACATTCAATACCTGATTTAAGACACGTTGTTTCATACATTGTGCTTCTGGATTATTTTGCATATAAGAGATTATAGATCAGAGCAAGTAGGCTACACTGATTTCCTGCAGTCGCTCTGCTTTCTCAGTTTCGCTCACGTTTGACATCTAGTGGACAAAAAAAATGCACATCATATGAAAACAGCTCCAGTCCATGAGTTTATAACCTAAAAGTATATATTTTCTCTCTCATTATTTGCTTACCCCCATAAAATACCAGATGTACACTGTATGACTGTATTCTTCAGTTGACAACAAGTCATTTTTTCCCCAAATACTGATCACCTCATACATATAGGGCTTTTTTTAGCTTCACCATTTAGGCGACTCACGTGTACACAAATATTGAATATTGGTATTAAAATTGTTTTTATGTTCATCTGAAGAAAATAAGTCATATACATTTTCATTTTTGGGTGAACTGTTTCTTTGAACCTTTCCTATCATGGTGATGACTATTTTGTGTTTTTTTTTTAAATAATTTGTTTGATGTATACATGGCCAGTTTGATCCATTACTACCCATAATTCTGAAAAAGGTAGTTTCCCATTAAAACACCACTTAGTGCTTTTTCAGTCATAGTTCTCATCTTATATGTGTTTACATGTTATCTTGTTGTAAACGTCTATAATTAAAGAGTTCATTTCCAAAAGCGTACTTTTATTCATTTTCATAAAACATGTTTTTTTGTGCATTCGAATTTGCAAATGGGCTGTTCAATTCAATTCTATAAATAGCCCTATATCTTTTTATTATCATACGTTATGAATATGCACTAACGTCCCATACTTTTACTTTGATCTGAAATAGACCTACGCTGAAAAGTCTGTTTAAAGTTCAACAGAATAATTTACACGTATGTTAATCATACTTTTTATTAGTCGATCATATACGTGATTGTGTACCAAGAGGTGGCAGTAGCACATAACAAGTCAAAGAGAAAAAGAGAACAGTGGAAAACAACAGAAAGATCAACACCCAATGGGTTGTGGGATATTACTATTTAGAAACGTTCATAAAATGACAGTCTGTGTTCATGTGTGTACCTGTCATGAATCACTGGAGTGAAATGTAAACGTGTGCTGTCACTGCATGAATTTAATGAATGCAACTGTGTGAAATGTGACGCGTTTTCAGCTGGTGAATCATGTTTAACCGAACATTATTTTTATATTATGTTTGAGGCTATATAATTCCAGTCGCTCTGTAGTTATTTTTCTAACACATGTTAGATTGATTTTAATAACAGTACTTATTTGGCTGCAAGCACCATCCTCATAACACGTCATCGAAAAAATATGAATCAGACCCAGCTAAATAAACAGCTTAATCCAGCCTTTGGTTATTTTCTGTACTAAGCCGTTCACTCGGTCCGATCAGACCGGTGTCTGCTGGTTTTCCAAGAGGTTTCAAATTATATATATATGTGAAACAAGAGATACCTCAAACCTGGGTTTGTTATATTCCGTATGCCAAATAAGTATTAGGTTTGTGACATGCCTTCAGATCTCATCTGTGTCATGTTTTCTTTCACATTTCCTCCATGTGTGGACTAGTCCGAGATCGTGAACATAATTGATTCCAAGTAAGAGTCCCAAGACAAATCTGCATAATAAACTTTCCCATAAAGTTTGTATCTGAACTTCACCATTACGCAGAAAACAACCTCCTTCCATCACCTGCCGTTATTACACATTAATCCTCATATTCCTCTGCCAGATGGTTTGCTTTTGATGTTCGGAAAACGTATAGCGATATTATGGAGTTCTGCTCTTTGGTTATTGCTTTTTGGGATTTGGAGCCGTAAATCCCTCTGTGGCGCATTGAATGACTAAGACCTATACATATGAATGAAGATTTACACCTCAGCCTCAAAGAGTTTGCGTTGTTCAATCAGACGTGGCTACTCACTCGCTCCCAGGGTTGTACTGTGAATAATATCCTAGCTTCAAATAGGCAGAGCTTTTTTCCTTTAGACTTTGTTTTATTGTAATCTGCTCTCCTTCAAATGCTGGCTCTGAATGTCCCTGACCAACGGATCTATGTGGACGTGAGTAATGAAAGAGCATACAACTAAAGTAAAAATTGTATTGTTGATGAATGATCGCACAGACAAACGCTGTTATATTTCTTAGAAAACAGACTAATGGTTTATGCCAGAAAGACAGTTAAAGGCACAACATGTAAAAACAATATTTTCAATGTAATTGCGTATTACGTGAAGTCGTGAACGTGTTTCGCAGAACAGATCAGGGCGAGCAAACTGTATATGTGAAAATAACTGATCGTTTCGTTAGATAAGACTTATTTTCTCCTTATTCATCGTCTGGTATCGTCGAAAGCTTCAACCGTTTGGAGTCCATTGAAGTCCACTTTATGGAAAATAATCCTGGAACTTTTTCATCAAAAACCTTTATTTATTTTTGACTAAAGAAAAAAAAATACATAAACGTCTTGGATGACAACGGGGTGAGTAAAAGTGAACAATTCCTTTATATGGCAAATGCTTTTGCGTTGATTTGTGCGCCCGTGGGTGTGACCCTAAAAAGGAAGTGTTTTCAGGCAAATTGTTGGCGCATTGCTATTTTGAGGAACTAAAGTCTAAAGTCAATGGCGCACTTACTTTAAAAAAGTTATTTTAAAAGCTTGATAGTATAAAATTAGCCTCTGAGCGCTTTCTCTTTACTCCTTACACAGAGGGAAGGGCAGCATTAACTCACCTTTAAGCATTAAAATAGCATATGTATGCATGCCCGTGTTGTAGAAGCAGAACTAAAACAGCAATGATCATTTCAGATCATTTCATTTCAGAGTAAAGTGCAGTTTTATGGAAAACATATTTTGCAATTGTTAAAAAACACCACATAGACATGTAAACAACAATAAAAAACTTGATTTTCAACACAGGGGGGCTGGACCTTAAAATTAAATACTCAGAACACGTTAGCAACGACATAGTAATGCCCTGGAAACCACCTTTGACATCCTGCATTGTGAAGGCTGGAACAGTAAAATCCCAACAGCATACATTTGACCTTCTGCTAAGTATTTGGATGTTTTTTTGCTGTGGTAACTCTGTCTCTCTTCCTCAATTGATTTTTACCTGTAATGTGTGTCACTAAACTATTGATCTTATGTTTTGTCCCCTTTGACCATTACAAGGATAATCCATTTGCTCAGTGGAACAAGGTGACTGTAGAGTAGTTCAGGAAAGAACAAATCATGCACTTTCTTTTGGGAGCCCTTAAACCTTGAAGTATAAACAAAAGTGCAAACAAAACTCATTTTATTCATATGAAATGTGGCATATGTAGACGGTGGGCTATCAGCGGTCTTGGGATCTAACAAGCAGCACTTTTTTGTGTGAACGGGCAGATAAACTGACTAATGTTTTCATGTAGGGTAGAAAGACTTAAATATATATATTCTGCTTTTGTTTTCTTGTTCTGTAGCAGCTTTAATTCGAAGGCCTTAAATGTATATGATTGTCTGAAACAAGATTAAGGCAGCATAATAAACGGAATTGGTCCAAACGTGTGCTTGTAGAATGAAGCCAGTCATTGCAATCCGTGGTTTACAATGATAATTGCCCCAGCACTGTATTGATCTGGTGCAGTGATGGAGAGAGAGAGAGAGAGAGAGAGGTTTGGAATAACTCTCCAAAGACTTCTTTGAACAATAACTGTTTGCTTTTATGTGCAGCTTGTATTTCTGAGGACAATCTAAAAGGAGAACGGACATAAAGCTTATGCTTTGTCTTTTATTGTCTGGTCGGAGAGTCTACTCTCTTACTAATCGTTCACGTCGAAACGTGGAGGACAAAAACAGAACATTAAATACTGTAGCTGAAGTGCAGATTATCCCAGTTTCTGTTTTTGATCACAAGCTCAAGAGAAGGTTATATTTGACCAACTTAAAGTGATTCAAATCATGCGTCATGTGATGTTACAGCATGTCTGATATATACATTTTACTGTGATATGTATGGACACTGGCTTGTTGTAATGTCAGATTGAGAATTATTGTCACCATTTATAAAAAGGAGCAAAAAGGATGTTCAGTGTGGCCAAAAGCAATGTTTAGGGGCATATTTGCACAATATTAGATTTTTTGTGGCCCCTCAGGTTCAAGTAAACCATTAAAATATGAGCTGAATGCTACTAAATGGACAAAACACTAAACTTTTTAAGGTTTTTATTGGACAAAATTATTTGGAAAAAAGGCAAACTACAGCAATTCAGGCAAGGTTTGAAAGAAATGCATTAACACAAAGCATATATTGGCTTTAGATTTATCAGTTATTTATAAGTAATTGATCTATATTCGTTGATATCTCATGGATTTGTTGTCATTCCCCTGGGCCTTGGCTCTGTAAGCTTTGTTCATGCATTGTGTGTTGTTTTTCTAAACCTATTTTATTTCTTCTCAAAGCTGAACTTCAGTTTACACGTCAAACACAACTATGCAGCATCAATATTTTTTTACACCTTTAATATTATATTTTAAAAAAGAAGACGTCAATTTCCCTATAATTGGAAGGATTCATTTAATATAATAGTTTGATTGAAAATAACATTTTATCATTTCTATTTCATGTAAGCAAATTTTTTTGTTACAGCACTTTATGGACACTCGCGGTAAGAATTTGTTTCTTTGTTTTTTGTTGGTTCAACTTAAGTTACCGGGTTTCCTTAACATCTTGAACTTAAAAGTATTAGTCAACTAAGCAAGAAATTAATTGAGTTAACTAATATTTTTAAGTTGAATTAACTTCCAGGTAACTTATAATTTTTTAAAAGTTGAACCAACAATAATATTAAAACAGGTTAATTTAAAACAAATATGTTTCATTATCAAATAAGGATATTAGTTACAAATACATATGTCTATAGATTGCACTCCGAACATATTCTTGTCATCACATTTTTACATCAATGCATCATTCGTAAGGAAGTAACATTTGTGGGTAATCCATATAAAATATTCTACATATTAAATTTGTTGATTTTAAATTGAAGTCCTTAAAGCTACAATTGCAATCCGTAACTTTTGCCTCTATACCAGAATCTTCAAAATCACTGTTCAAATGACATCAAACCGTACCCGACAACTCAAATAATACATCATTATTCTATTCTAATGGTTGTGAATCAGAGTTATATAAAAAAAACATTGTCAACGTGATTTCTTTACAATAACTAACGTTTCTTTATAATTAACTAAAATATGTTGTGTACCGCAGATAATTCTCCTCTAACAGTCCAATGCAATGATGATTAAATGAATTGGAGATGCTAAATACGCCTTTTGAAAGAGAATGTGAATGAAACTGTGGACATAACTAAATTCTGGTGGTGAATGTAGTCCTAGAAGCTGGCGAAAGGGGGAAAAGAATAGCAATTTTGTATGCTGTTTGTTAGCTCAAGTTAAAGTAAGCGTTTTCAATTCATCTCTGAATGGTGCACAGCACTGTAAATCTATTCCTTGATGCAATTTTTACCCAATGCTTGTCAGAATTGTATACGGTATCTACGGTAAAATCACTCTTACTGTGGGAAATAAGAGCGCAATTCTGGGAACCTGAATTGAAATCCCTTGATAATGTAATACTTCATGTATTGAATGTAATATGAGATTCCAGTATGTTCCTCAGAGACCAAGGCCTTGACTGTGGGTCTATTATGATCTTAGTCCTACTGCAACTGCTTGCATACTGCTGTTTCCAATGCTACACCTTTAAGCAAAATCGCAAACAGAACCACTGTCAAGGTCATGTGAATGTAAAGTGCCAGTAGCATAACACAAGCATTTTGATCTTTTTCCTACAAGAGAGTCTTACAGCGGTTGCGTTTTAGATTCGAGATGGCCAGCGCTGTCTCGAGTGTCTTCACAGTCAAATCGAGGTACCGTGTCACTGTCTCTCCGAGGTAACAAATTGTCTTCTGTATAGATGACAGCCATTAGATGTAATGACATGACCATTCACGAAGGACACGGATTCAGAGTCAGTTTTTTCGAAGTACTTTTTGTCTGCCAGTGATAATGACACATTTAGAAGCGTTCGAAATATAAATGACAAATAATATCAGGGACATACAGTACTTAGCCAAATTCAATACGGTGACTGATTTCTGGGGAGGAGGGGCATCGCAAAAAAGTAAGAAATTTACCTTGTTTTCTCATTTCTGCAGCCGTTGCCACTTTTAAACCTACTGATATTATTCAACAGCGATTAATCACTGAATTTTAAGTAGTTTATGCACATTTAAAATGCAATGAATTGTATAATTAAAATAGCTTTGAATGTAAATCTGTGGGCTGGAAAGGGAGTGGGTAATTAAACAGTTTTCCCGGTGGAATAGAGTCCAATTGTTTCAGAAAAAAAGAAAAGGGAAATTCTGTAGAACAAGAAAAAAACATGTTTTGTGCATCATTGCTGCATAAACTAATGCAGTAAAAATGTCTAGCATATTCAGAAATTCTTCAATGTTTCAAGTAAACATTATTTTCCCCGAATAATACATGTCATCATCTGTTCCTTTACAGTAATAAGAGCAAGTAATTGTCAAATGTATTCTTTCAGATGCAGATTTTGGGTCTGTATATCGGAGCATTCGTGGATGTGTATTCCCAATTCATTAAGTGACAGTTAAAAGGTTAATATATGATTTCACAGGTGTTATTAATAGAGATGAACCGATATATCGGCAAAAAATCAAATGTTAACAAATATCAGCGATCGGCTGATAGTTTAAAGACAGCCGATGACCGGGGACGATGTATCCTGTCAATCAAAAGAGGATAGAATAATGCAATTAATTTGTCCTCTATTTTTAGAAAACATGATAATCATCACCAAAAAAACATCCATTTGGGTGGTGGGACATTCATTATCATTCCAAAGCCCTGGCAGTAATTATTCTAGAAACAACGTTTAAATAGTTGAAAATGTAAAATTGATAAGAAAGCTTGAGTCTACTTAATTACGCCTTGCCGTTCACCGCGCGATTCTCTCGCGTAACAGACATCACACTACAGCTTAACTCATAATCAATGTTGAAGTGCTGTAAATGTTTCCTGTTGGCGGGCCGCTTGATGGCCTGTCTTTGAGCGTGATGTAGTGCTCTCTGAGAACACGGGCTGCTTTGTGGTCTGAGTTGCAATTAAGATTTAGCAGATGGAAGCCTCACAATCAGATGGGTGGTAATCAATTTCTGCCATTTGTTGAGGACTGGAACGCTGCCACGGAGGGAAAAGCCTGCGTTCAATAACCCTAACGTGATATCAGCGCTTCGGTTGGAGAAGCTGTGAAGTCTTGCTCTATGTGCATATCCAAACTAAACACACATAACCCTTACAAGCACCTCGGAGCCGTCTGACACAATGTATCGATGCATTTTCATCCTGATCAGTCTGTCGCAGTACATGCAGGGTTTTCCTTTACTGCAATTGCACCATTAAACATGCGGTATCTAACCATAACAACATATGATTTTGTGTTTGTTGCTGTGCTGTCAGCATATTGATTTCCAATTACACCATTTATGGGAGGAAATATTGCTTAAGTAAAGAGCCGTCATGTTATCTGAGGCGCATATGGCGCGTGAATTGTGCATGCGTGTATCAGCGTGTGTCCACTGCTGATGAGCAGATGTTTTTGCTGATGAGTGGAGCTTTGGGAACGTGGCGGCTCCGCTCTAGATGAGATGAGATTGGCATGGCTTTCCCAGCCCTCCAATCACGGCTCCTGAGGGTCGCTCGCTGCAGACAGATGCGCGTCAGCGTGCAAAGCGAGGCAGTGTGAATGAGAGGTTGAGAGATGAATGAGTGCCTGTCGAGGAGTTGGTTTTCACCTTGAAGATCTCATCACTCTTCATGACTAATCCTCCACGCCGCCTCGCAAAGGAACAGCCAGGTGGCCCTAATCCAATGACACGCAAGGAGTCAACCGCACATCACCTGCCGTCAGCTGGTGGCACAAGATGGTATTTAATACCTGGAGAAATCTGTTTATTAGCATTCCTGTTCAACTTGATGGTTGCTTGGCTGGCACGTGCAGTCATTTTCACAATCATGAGGTTTTTGGGTGGGCTATTTAAAGCAGCTTGGAGATGATGCCACAGTTTGCCATAGTTTTTATGTTTCAGTGTATGGTTCCTGCAGCTTGTTGTGAGTTTTATTTCCAGGGAACACACATCATGATAAAATCTGTCGCTTGAATGCATTGTCAGTTGCCTTTGATAATCTGCAACACTTCAGTTCCAGACAGGGTTGCCAGGTCTGCATTTTAACCCCAAATTGGTTTAAGGGAGGAGTTTGTCCACGTCATTCATATAAGATTAAGTTATTTATAAAAACAGAATGTGTATATGATTATTATTTTACCGTGATTTCAAGAAATTTATGATAGTGCCCGTAGAGTATGTATTTCAGGTTATTGGCAGGGTTGCCAAATCTTTTCCATCCCAAAATAGTGTTTACTAAAGTATCCACAAGGAACGACAGGCGAATCGGAAAAAAGGCAGAGATGCAGGACAGGGGTAAGGTTCATTCCGGAAGAGCAGACAACAAAAAAAAGAAAACAAGAAAAACTTCTTTTAGGTCTGGTATTCTGTCACAAAATATAGTATCCACAAGGAACGACAGGAGCATCAGGAGCAAACACAACACGACCAAAACAGGTGTGAAACTCTTAATGTTTATATATTTATAATGTAAAGTTGAATAAGAGAGATTTATCTTTATTAGTAGTATTTTTTATTAATTTGTGCTGTCACACCATAAATGTGTCAGACACCCTTTGGGGGTCTTTGTGTTACGGATATCTGGCAACCCGGGTTGATTTAATGGTGAGACTCCATCTTTTTACCCGAGATAAACATGTTGCAGAATATGCACTGACATTCTTATGGTGTCATCACTAGATTTCAGAAGTGAAGATAGACCCGCAACAAATATGTACAACACGATATCACACATTTGGAAACACGTTCAATCTGTTAAAAAAATCTGTATTACGCATTCATTTCCCACACTGCAAACCACGCACCTTTTAAAGTTTTAGTTTGTATTGAGCCAGAAGGTCAATCCATGATGTTTAGATCTTCTGTAGGGATAATATATAAATGTACAGGTCAGAGTTGACAAAACATGATCTTTAGTACATAGGAAAAGATAAAACTATGCATACAATTGTGTTTCTACTCTCTTAGATTTACATTCATATGAAAAATTACGTGCATTACCGAGACACAAATGTGTTCACACACCTGTTCCATTTTCAGTTTCCTTCACGTGATTAACATGGCAAAATGAAGGCAAGAATGCAATGAAGGCATCCTTACATTTTCCTGAATAACTGCCTGAGACCATAATTGGTATTCCATTGGGACTGAATGGTTTTCCACTGCACAGTCCATCTCTGGGGGTCTGTGTTATTTTCCTATTCTTCTTTCCATCAGGTGGAAAGCAGAAGAGGCAGTGAGGAAATGTGTTTAAAGGGAAATCCTCTCTGCTTTGTGGCAGAAGTCACAGGCACAGGCTGGCTGACGGAATGACAGGACAAAGCAGATATCCAGAGCGTGTCTCTTACCATGGCAATTGCAGCAACTTCGCGTGCACTCTGTGTCATCGCATTTGCGAGTGCAGCTTGGTGTGACAGCAGAGAGATGAGTGTCTACCTTTTTTCCAATCATACAGTAGATAGGGTGAATACAAAGCGCCGCCGTTCCAAGTCTGGAATCCGCACAACTCAGTAAAACTACTGAATTTCAGCTCGGGAGAGCAGAAGGTAATGTTTTTTCCTCAAGATTCTGAGGCCAACTTATCTCAGCCAAGAAAACAGATAAAGCCCAGTTTTCCCCACCTGTACCAACTCTCCATACTAGCATGCGCTTTAGTTATTTCTTCTGAAGTTCTCTAAACTCAGTAAGGCTTGATTTCTAAGGCCAGCGTGTGAACTCCAAGATGGCTGATATACTCACTGGCCAGCACTGCAGAGCGGTGATAACGCTTAGACAGATGCAATGGCTGCCAATCGTAGATTACCAGATTAAACCAGATGAAATGAGAACTATGGATGATTGAGGATGGCATGAAGTACTAAATATTTCTGATGTTTCATATGAACATTATGGAGAGCAAGTAGTCTCAGCCTCAGATGGTACGCCCACTGCTCGCACACAGTGCGTTCTTCATTAAGGATTATGAAATATGCCAAGGATGCCTTTTACACAAAATAATTGAAAAGACTGGAAGGATTTCATCTAGTAAACACAATTTTTTGGAAGTAATGAAACAGTTTTTGCAATCCATTACTTAAAATAAACAACAAGTACACAGGTCACTACTGTAACGTGTTCCCTATATGGTCAACACGCACGATGAACCAGTATAGTTCAAAGCGGTAATCCAACCCAAATCCAACAAGCGACGATGCATGAACAGACACCAAATGAAACATCAAACAATATCGGACAAGGAACACAGGCAAACACAGGGTTTAAATATATGGGAGGATATTTGATGAGCTGTTTGATGTCATTTGACCTGAGTTCACTTTTGTTTAGGCTTTTAGCAATTTTACTATCTGTTATCTTTTGTTAATTTGTTTATTCTTTATGTGGCTTTACAAGTTGAACTTATTTTTATTTCATTTTTAATTTTAGTTTAGTTTTTTATCTATTGAAATTTTAGCACCTCAACCCTGTTGAAAACCGCTCGTGATAACATCAGACTCGAAACTCCAAGGATTTTGCGAGAGCCTATGGTTAGGTATGTTCTGAAGTATGGTAGCGGGTTTGACCTGGTTGAAGCTGGTCATGTGCTGGTACTTAGCTGGTTTAAGATGGTCATGTGCTGGTACTTAGCTGGTTTAAGCTGGTCATGTGCTGGTACTTAGCTGGTTGAAGCTGGTCATGTGATGGTACTTAGCTGGTTGAAGCTGGTCATGTGATGGTACTTAGCTGGTTTAAGCTGGTCATGCGCTGGTACTTAGCTGGTTTAAGCTGGTCATGTGCTGGTACTTAGATGGTTGAAGCTGGTCATGTGCTGGTACTTAGCTGGTTTAAGCTGGTCATGTGCTGGTACTTAGCTGGTTTAAGCTGGTCATGTGCTGGTACTTAGCTGGTTGAAGCTGGTCATGTGATGGTACTTAGCTGGTTTAAGCTGGTCATGTGCTGGTACTTAGCTGGTTTAAGCTGGTCATGTGCTGGTACTTAGCTAGTTCAGGCTGTTCATGTGCTGGTCCTAAGTTGGTTTGAGCTGGTCATGTGATGGTCCTTAGCTGGTTTAAGCTGGTTAAGATGGTCATGTGCTGGTCCTTAGTTGGTTTGAGCTGGTCATGTGCTGGTCCTTAGTTGGTTTGAGCTGGTCATGTGCTGGTCCTTAGATGGTTAAGCTGGTCATGTGCTGGTCCTTAGTGGGCTGAAGCTGGTCATGTGCTGGTCCTTAGTTGGTTTGAGCTGGTCATTCAATTAAATCGTAACATAAATTATACTAAAAAAGAGAAGAGAACATTGGGTGAGGTCTGCCAGAAGTTAGCTAAATGGCTTAGATATAGATAGCTGCTGTTACTATCTTGTATAGCTAACTATGTTTTTATAACTTGTAGTCTGACAAGATTACAAAGTAGGTCACCGAACAATGCCTCATTATAAAAGTTTTGTTGATGGCCCAAAATCACATACCGTTCAAAGCATGTCATCTCGTGTCTGCTGTAGATTGTGGGACTTCACTGAAATGATTATTCACATCGCTCTGTCCACCCACAACCTGTTTTCCCATCTTACGCCCGCTCATAAAGCAAGCCACTCGCTCCACTGCGTGATCTCCACGGGCTAAGAACATCTGACTTCTGTTGACATAAATGTTTAGAGTTTATGCAAATACAGTTAGCAGAGACAGGGGATGCAGGAGGTGTACTGTCACTCACAGCATCCTTAACCTATGCTTAGCCATCCTAGAATGCAGCAGGCCAACAACCCGTCCTCTGCACGCTCGTCCAGAGTGATTCGCTTGCGACAGATCCATTAAGAGCTTGAAAACTGAAATAAATGAACAGGGTGGTGTCTACAGTTTCTTAGACTTGAATTTCTGTGCTGGTTAGCAGAGTGGAAAGAGTACTGACGTCATACTTAATTACTGTTACTTCCCAAAAATGTTGTATCTGTCCTAAAAACGACTTCAAGTATAAGTAAAAAAACGTAGCTGTGTCACTTATTGATTCAACACGTGACAGGTTGAAGATAAAATATTAGAATAAGCTTATGTTTTTAGACCACAAATCTTTTTTATCTAAACATTTTTAAATAATTTCAATATTAATCTGTCCTATGTCATTTATGTAAACATATGCAAATGTTAAAAATAAACAATATAGATATAGATATTATAAACGTATGAATTATTATAAACTTAAAAATGATTTATCAATATCCCATCAAATTAAACAACAACAACAACATGTCAAATGGACATCTGATGTAAGCAGGCACTGACATGTGATATATAAGTACAAAACAAATGTGCAGTTCATCATCATTTACTGAGATCCTGTGATCATTCACAACTACATGTGTCGGGTCTATTCACAGGAGGATCTGAGCTCATCAAAGACAAGTGAGTCATTGCGCAAGTTCTACGTCAATGGAGAAACACAAAAATGTGATCTGTCTGCTGTTTTGAGCTTTCTGTCTATTGCTTGTGATTAGGTTTTATTTGATATTGCGATATTCTTCACGCAGTGACGTTCTTAAGTTTGTAAGTGTATGTAAAATATGGTGCAAAATGTTGATTGATTTGATATGTGATGCAGCTTTGGGTAACACTTTAGATTACGGCCCGCAATGTACCGCATGATTAAACAGAGTTTACAGCGTAACTGTAACAATAATGTTCCTCTAAAGTACATATCTGTAGGTAAAGGGGAACTACCTGTATATCCTAAGTTTGGGGAATAAAAAAGAAAGGAAATTAAAAAGAAATATGTATGCTGTAAGTATTTTAAAATTAAAGAATAAATATTTTAATATAACGTGGTATGCATGAATTTTAGTGTGAACATTTTTTTGTTGTAATCCCAATCGACCCATTAGTAAGCTACTGTGGATATTACAGTACAGGGTTCTTATTTTATTACTATAGCAAACATGAAATAAGGGGAAATTCTGTGTTCAGTTTTTGTGCAAGAGAAACAGCAAGAATGAAGCACGCAGACTGTCTGCGTTTTTGACTTCAGGATTCATTTTGATTTGATGGATTTTAGGATTGTTGGTCACAAATAATTTCTTTTGATTATGAGTTGTATGAGTTATTTTGTATATATTTTTTTAATGTGTAAAATGTGCAAAATCAAAGTTGATCTTTTGAGAATACCATCAAGTCTTCCAATAATTTTCCTTACTCTTACCCCGTTTTTCCCCAAACTTTGCATATTGTTACCCTTTATCGACCGACATGTACTGTAGGGGTACATTATTATTAGTAATTAGTTTTATTATGCGGTACATTGCGGGCCGTAATCTAAAGCGTAACCCAGTTTTGTTAAACATGAGACAACCTTATTTAACAAGATGGGTGGCAACTCTAACTGTTGTACACTATATATTGTTCAAACATTCCTCAAACTCTTCATCTTCTCCCGATAAAGTCTCCATGATGTAAAGTTGGTACTATTTCTCAGTTGGGGCCTTCATATGACTACTTTTTTCATCCCGTAACCAACCGTCCCATTTAAATTGTTCCATTACAGTATGTGTATTTTTTATACGTTAGTTTAATATATCAGGAGTGTGTTTGCAAAAACCTGGTTTTATTGTCTTTCAATTCACCCAAAAAATGTAACTTCTTTCATAATTTACTCACCCTCAAATTGTTCCAAAACTGTATAAATGTCGTGGTTCTGCTGAACACAAAGAAAGATATTCTGAAAAATGACAGTAATGACAGAAGTAAATTTTTGGGGGGAACCGTTCCTTTGATGTGTTAGTTAGCTGTGTTTTGTATTACTTAATCAAAACAACACAATTCCAGTTTGATTGATATTAATTGGCATGCAAAATAAAAACATTACGTTGATATCTATAACAGAATGTTGGCTTTCTATGCTGAAAGATTACTAAACACTAAATGTCTTTCATTTGGATCTTTGAGAAGAATTTCAAGAGGCTGAAGTAGCTCTTGTGTCTAGGATGCAATGCACATATCTCGCCAGTTTTATCTGTCTGTAATATTATGTGAATTTCAGCAACTAGGGGTTATAATAACGTCAAGATGAATGTCAGAAACTGTAAACAATTGACCCTAAATAAACCCTCGAGTATGACATATCTCAAGTGGTCTGAATATATACCACCCTATACTCACCGTTGTTCTTAAAAAAGATACCAAATCAAAAATATACGATTTCTAAGAAAACTTTCTCAACTACAGTAATGAGTGTATTTGTAGTTTATTACTTTTGCACTAACCACCAGAGAAGTACTGTGATGCTGCTGGTTTATCAATACGGCCAAGCTCTTAACCCATACTGTACATTACCACTGGTTAAGTTGCAGTACCAACATACCAGAATCCAAAACACAACTTTTGCTGGTGACCATCCATCTTTCAAACTCATGGAGGAAGCCTTTGGATCTCTAACCTTGGCATTGGTAAGCTTTGCACTTAGATTTCCGGTGAGGTATAAAAAGTAGCATGTTGAGTCAGAATAAAGCTGGAGCTCACCTACCATTCATTATCGGACAAAAGAAGCGGCTCTTTAATGAGATCCCTCCCCCGTAGACTGAGCTCCAGAGACAAAGCAATCTCAGCAACGCTTGTCTTGTTTACAGCTAATGGTTACGTTTCACTGCTCCTTCAGATGGACAGCTCCCCTGAATTATTGCAGTAATCGATCAGGACCTCGGCACATGCACCAAAGGCCCATTCATTGCAACCAGACCACCCGCTTTTACCTCGCTGTGTGTAAAATGACCGCAAAACAAGCTTCTTCTGGCTCTGTGAACATGACACAAATAATTTTCCTCTCGCTCTAGGAGCGGCACTTTGACATGTGTCTGTCGATTCGATTTCAGGAGCGGTCCCCGATATAATGGCGTGCATTTACGTGCGCCTTGATCTCCGAGGCGCCCCCGTCCGGCTCGCCGGGGGTCGCTGTGGTAAGGTGAAAGTGTGTTGTGGAAAGGGCAGGCGAAGAGCAGCACTCTCACTTTGATTAATGGACCTCTCTGCACCCCTGAGTGAGCAATTATCAGAGGATTGGCACACTCGTTCATCACTGTAACCGAGCAGCGGCACGGCCTGTGCCATGGCACCGTACCCGACCGCAGCACTGCCTCCGTACAACCCCACTCCACCTGCTTGGGCCGGAGGAAGAGCGGCGGCCGGCTAAGGAAGAGGAGGGGAATTTAGTGGAGTGGAAAGCAGAGTAGATAAGGTTTCCCTCAAGGAATAGCTCTGCAACCTCTTGGCTTTCCTTTCTGGCCGCGGCCCAAACCAATCATCAAGCTTCCTGGGTTTCATCTGCGCCAGCGACCTCGCCGGCTTGCGGAATGCCCAAACACAATCGACTACGTGACGATAGACCTCAATGCTAGGTAAAGGTTCCGTTCTCCTGTGCCGATGCGCAAAAGACTCTGTTTGCCACTGATACTGTCACATTGAGAAAAAGCTCATTACGTTCATCTGCCCATCTATCGAGGACATCTGCCACATGATATGCATCTTTTGCTCATTCTGCCGAACACATTGATGTTAAATACATTATTACATAAGAAGCCAGCAATCAAATTCACACTGACACATGATCAATATGTAATTTGCAGGAGTATTATTCCTCCGGGTGAATAACACATCATGGTTGAGCTCGTTTGAATAGGTTCACTTAGGCAGACTTCTGTAATTCCCTCAGACGCGTCCATTGTCAGAGAGCGAACGGTCGGGCTGGGCACAATGCAATTAAAGGAGGAGAAGCGGTTCAGGTTCGTCTCAGCCTCACATAGCACTGCCGCGATCCGTTTGTTGACTGCCTAATGCATATTTCTTACAATACAATTGGAAAGTAGTTTCTTAATCTGGTTAACTTCAATCTGATAGCTCATTTGCATTACTTCCGGGAATAAGGGCACTGGCTGTTCTGCTGCGTATGAACGTCTGAAACAGGGTTGCGTATGCAAGACACCAGGTTTTAAGTGTTTGAGATCAAGTAATCTACTGTTATACCAGTAAAAAACGGAAATGTGTATTAAGCTTTGTTCTTGTACTTTGGTACTTCTGATTTTATTTTATGATATTTGCCTTGTGTATTCGGTACAAGCGAACCGCAATGGCATCACACGTCAAAAAGTTTCGTATCGTTAGTGAACTGTAGCAAAATTCCCAAGTAGGCCTACTTTAGTGTTTTTGAACATCACTATAGTAATTATTAGAGTGTGCTACAGAATTTACTTCAGTTTATAATTCACTATAGTAACAATACTGCTTTAGTAGAATAATGTAGCATACTATTAACGCAATGCCGACTGATGAGGAAGTGGGTATACGCCGTATACCTGCGTATACCCTCGACTACACCACCGATTGTAGGGTAGGTCCGATAGAAGATGCCATCGTCCATCGCCGATGGCTGATAGACATGACGATGTTGAGCTGGCATTGTGATTCCAACAAATGTTTCACTTTCGTCACGAGATTCTCGATGTTCTGCACGTTGTAAACAAATATGAACAAGTCTTAGAGGCATTTAAGCACTTGCGCAGACCTGCTTTGCGTTGTATAAAGAAGACACGCCTCACTTTATAACTCTTTTAACGAATATAACATCAGAAAAAGAATACAATCAAGCCTCACTTTATAACTGTGAAGTTTGCGCTGTACAGATGCCTGAACTGATAACTTTCCAGTTTGCGTTGTATACAGATGTGTCTCCAACGCCGCCGCTCCCACCACAAGCATCACACGCTGTGCGTAGGGCACCAAGGGCTGAAGGGGCACCAAAAATAGCCTAATGAAAAAAAAAACGGCCGAACAATCGTGGGTACTCACACAATAAATCATATTCTGGTGAAGATGAATGTGACGATAAAAATATTGTATTTGTAATCCATAACTCTGCATTATGTACTGTACTTTTAACATCAAATAGTGTAACAGAAGCTACAGTCAGTTCTTATGATGGTAAAATTCATAGGGAAATTTTAATAAAGTCTTTTAACATTTTCATGAGCCACATCGATACTATTTACTTACTACATTATACTATAATGTATACTATATTATACGACAATCAACTACTAATGAATACTACAATATATTTTCACTTTGATCTGTTAAAGTGGTAAAAACACAGATGACTAATAGATGGCAGACAAAAACTAAAGAAACTGTGATTGCTCAGAGGATCGCTCCATATTTTAATGGATGCTTAATGATTTACCGTGGGTGTTCAGTCAAAAGTCTCCTATGTTGGACCGGATGCGAGTTCACGGTACAAAGTTAGACTCCGGTCCGGTGAGTGCTCGGTCAAACATGCCCTGTTCTTTGTATTCCCAGTCCCTGCATAAATTAAAACGTAGACTCCATGATTTTTCAGAAGGAAAAATATAATGTAATGAACAAGGCTTGATAAATGTAATGACTTAGATGATTAATATGAAGAGGATGAAAATTAATTACTCGCTAGCTCCTAGTGGAAACACTTTGAGAATTTAGTTTTATTAGTAAACCTCCTCTGCCTGTAGGAATGGAACATGCAGTCATCATTTCTAATCCCCGGACCCGATGATTTACCTGCTATTTACCTCCAACTATTAGTCAATTACTGTACCAGACTGTCTTTGGCTAGACCCCAGAGTTAATGGGTTTGGAGAAAGGCCAGAATGTGAATCCTTTTCAACACACACTAATGGGCTGTCTTGCGGTGCATTTTTAATGCGCCACATCGAGCGCGAACCTTCGCCAGCTATTGGAGTATTCTTCTCACATTGATTTTTTTGTAACTTTTCTCTTCATACAGATGTTGTTGCATTGATTCTGTATACTACCGCATATCTTTTAAGTCTTTCATGAGCTGATGGTGCGGCCAAACACAGAAGACAGAAGGTCATCGTCATTGCACACTGAAAGACATTGTTCGATGTGTTTGTGAGTCATTTAAATTACTTATTAAAGACAAGCAACGTCAATAACAAGATCCTCCCCTCTCAGATTGCGGCAAAATAAGAGATAATAACTGACAACATCACAAACAAAACAGAGAAACAGCTTGAAATCTAGCTGAAATATGCAGTATATGAAGTTGGGCTGCAGATGGACGTTTCTCTCTTTTCGCCCCCCATTTTTACGCTGTCCCGCCCACCACAAGTCATTTTCTAATGATTTTCAACAAGACAAGCAACTGTTGGTGATGCAATGCGGGCGTGTCTGATGCAAAGTTGAGTAAAGCTAACTTTAACTTATATGTGATGCAATGTGTCGACTGTCAGTCAAAGTGAAGATAGTCAAGTGGATGTGAGATTACAGTCTTGTATAAGCAAGAAGTTATTTTACTGTAACTTCCCTATATGATTTGTCTTCTATAAATACATAAAAAGATGTATGTAAAACGGTCAAACTTGTTTATGCATCCATTTGCATAAGGCAGATGCTTTCAAGGGTATTCAAGATAGACATGTTATTACTTCATGCTAGGAATGAAACCCAGATTTTGGCATTTATTGTCATTGCCTTGTTTGAGCTTTAAGATGTACACTACCAATGAAAAGTTTGGAAACAATTACTCATTATTTAGTTTTTGTCCACATTTTTGAATAATAGTAAATTTATCGAAACTATGAATTAGCACAATTGAAGCTTTGGGAATTAAACTTTGCTGTAGTTTTGCAGCAGGTTTGCCAGTAACTGTCAATTTAATTCACAATTTCGTTTTACACATACACTGACCCATTTCTTTTTTTTTTTTCACGAAACAAGACTAAATATCTCGGGTCACTTTTCTTGTTATGTGAATGTATCGCATATAAAGGGTCATTTAACGAATATTATCATTTGTATAGATGTAATGCAATGTTTCTACACAATTTAAGGTTAAATAACGCTGTATTTTCCACATACCGTGCACGTATCTCCTCTTTGCTCCATCTCTCTGAAACGCACAGATTGTTTACAAAGTTCATCATTCTGAAAAGCGAGGTGTGCAATGATTGGCCAGTTAACCAGTGAACAGCGATTGGTCGAATACTGCAAGCGTGTGACGGAAATGTAATGCCTCTTACCATAATTGGAACATCAGGTTGCAGAGCAATTTTACTGACAGGTACGCCCACCTTACTTGCGTTTACGTTTGGGCGGTCTTGGTCACGAACTGATGTAGATTTGTGGGGGTGTGGTTACACGAGGCGTTTCAGGCAGGTCTGGATTATCATTCGCTTATAGATAGAACGCATCTTTTGTTCCGACACTTTAATTTGTGCAATTTTACGTGTCTAATACATGCATGGGCAACTTATAACACACCAAAGACAGACAATCACGTATTCGCGCCATATGACCCCTTTAAGAAGTCATTTCTGACATTTAAGCATACACCTTGATAAAAGATTTTATACATAATTGGTAACATTTCAGTCAAGCATTTCCGTACGTTTGACTGGTAATGTATGGCTGCAATATACTGTATTAATGCTTTCCTCTAACGTTCATATTTAGCAGCATTTTTCCTGAAATATGTGTTCAAATATGTAACATAATTTTTTTCTCTTTGCTCATAGGCTCCCTGTCTACAACCAGCCATAAATGTCATGTGATTCATTTTGAGCGATTTTGATTGATGACATCATGACAATACCCACTTTGGCTCCACAAGAATGTGTTGACGGCACATTTCATGCTTTCAAGAGCCCTCAAAACAAGTTAGAATACACAGAAGCTTTTTAGTGTAGAAACATGAAATAACTTTATGACATCCAGCGGTAGACGCTTTTACTATGACCCACAAAACATCAACTATACTATAATATAAAAGAGAGAGAAAATCACCAAATGGCCGGTATTAGAAAAAAATACCACGTAACTTACATTAAATGCAAAAATTCGGATACTTGATAGCTGCAAAATGAATGCCATGCATATTACATTTGCGTTAAATGATTTATTATTTTGTATTCAAGTTTAACTTTAGTATTAATGCAAGTGTTTCACAGATGCAGTTACCACAAGGTCATTTTGTCATAACTGTAATATCCTTACAAAGTCTAGTATAAAATGCCTTTAATGGTTTTCCCATCATCTTATTGCTTTTAAAGAGCAGAGTGAAGCAGTTGAGTAAAGATCTATATTTCGAATCTACATATTGCTTTCATGTCTTCTCTTTCATCTCTGCCTCATTCCCTTTCCTCTCTCTCTCTCTCTTCACTCACTGGCTGTCTCCATCCGTTGCTCACATCTTTATTTCATTCCAATTTTCACCCTGTGCAATGGAAATGCAGTGGGAGGGCTGGGGAGCCGGATACGATGGAAGTGGCTTAGAGGAGACAAAAATAAAACCCAATTTCAACAATAGCTCAAACTCTTGCCTTCGTGTCTACTGAAGGGACCAGTCCACCATCAGCAAACCCTGGACATCCTTCTTCCTCTTGAGGAGCAGAGATAAGGTCTTCTCAGCTCTTTTTTATAAGATGTCATTGAAAGCACAGTAAGTAAAACAGCGACTCTGGGGCAAGCGTATAAACACATATATGTCACAGAAGGCCCACTAAATGTTGTTTTTAAATGGATGTATTTGCCGATTGGATTCTATCCAAAGCAATAACCCTGCATTCAGTTTGCGGTCATATCAGTGTGTGTATTTCCTGAGTGTTGAACCCGTCGAGCTACAGAAACTGCAATTTTTGCACGAACAGGCTTACTTTCTAGGTGCATTAGGCTTATAATAAAGTTCATAAAGTCATAGCACTATTTCCCTCCAGTATAAGCAGTAAAGACAGAAAGTCTGTATTTAATTCATTTTCTCTACTATGACGGAGGTAATTCTGATTCTGGTAATGGCGTGCGTTATAACCGGGCTTATATCTTGACATGCTATGTACTGGAACAGACTTTCAGCATTTTAAAACTCGATTCAGATGCCTGGATTGTAGTGGTGGAGGTGCTATCGGTCCAGTCCATCCCGGACAGAGACATTACCAGTCATTGAGTCAGACCTCATGTCCCCTCAAATGACATCAAATTACAGCTGCACTGTCATCCGTGAGCTCTAATAACACATTGCACTCTAGAGGTACGTAATCGCACTTCGGCCTCACCAGAACCACGTTCTGAACTGATACTGACACCCAGTAGAGTAGTCTAGTTTTTTGTAGTAAGTATATTCTGATCCCCCCAGACTAGTCACCCGTCCCAGATCGACAACGCATGAGCATCACCACACTCACACATGCCTGGAGTATGTCTCTATATGTAACCAAGAGCATTATGAAAGATTCCTTGCAAGTAAGATTTCAATAGCTAGTGACAGCCGGGGGGAATTGCTGGTTTTTTCTTACCCAGTTAAGAGTTACATTTAGCCTTATGATATATGTATACAATCCCCAAAGCACAGGTTTTATCAGCTTTCAATGCACATTTTTGATCCATGTGAAAACCCAGCTATAAAGTCATTTATTTGTGACATACCATTCCTACATAAACTCAACCAGCTAAAAACAGTATTACATCAATTCCAATTTCCATTACAATACCATTATGAACCACAAACCTTTCTATTACAAAATAAAAAAAATGGCTTTTTTGTGCACTGCCATGTTTATGTGATGTCACATACTTGAATCTGAGATGATATTCACGCACACTTTCACACATACGGTATATTGAGGTACCCTGGTAAACCTTTGAATGCAACCACTGTACCATAGTGCCGCCACTGTCAATTTTGTAAAGGACATTTTTGGGTGCATGTATCACCTGGTCAGCGGTGTGGTCTTTAACGGTGTCACACATTCGAGAGGCGTATCATTCCATCATAGTCACATCACATTCAAAGGAAAGACTCCTCCTTAAAATCAATATCCACCACCAGCTTTGGAACTGAGCAATAATATATTAGTAATTGAAATTCATAGATCTTGTCTGTGCTCTATGCTGTAGTTTCTCCACTATCCAGAGAGCTCAATGTATTGGCCAGCACCGTCTGGTTGGAAATTCATCCGATGATTGACAGGTCATGATGCACCTATAGAGCATAGGAGAATAAAAAGAAACTCTTGTGGACTCTTGTTGAGAAATCTCACCTCTGATGGACAGAGAGTCAAAAATCACACACGGAGCGTGAAGAATTCATTATAGAACTGATGTCTGAGTCAGACAATAGAAAAAACGCAAGAATAAAAAATTAATTCATCGCCAGTTTTGCTCCTCTTAGAGGATGTCAAAGAAAAAGCTGAGGGGCAGACAAGGTTTTATTTTCTGGAGGATCTCGGTATAAGGCTGTCTCTGAGCGTGCAGCTCTGTGTCACATGTATTGCAAATACAAATGCACGGCGTACCCAGATGACCCATCAAATTTGCTCAAATGTGCAATAGCGTATGCAAAGCACATTGTGTGGAATGCTGTATGCAATCCAGCCTCGACTTGACCTTAATATTTGCATCTTAAAAAACATTTCTTATCTCACTACTTGAACGATTCGGTAAAAGTTAATTATATGAAATATGAATATATCAACACAATTTAAACATGCTAAACAAAGGTATTTAATAAAGCAGTATGTGGAAACAGCCATTGTCTTACAGCTGTGCTATCTTCAGCGTCTGTAACACCATCTGTTCTCTGTTACATCACGTTTCCTCTTTGTGTTCCATACCGAGAGGTTTGAAGCTGTGATTTGTTTGTACCCTGTTCAGCGACTATCGGCTTGTGTACTTTTGATTATGATATTGAATTACTCAGCTGGAATCTGATTGTAATATTGTGTTTGTGGTTTTGAACGTGCAATAAAACAGCGTGCTTGAATCCTTCAGTCTGATTACATCTTGCGTTACACTCTGTTCCGGTGTATTAAAAAAATAGGTCAGCAGAGAACAGCCGGCAAACGACTGAATAATGACCAGCCCCAGAGAAATGCTTGACCTTTGATTCATGACACACCAAATATTCACAGTATAATTAGGAGAGGAAAATTTCACCCGAGCAACCGTGTCATCTTAATCCCAAATGCCCAGCATAAATTATTTTAAGTAAATGACTAAATAAATAATGAAAACACATTTTTCTCAGAGACATCATCTGGTTATATCACATGCTAGCTGGATGGAATCTACAAAATAAAGCTTTTCATTTCTGTCACTTGGTCAACTTTTTAATTTCTACATTAACAATACTTTCATATATTACATATCATATCGAATATTATTATTAGAATAAACATTGGGAAGAAGAATATGACAATCATGTGACAATTTTAGTATTATGATACATAATTGCCGAGATGGATACATTAGATCCAATTACTTTACAAGACTACAAAGATGAATTATTAAATATTAGCACAAGCATTTCAAATTGATTTATGTAGAGTTAATTAATTCTATTCTAAACCACATTTTAACAACAGCAACAACCAACAAATGTATCAGTATGACTAGTAAACACTGTTTTCTTCTTGAAGTATTAACAAAGACAATTTGGGAAATTGTTCTACATTGATGACAATAGCCCTGCTCAAAAGCCTAGTATACTGTAGAAAAAGTAATTTTACAGAAAGTTACTGTTATGTTTTACAGATTTTTTCAACGTATAAGGTAAAAGATTGTAATTTTACAGATTCTTTTGACATTTTTTACACATGTTTTCGAATTAACAAGCCCAGCTGTTTACGAATTTACACTTTTGGGTTCATCTATTCTCCACAACTTCATTACAGCGGTAAGACAATAGAGAGCGTCAGGGTTAGGTGATGGACAACTTTATAGTCCATTTTCTCAGGATTCAAATTTGTTTGCACCCTCAGATTCCAGAGATTTAAATAGTTGTATCTCTGTAAAATATTGCCTGAATCCTAAAAAACATACATCAATGGAAAGCTTATTTATTCATTATGTAAAAATCTAAGTTTTGAAAACATGACCCTTAAGACTGGTTCCTAATGCATTCTGGGATTACATTATCTGTGAAAATCTGCTGTGGACTCACTTGATTGTACGAATATACATAAATGTTGTTTAAGCAGGCAGTTCACTAGGCTTTGGAACAGAGCTAATTCAGGTCTTGGTCTCTTTCTCATAAACGGAGGAGACGGTCAGCAGGAGACTGGGTTCTGTTAAAGAAAGAGCCAAACAAACAACCAATATAAGCAAAACTTTTAGGCAAATAACTTTCATAATGTGAAATAACTTTAAAGCTAATAAACAGAGCATATATGTTATTAATACATAGACATTAACTCGAGATTGTCAACCAGTGGGCATAAGTAAATCTCTAAGGGGGAAGTTGACGTACAATATTTAAAGCAAGGGTTATTAAGAAAATCTCATGTAGTATTTCCCATTCCACCTATGATAGTTTTACTCCACACCTTGCCACTCCCATTACATTTTTTACAAATTGATTTCTTCATGCAGTGTCCTGCACAGCCCCATTACTGTAATGCTATAGTTCATTGTCATATGTTCATGTGTAATGTACACAAAGCTATTTCTTCTTGCATTCACTGCTAAAAAATAAAATTTCTTGCTCAGTCCTGATCTAAGCAAAATGACCTAAGAAAATAAGTCTTGGTTTTAGTAAACACATGAAATATCAGTGAATCTGTGCTCAAAACAAGCTAAATAACTGCTAATGGGTTAAGAAGAATAATCTTGAATTGAGCGACTAAGAAAAAAATAAACCTTAATTCAAGATTATTCTTCTTACCCCATTGGCTTGATTTAAGCACAAATTCACTGAAATTTCATATATTTGGACCAAAAAACGACTTATTTTCTGCGGTTATAAAAAATTGTGGACATATTTACTGGAAAGAACAAGATAAAAAAAAGACTTAGTGTTGCAGTGTTGTTATTCATAGAGGACCATGTTGATCCTGGCACAGCCTTTCTATCAACCAGTCAGATTTCAGGATAAGGTTTAGACCCAATGCTAGGTTTAGTTTAATTTAGTGGCTTTAATTTGGACAATTCCTATCTACATGCTGTTTTAAGGGTTAGGTTTGGCTATGATTTGGGTTTACGTTGGTTTTATGGTTCTTTGACAAGCATGTTGTTCCAGGAAGAATAAAAATGCTGCAAATGTCTTATTGGGAAAACCCTATTTGTATGAACACTAATAACAAAACATACTTCAACCTTTTTTGAGGCTTCTCTCTGCCCAACCCATAGCGCAATGCAGAAGTTAGATAATGCAGAGCTCTAAAGCGTGTCTTTGGCAAACTCAAACCTCAACAACGACTAAAGAACACATTGTATCGTAAGATTTTTAAATCTTTTAAAATGTTTCATTGTAAATTATTGTCACTCCTAATGGGCTGGTATTCACTTAGACAAGAGGTGTCAAAAGGTTGAGAAGCTTTAATGTAAGCATTAGCGGCGTCTCTTTAATACTTACACACAAACATTCGGATACACATGCCGCACATGGCAATAGTGCTGGAGATGTTAAGACACCGGCCGCACTCAGCACTCATCAGACATCTCTTGGTACTCCCGCAGCATCGCATGCAGCCACCTCCTCCCTGCTTCTTATCAGCAGAGTAGCTCTGCTTGGTGTTGCTGGTGTGCTGCTGCGTAATAACGTCAGGATAGTCCGGCAACTGTTTCCTGTAATCCTCCTCCATGGATCAGTCTTCAGATCAGACCTGAGGGGAGGGAGAGACAGTTGCGCGTTGACTCATGGGTGCGGTGAATCGATCGATGATAATTACGTTCCAGTATCTGAGACCATCCTTTCACAGTCATTAACTGATATGGAAATGGATCGATGCTCGCGTACGGTTTATCTGAACGCCGTTGACACGTGTTGCTCCCTGCAGAACGCCTAGGTTGGAACGTTGTTTTGAACCTTCAATGACAATTAACCACAATGGGCTCGGATGCTTTTTCTATTTGTCATTCGGGTGTTATGTAAGCAGTTGACTTCGTTGAAAGGTGAACGTGTTCACATCAGGCGGCAACAGACATCTATTGAGCGTCACATTACAAAAATAGGTTTAGGAGGAGTAACGCATCAAATGGAAGTTCATTAAAGGTCCAGTGTGTATATTTTTGGAGGATCTATTGACAGAAATGCAATATAATATACGTAACTAAGTCTTCAGAGGTTACCTTACATAATGAAGCGTTATGTTTTTATAACCTTAGAATGAGCTATTACTATATACATACACCGCGGGTCTCCTTAAATGCAATTCACCATTTTGTTTCTACAGTGGCCCTAAATGGACAAACTGCTCTACAGAGCCCATTTTGTAAATACGTTATCTCATTCGGCAAAGATGCGAAAACGAGGCAACATCATAGCCGAGTGCATGTTTGTTCCTATGGATAAATAGTGCCTTGTGTATAAAATGTTAATATTACAAATCTGTTTAGTCTTTTCTTTTATCTTCTAATTTCTTTAAATATGTATTTGTATTTCACCCACATAACATTGCCACTGAAAATGATTTACTGACCGTTTATTATGCCACTAAATATATTTCAGTTAAATAATCCTCAATTGTCAACAAAAAAACTATTAGTAAAAATTTTCAAAAAACAAATATACATTGAAAACCAACCGCTTGTTTTCCTTTTGTTTAGAATAAGCCATAAGTGCACATGAAACAGCTTTGAGCTTTCAAATAAGTACATATCTAGTAGTACATTACTTTTCATAACAACAGAAAATCTAATAATTTTACCAAGGACAAGGCCACAGATATCTTTCAAATGACTGAATTGAAAGTGCTGTTTCAATTCAAAGTACCTTTTTTGTCAGAGTTCCCTCAGATTTCTCCTTTTTTCTTTGAATCTTCTTTTCCTCAGTTCCTCACAGGTTTCTCTTCACGAAATTGAATGAAAGAAATTAAAATCTTCAATCACAGCTCTGTCTCGTACTGTAAAAGAGAGCAGATGACACAAACTACAATCCTCTCTTCTTGACAGATTTTGACAGCTTCTTTTCACTTTTGTTATAAAAGTCCTTTCAAAGTTGTTCACATTCAAATGTACCTGTTTGTCATGAGGTTTACAGGGCTGGTACAACACACGCCCGACTGACAGGGTGTGAGCGAATCAAGTTTTTCCTGCTTGTCCTTGTCATTTGGGTATGACGTCTGTTCTCATCTTAATGTTCTGCAAGCATTTTCACTTTAAATAGATCAAGACATAACATGACGTTTTTTCAGTTTACGGAATGTTACACTTCACACTAGGCACGGTATATTCAGTGTACAAGTACAATCCAGTATATACACACAATGCATCATGGTTTTGAGTAACAGAGGTAGTACATCAAACATTTCTCTCACTCTCTGGGTATAACGAAAAAATGCTTTAGCTGAAGTAGGTTAAACAGGTCTCTATCTAGCCCTTCAGCCTCCATTGCAGTCTTCAAATGTGACTGAATCCAGAGGTCTTCCTTACAAATGAAAACCTAAAGGCCAAGAATTCAGATAATTCAGTCTGTGTATGTTTATAAACATAATGCATTATGAATCTGCATTTCAGAATCAGAATCAGAATCAGAAGAGCTTTATTTCCAACTGTGCTTGTGTTGGAAGCTTCAAGGACAGACATTCAACACAATGACAATACAAATATAATAAGATTTACAATCTAAAAGATTATAAAATATGCACATATAAAATCGAAGACTATTGCACAGAAAATGGGGGATAATAACATATAAGAGACATCGTACAGGGTAGTATGTAGTAGAATATACATATTAACAGATTGTATGTACACTTGAGCAAATGGATAATGTTGTAAGTAGAGGTAGTGTTATATACATGTAGAAATAAAATGTACATATAATAAGGCATTATAGTGCACACTATAGGAGTAGTGAAAGTGGAATATCGCTCTTAAGGAGCAGTTATCTGTTTAGGAGGGATATTGCCTGGGGAAGAAGCAGCTTCTGTTTCTGGAAGTCCTGGAGTTTGGTGCTCTGAAGCGCCGGCCAGAGGACAACAGTTAAAAAAGTTTGTGTGCCGTGTGTGTGGAGTCAATGGGGATTTTTCTTGACCTGTTTTTCACTCTGGAATCGTACGGGTCCTGAAGTGTGGGCAAAGGAGCACCGATGATCTTCTCAGCACTACGCACTGTCCGTTGCAGTCTTCGTCATTTCAAAATGTTTTTATTAAACACATCGCAATCTGATCATTTATATAAGATTTTAAAATGACATGAACCGAATTAAAGGGATAGTTCACCCAAAAATGATTATTTTATCATTCACTTTCTTTCTTCTGCAGAACACAAAAGAAGATATTTTGAAGATGGTGGAAACCCAAAAATATCCGCCCCCATTGACATCCACTGACACAAAACCACCGAGACATTTTTCTAAATATCTTCTTTTTTGCTCTGCAGAAGAAAGAGTCATACATAAAGCTGCTTAAACTCAAGAGACCATTTCCAATTTGTTGTCAGTTTCTCAGAATTTACTATTCATACGTATGTGTTTTGTTACAATTATCATTTTTCTTTCATTCTATGACTATAAGAATATTTACCAAATTTCAAATACAAATATTGTTTCTATTTGCAGAAATAGAAAACTGGAGGAACAGGTCAAAATAACAACCTCAAATACCGCAAAAAACACAAGTTCAGATTCACTTTTAAGCAATACAACAGTCACATTTGTGCATGAATTTAGGAAAAGTTGACTGGTCGACCTGGATTTTTATCACAGTTTTCATGCTGTCAGTCTTTCACATTGCTGTTGGATGACTTTATGTCACTCCTGAGGTTTGATTTTGTTGAGATTCAACAGACACTGGACTGGAATGACCACCAAATGCTGATTGGAGCGATGTTTTTCTGCAGCTGTAAGTTTTAAATGGGTTTCTTTACAAAAAACACTCTTTAACATACAAGAACATATAAATTATGTTTATTATTCACCCTACCTTCTCATTTCTTTGAAGATGTGGGCAGCTCGGCACTCAGGACAGCAGCGCACGAATGCGCCATCCGTGTGCACATGAAGCACACCGTATAGCGACAGTCGTCTGAACACATCACGCAGCAGCCGTCCAGACAGAACTGAAAGCACATGTTACAGCAGCGGTCCACGCAGGGCTCGTGTTTGTGACAGCCGCACAGGCAGTCCTCCCCGCATTTCTCTCTGCACTGAGGGCAAGAGACAGAGGTTTTACAGCAGCTTAGTCCCATATCTGCTCGAGATAAGGAATCGCTGCTTATTACAGCACTCCTGCGACCAGCGAGAAACCTAAATGCTACATAATGCGTCGTTGAGAAGTGCGTCATTTGGGATGTTGTATGAAAAGCACATTTTTCCGCTCATTTAAACTTTCAAGGAACGAACCGAAGAGATGACAGGCAGCATTTGTTAGCAGCGAGCTTATAAGCCTCAGGGTGGCCTGGGGCCACCCCTCCTCCTGTGCCGTGTCAATTATAAGAGGCGTCCCGTGATTAGAGGCCCAACAGAGAACATTGTTGAGCGTGTGTCCCCTCAGGATGACCGCGAATGTACTCGCAAAAGACACTCCCGGGAGCTCTATCTGAGGTATTCACACAAACCGTGCATGAATAAATTTGCTAAATGTCCAACTTGTAGCGAATGTAGCAAAATGGCCCACAAGAGACGTCACATTTGTACCAGCCTGTACGGGACACTTAATCTTATCAGATACATGGTTGCGTTAATGATGACTTATGGGATATTTACTCGCTTTCTTCACAAGTTTAAGTCAGCAGAAACAGATCTTTGGTCGGCAATTTGCGTGTTACTCTAGAGCTAACAATCTCCCCAATGTTCTCCAGATGGGTGAACAGGGCGAGAAATAATTCAAGAGTTGGTGTCAGGACTAAAACCCCCAACACCCAGACCAAAGCACATTTAAAAACAACAGAGGTTATAACAAAGTGCTGTGCAAGTCTAACCGAACTTGAAGCGAATGTAAAACCTTGAGTTGAAAGTAAGAAAAATGTGAAATACAAAGGCGAAGTTGAATGACGAAAATGAATGACCATTGGCTTCAGAACACTCGGCACAGCCTCACACCGAATCAAAAGAATACAAAAAGGTTCAAAAATGAACCTTTGGAGGTCCCTTGAGATTTTAAACCGTGGGGAAACCTTAAAGGTTCATTTTTTAACCTTTTTGTAAAAAGGTCACCATTTCAGTTGTATTATTACACCTATTCTTTTTATATAACACCTTATGCTATAAGAACATTTCATAACATGGACACAACACCATAATTCTCCTTTAAATATTTATTGCGTACATGCAAACGTTTCTGACAAAACTCAAAAATACATTGTTTTAACATTTGATTGTGATATAACATTAACAAAATAAAATAATTATGTAAAGTAAAGCAACCCCGCCTCACTGCATATATACATTTATTTAAACAAACAAAAATGGACATTTTAATATGTGATCAATTACTCACCATCATATTCAAAACCATTTCGACTTTCTTTCCTTAGAAGAGAAAACAAATTGTATGTAAGTGAATGGTGACTTTGTCAGTCAGTAACATTTTTCCTAACATCGGCCGGAGAGAAAGTCCTTAAACTGATGTATGCAGTGCAGAGCGGTGTAAATCCCAGTTGTATGATCCTTCAGTACTGCAGGGTGACAGTTTCAGGAACACAGTCTGGTTTTTGAAAAAATGCAACGACACGTAAAACAAATGCAACACTAAAAAAGCATTTAAAATGACCTTTTGTCTATCAACTGCCACTGAGGTAGGCTTCACAGACACCTAAGAGAAAGAAAAACTGATAAATGAATAACTTTAACCAAATGACCTTCAACATCTTCTACTCTGTAATTTTAGATTTAGAGTTTAATGACGTCTCACACAGTAGATCAGTAAAGGGATCCGTAGTAAACATCAAGATGCCACAACCTGAGGTAATGATTTTGCTGTTTGCTGTTATTGTTGTCCAAAGATTTGCAAGACTACGACTATTGCCTCAATAAACTCCCAATTTGTTGCTTATTAATAGTTAGTGAGGTGGTTGTTAGGTTTGGGTAGGGATGTAGAATATGGTCATGCAGAAAAGGTGCTTCATAAGTACTAATAAACAGCCAACATGCCAATAATAGGCTTGCTTGTAAGCAACTAGTTAATACTGAGAATTGGTCCCTATTCTGAAGTGTTACCAAATTATTTTGATGTTTTAACATCATTGCACAAAGGCATAACATGGGTGGACACAGCTCTGGAAACATTGAAACGCATTTGTATTATGTTGTGTGCAGTACTCACTACTCTGTCTCAATAAAATTTATTGTTCACAGGTTATGCATTTATCAGTTTAGATCAAACATTACCTGTAGCATGTTTAGGCATAAATGGAAACAATAATTATCCGTCCATTAAAATGATAGGCTTTTGACTGTTTGTACAGGTTGCGAGTTCCACATTTATGACAGATATGGTTCATAAAGTCTAAACCAATCTAACGTAATAACTTTACTACACGTTGCACCTGATTGGTTCCTTCCATATCAGCAGCCAATGAGCTTGCTGCTCTACGTTTATATCTCGGCTAATGAACTTTGTAGCAGTGCAGTGTGTTTCCGAAACCCTCCTCCTTCCCCAATTCCACCTGTATAGATCAGCTACAAGGCGATCACTTAAGAGAGTCAGGCTTTTTTCATATATGTTACTGTATATGCACACAGCAGCATGTTGTGGATGTATTGGCAGTAGCAAGTCTCCGTAATTGCTCTGCCGCAGCAGCGCCAGCAGCTGCGTAGCAAATCTATTCCGCCAAGACCAAATACATTTATGTGTCATGCGCCATACAAGCTGTCATGACAGAAATGGCAACATGACAGTAGAGACACGTCTGAAAAACCACAAATTCAACAGAAAACACATTGAATGATTAAAAGATATACAGTACATTTCGAGATATTGCCATGAGACATTATCACGCTCCGCTTCACTCCGGGGTGTTTGTTTGTTCTTGTTTAAACTGTTTGTTGTACGTCTTAAACACTTTGATTTGATTGGAGATTGAAGAATTCAACTTTAATCTCACTTTAACTGGACAATTTATAGCGTCGAGGAGGTGGTGTGCCCTGCTACATTATGCCGCCTGTTGTGATGTTTCATCCGGCCTACCTGAACCTTCCGGCTGGCCTTCCTGGCAGGTTTTGTTGTGTGGGTGCTGCGGTCGGAGTGTCTGCGTTCCTGGTGGGAGGTTTTCCTTGCGTCTCTCTGACTCTGCCATACGTTAATTTGGTCACTGCAGTGGATGCGTCGAGTGATCCCGTTTGCCACTCGGGATCCTGGACTTTGCACTCGCTTGGACTCTACGGTGTTCGACTGGAGGCGGTTTAATGCGGGTTGCTCATTGCATTATGAGGGACTACTGTGGCTTTGCTGACTTCGTTTCACTGCTTTTGCTCCAAGCACGTTTTGGACAGATCATTTCACGGATAGAACATTTGAACAGAACAATTGCTCACATTGGACTTTTGAGCCCGGTACCATCATCGTTTTTGATGTTTGATATGTATATTGTGTTATGTTTTACATTTTGATCTCTGTTACTTGTGTTTATGTTCTTATTTGTAAAAATCTCTGGAAAAGCGCTATATAAATTAAACTAAACAAGAAATTAATAGATTGGTTTCGGTTAAATATTCAGGCTTGTTACGTTAATAATCTTAATTAAGATTAAACAAACTTTCACACTTAAAGGGATACAGTATGAAATGAAAATTCCATTTAGCTACTCACATAGAATGCATTTCTTTGTTGTGCTGAACACAGAGAAAGATATTTGGAAGAATGGAAGAAAGAATGTCTTTATTTTCCTGTGTGTTCAGCAAAACAAATAAATGTATACAGGTTTGGAACAATCAGAGAGTGAGTAAATGATGACAGAATTTTAATGTTTGGGGAAAAGTGCGGTTCATCCATGCAGGTGCGTTGTCACCTCACCTGCGTCATTTAGCGATACATGTTTATCGTTTTCTCTATTTTAAAGAAAGCGAGGGGGTGAAATAATGAATACAAATGTTGCCTTTGTAGCCCTATACATTTCTCTTAATAACTTGTCACTGTCCTAAATAGAAAAGGGTCACTTTGAAATCTGTTAACTACCTTCAGTCTGTATTCTTAACGTCTTAACTTTATTTTTACATTTAATTTGTTTTATTTTCATGTTTTTACAAAGGTCGTATAGTATGTTAAGTCTTACCTCGGATATTCGACCATTTCTTGTTTCTTTGCTAGCGCTGCAGAGTTTGTAATGGGTTTGAGCTGCGCCACGGGCGCCACAGACGTTTGAACACAAGACTTCGTTGGAGACCTTACAGCCTTCCAGTCAAATATTTTACAGTTTCTTAACATTTCACATAAATTAGCTCCGGGCCAATTACGCTCGGGCTGGATTGATCTGCCTGCCCCGAGTTCATATAGGTCGTATGTCCGACTAAAATGATATAAATAGGATTTATAAAAACAGCAACAACAAAACAAAAAATCTAGTCCATCTTAGAAAAGGTTAAGAAAGGAACATTGGTAACAGGCCAGGTGCTAATTTAAACCCTTTTGCCATATAGAGGTTCTAAAAAGAACTTTGTACCAAATAACAAAGGGTTACTTATAGATTTATAAATTACACTCTTTGAACCTTTTTTATTATAATTTTTTATTTATACTTTCATTATAAGTTCATTTTTGAACATTACATTTATATTTATATTTAGTTTATATTTATATTTACATTTACATTTAGTCATTTAGCAGACGCTTTTATCCAAAGCGACTTACAAAGAGTTCGGGGAGCAATATGCGATATGTCATACAAAGAGCAATAGTACAATATGCTAATACAAAGTTACTAGTTTAAAGTAATTTTTCTTACTCTAAAGGTTCAATCTCTTCTAAGTGTGAGAATAAAAGACGATGTATTTGAAAGTTGTAAACCAGAGCTCAGTTGTTCACTTTCATTTTCCGACACCTTATACATCACACAAAAGAAACCCTTAAGTGTTGGCTTTTGTACCTTAAAAAGTGCAGTTTCTGACAGTTTCTGACTCAAACATAAAAAGATACGGCACAGCCTTAATATCACATTTAGAACACTAGAATATACTTTTATACATATTTCGATTGCTTAGTCCAAACATTTTCTTCCCCTTCCCCTGCTCCTACTGTTTACTTTACATATTTATGGTCACAAACCTTAAGTATTTGTAAGTTGCAAAGAATGTGCGCTGCTCTCCGCATTCTTTTCGCTAGTTACAGCAGCTATGACAAATGCATTTTCCTATAACAAGTGCTTATTATTCTTGACAAGAGATTGATAGTTCTTGCTGGCTTAATTTAAGCTTTAATATAGTTGTTATTGATAGTTCTCTGTTGAGTGTAGAATATTTTTAATGAATGATGGTTTTTGATTGTTACCATAGTTGAGGTTTTCAATGTTGAGGAGTAAGCGCATGAAACATTGGCAAAACAGGTATAAATGCACTTAACTGTTTAAACTGTTCAAAGTTTTGGTCTGTTTGAGGCAGAAAGCAGGTACAATTGTAGTGAACGAGTTATTTTTACATTTATTAATGTTTAGCCAACAAAAAATATATATTTTTCATAAGCTAAACTTGACTATGTTACAGCAACTAAGGACTTTTTAAGTTGGGTTGACTTCAGTCTCTGTTTGTAGAGTTAACTCAAGTTATTGTGCTGGGTTGCCTTATTATTTTAAGTTGTCTCAACTCTTTAACAGTGTGGTATCCACTCTCTGTGTAATGAATTTGAGCAAAAATCTCATCACTGACTTTTGAAGTAATGACTATTGTCTCTGGTGTAAAGATACCACGAATCAATGCTGCAAAGATAAACACATTAAACCAATGTGGAGAGTTGTATAGATGTATAATGTATAAAAAAGGACACACTATGTGTGGATGAACTAAAATAAAATAAGACTCTCATTCATACTTTCATTCAAGTTTCTCCAGGTTTGTTATTCTTCAAAAAGCTAAGCAGCTGTGATGAAATCGTAACCTTGTTGTAGAGATATACTGTAAGGATGAGAAAGTATCACCTTAGGTTTACAGGACGGATGTCTGAAACCTGCAAGGATGAAACCCAGACCAAGGTCTTGTAAGGTATCAAAACCAAGACCACTAGATCAAGTCTCTGGTGATGTCAGTGAATACTTGTATATCCTTGAAAAGCCAATTCTCCTGTAAATCTCTTCACAAGTTTCACATTCCTTAAAGGTCCAGTAATAGAAACAGCTCATTCTAAGGTTATAAAAAGATAACGCTACATTATGTAAGCCCTTATGCACCTCTGAAGACATAGTTATGTATATTATATTGCATTTCTATCAATAAATCATCCCAAAAATGACACACTGGACCTTTAAGAACTGCAGTATCAGATTCAATTACAATAAATAATCTGTTATATACAACCAGATTGTCAGTCTTTGATGGCTAAGCTTCTCCCAAACCTTCCGAATTCTGTTTCAAAGTTAGCCTCTTAAAAGCGAAACCAAACATTGCCGGTGACCATTCCCACATACATCCGTTGAATATGTATGCACATACTGTACACAAACACGTCTCGGCACACAGTTCACAAATCAACACACAAGAACATGACAGGTGAATGACTATAAAGCCGACCGTGACCTTCAGTGTTCCGGTAGCACAGCTCGAGCAGTAAAAGCTTGTAGTGTGCTATTGTGAGCCCTCGGGCATCCATTAGGGAATGACATGACACGTCTGTGAGATACGAGGGCATGTGGAAAATGACGGAGGCCAGATGACAGGTCTCAGCCTTCCATTCGAGGTGGACACGGCCGTTCAAATGATCGTTTTTCACATTCACATGGGTCTAAATCACTGCTCCATCCCGTTACTTTATCACACCCTATGAAACCGCACCCAACGGTGATTCGGATTATTCAGCATTTGTGACCTGTTGCACTGTAAGAAGCCATACGTCAAAGGTTCTGATGACACACCACATGACTACAAATCTCAGATTATTGTTAAAATAGGCATAGGAACATTGCATACTGTTGCTTTTTTATCTCATGTTTGCATTTCCTACGTTTGACATAAAATGTATCCTAAAGGTACAGGGCGATATAAATAATTGATATTAATTAAAAAAAGAGGATTGCACAAATTCTTCATATTAAAGGTTATAAAAGGTAATAAAATTGTGCATGTCCTCATCGACCCTTGATGCACTTCAGGACTGAGTTATTAGAGAGATCTCATTTATACTTTGCAATATGGTAATATGTATTTCTGCTTCCAGATGTGAACTGAATCACAAAATGTTTACCCGTATGTTTTTTTCTTTTGTCGTAAAATGCGTGAGTAATATGAGAGTAGAGTAATAAATCTAAATAATAAGTCAAACTGGTCAGGAAGACTATAGCAGCAGAGTATTATCATTCTGTTTTTAGTTTGCGATGGCCATTGATCAAAGGAAGTCTAAAGGTTTGATTGTTGTGATAATGTTATGAGCAATCTAAATAAATGAAGGTGTAGGGCAGTGCGCCTCCAGGCCGGGCAAACTCACGCAGCATTGTCTTGAGCTGAAAGTGCATTTTAAGATAATCAATCTTGAGATACAGGTGTGATTAAAGTTATGTAATGCACTCTTTCTCTCTGCCCTGCTCCACCTCTGAGGAGTGACTGGATTTCTGTGCTGATAATTACACTTCTCTAGCCATTCTTTTCTCACACATGAAAAGAGGGGAGACACACTGTGTGAGAGAGGGCGAGCAAGAGAGAGAGAATGTAACTAACAATTTATTTCAGTTCTCCATTGAGATTGAGATGAGATTAAAGATTTTCTGGGGCCTGCCATTACCCCGTGGACACACGTGGTTCGAGAGGTATCTGTGAATATTTGTGCCCTTGTTTGAAGTCATGATAGAATTAACAGTTGCAAACTTGAATACATTATTAAAAATTGTTCTTTTTTATTTAGAAAAAGGGTGTCGACGGAAAAGCAGCAAATTTAGAATCCATTATGCAGGAACAATTTACTGTTTTAAAGGTCCAGTGTGTATATTTTTGGAGTATGTATTGACAGAAATGCTGTATAATATACTGTACATAACTATGTAGTTAACTTTAGAATGAGATATTTCTATCTTCATACACCGCGGGGTCCCTTGCATGGAATTCATCATGTTGATTTCTACAGCAGCCCTAAACGGACAAACCGCTCTACAGAGCGAGTTTCGTTAATACATTATCAACATTTAAAAAAGCAAAAACCCGACAACATCTTTGTCCCATTTCAGCCACCGTAGTGCTTTGAAAGGGTGGGGATGGGTGGTGAAAGCCGTTGATTGCAATTCACGACCTGACCGCAAAATTGCCGCTTAAATCTCCACATTGCTTCTTAAGATGGAAAAGAAGCTTCTAAAGATGGAGAAGAATGGCCACTTCCAAAAACTAGAATATGTTTTGATTTTTTTTGCCATTTATTGCCATTCTCTAGCTTAGCTATAGCCATGGTATAAAAAGTTGTTTCAACCCATGGAGTAAAATATGGACAAACGCAACCGCTTGTTTAAATTAACCCTGAAAAGGTGGTAGGATGAAGCAACTCTGCATTGGTTCATTTGAACCCAATATTTGGTTTTGTCCATGTTGCACCCAACCATCAGTTGAAAGTTACTGTCTGGCAACCAGATACATTCAATCTGATTTGCCAAAAGACAAACTATGAAACTACATGGGAATTCCCTCACTAGAGGGATATTAAAATCCTTCTTTGTAAGTCATTTTCAATCCTTTTATAGTTGTTGGGACACCTTGTAAAATCCAAATGTCTGGTCACTCCTTTCACCTCAACCACTTTAAATTACACAGCATTATGTCAGGAGATTTCAGTCGATGAAGCCCAAGGCATGGGTTTCTTTGGCCATTCTGTCATTCCACATTCAGAATGCATCCAGCGTGCTGCTCAGGTTATGAGGAAGAGTTTTGCTTGTAAAAAAGTATGTTAGATTTAATGTTGCTGCCAGCGGTTAGATGACAGGGAAGGTGAAATATTGCAGAGAGGAGAGAGCCTTGTGTAACCAGCCACTCTAGCTTTTCATTTGGATTGGCAACAAGCCGTCAAGATGCTCATATTTTACCTCACTGTTCCCACAAGTTGTGCTCAGGAAAACTCAATGTCTTTCTATCACGTCTGTCAAAAGAACCGGTTGTGGGAGGTAATTGGTGGTTGGGGGCCGAAGAGAGCGTGTGTATATGTGTGTATTTTATGACAAGAAGGATATAGTGAAGTATTGTGTTATTTTATAGTACTTTCGACCAATGAGGTTTAAGTACATTTTAATGTAGTTTCATTTAAAAAACTGCAATTAACAGTACACCTCGTAAAAGCAGGAACAGGATAATTGCATGTTGGTTAGAACATGTCCTTTGGATGTGATCGTTTTTAATTGTTTTGATTTGAGTCTAGACTCACCCAACAGTATTGTTGAGAGCACCACACCTGGCTTTAACAATCGTACCATAGCAACCCGCTATGATGTCAAGTACTGTCTTTCTGTACTCACATCTTATGCTGCATGTATCCTTGATTCCCAGTACAACTTTCATATCACACAAATGGAGGAGTGGGTGACAATATATCATCAGCCGAATTGGTTACTGCTCCCACACAGGATGATTGCTTGCCAGGCTTTTAGTTACGGAACTTCATTCTCCTTCAGTACCTTTAAAGTGCTCCTGGTGCAAAGAAATCATCAGGCACCATAAAACAGAGTAGTTTCCTAATGATTCTGAATAGTGGCGTACCGCATACTGTAGTCGCGGCCCTGTGCAGTTTTCACCTGACACTGTTGTGCAGAGCTAAATCAGATGTGACTGATCCCACTATAATCACAGTGAGCAAACATATTGACCTACATGCAGCAATGAGAGATTAACTCGATAAACCTTTGAATGTCAAGACAAAAGAGCACACTGTGGAGTTCCGTGAACTAATTTCTTCGGGTGTAAATAAAGGAAATCAGCGGACATTGAGGACTGCTTCAAATTCTGCCGGCATAACATCTGATCATCTGACATAAAGGTCAATCTTCTGCAGCCATGCTTCGCCTGTCTAAATGTTGTTAAATTACCAGAACTGGAACGAGGGACTCTCAGTTCACATTTAAGATTGTCCCCGCCTACTTCTACTTTCCTTACATGATGGTGCTTTGCCATTGAATTTTATTTCAATAACTAATGAGAAGATTATGGTAATAAGAAAATATATTTTGCTCACCACCCCAAATCTTTAATCGCCAAACAGCTTTGTGTAAAGGAAACCAAGGCAGGTCATTTTATGTGGTTATGATCAGCCTGTGGGCTATGCCTTTGATCAATAGTCTAGATGACGACAGAACATTTCACCTTGTCAGAGAAGCGCATTCCGATCATTAACCTTTGTCAACACATTTTGCTCAACCCGCTATTCATCACCAGCATGCCTGTATGACTAATGTCTGAATATCTGCAGCTCCTTTATTTGTCATCCAATTCTACCTCCAGGTCTTCTTTACTTTGTGTGCAAATAAGGATATCAAAAGAGGTCTAAAAGTATGCCTCGCTCTTACTCTGCAAAGTCTCCAGCCCAAGCTCCAGTTATGTCGGCAATCAACAGACCCCCTGGCCTCATCCATCAAAGGAGAGAATGCGCTGTTAGTGGGGGATTTACAGCACTTGCACAGGAAGTGCAGAATCACTCTTGATTTATGCTCCGAGCCTCCGGGTTGAAAGGCGAGTGTTGTTTCAGGCATCTGAAAAATGAAATGGACTGAGGTGATGCAGGGCAAATATTAACCGTACAGTAGATACTGTATATATGCATCTGTCCATCCCTAGAAACTTTAGAATCCCTAGAAGTGTCTCGGCTTTGCTGTTTATTGAATTTATTTATTGGCAAATACAAATGAATGCCCTCCGCACGCATGCAGGTGAGAGAAACTGAGGTATATTTAAGAAGAACAAGCATTGCAGGAGTTACATTTCAGCTCACCATGAGAAATGTGTTTAAAATCTTCAAAACACATCTGACAAATGAAAATAAATCCAAGCGCTTCACTGGAATTCTCCCAAAGGAAAGAAGAATCAGAAAGGATATCTCTTTAATATTTCAAGTGTTCTACTAGACAGTGATGATATTAAAGAGACACTTTTGCTTTGGTCTCCTGCTTCTCAGATACTTCTCTGGAGAAAAAAGATCCTATAAATCTCATATGTGTTTCCATAACACTCTTAAAAAAGTTGCTTCAAAGGGTTCTTCGATGCCATAGGTTCCATAAAGATCTGAAGAACCTTTTTGTTTCACAAAAGGTTCTTTGTGGCAAAAAGGGTTCTTCAGATTATTAAAAAAGTAAGAAAGAGATGGTTCTGTAAGACACCTTTGATTAAATGGTTCTTTGTGGAACCAAAAATGGTTCTTCCGTGGCATCGCTGTGAAGAACCTTTTAAGCACCTTTATTTGTAAGAGTGTAGAGTTACAGTTAATGCTTTTTTCTTTAAATAACCATAACCGAGAAGTCCAGTATGTCACATGAACTTCAACATCTGTGAAATACTGTAACGCTTTTCTTTGGACAGACGGCTCAGTGGGATGTGGGTGTGGCCTCAGGGCATCAATGCTCTGTTACTGTGGTCATGACAATAAGTGCATTGCTTTGTTAGTTGTGCAGAAGTAGCGTTATAAAAACATACTAATAAAATAATGATTCAATACTGTAGCATGATGATATTTTGTCACCTTGAGAAAGAATTACAAATACAGTAGATGTAGACAGATATAATAAGCAAATCACAACCTTTTTGATACCTGAATTGTCAGGAAAAGGCCGGGGCTGTGAGTATGTGTCCTGAAACGCTGGTAAAACACGCAGTCTAGCCTCTTTAAATTCCTCAGGGTGCTGCGGGTTCATATTTGTGCATGTAATTCATCTTTACATTGAAACTCAAAGGGATCTTTCATCTAACAGCGACAGGAGAAAGACCATTTTGCCGAAGTCGAGATTGTCTGAGATATCTTTTCAGAGACATGAGACTACAGTAAGAATGTGATTGTGTGCGTGCACACGGGTGTGTGATGTACAATTTTGCATAGGAAGAATTAATGACATTGTCTTTTCAGACCCTATTAAATCTCTGCATAGTTTGTTCATTAAACACTTGTTAATTTAATACACGACATAATCAAATTTGAGAGGCACAAATATGTTCTTGAAAAATCTCCCGGGGCGGAGGAAAAGAGAGTGAGAAAACAAATACAAGCATTGTTTGTTATTGCATCGACTGTGACTTAAATTCTCTCTTTCCTTATTCTTACTTTATCCCCGTATTTGTAAAGAATCTATGAATGAAATCCCAAATAACATCCTATTATATATTATTCAATTATACATCTGAGAAATAATTTTGTATGTAATGATTTAGTGGCTTTCTTATGATGTCTTTAATTTTGAAGGTAATCATTTAGTTATTTATGATCATGTGATTTTGGTTGACATCTGTCACAAGATCTGTTGTGGTGTTGTTCCTCATGTTTGTTAATGTCAACACATGAATGTTGTAGGATGTGTGACAGTAGCTGAGCTTGTTTGAACCTCTTTTACTCTCGAGACAACAACAATATTTCCTAAAGCTCATTTTAACCTTTAATAATAATTTAGTCCTTGGAAAGTTATTCCATTTTCCAGTTGTTGGTAGGGATGTGTGTATTGTCACGGCTGGAAATGGCTTAGATTCAATGCGTGGGGAACTCTAGTTGGGGACATTTGAGATATTTTAAACCATAGATGCAGTAAATGCCATTTTAGTTGGGCTCAAAATTATTAAATAAATGAACGACATGGTAAACATGACCAAAGAAGGCTGTAGAAAGCCTTTTGATCAACAAAATCAAACTTTTAGAGGAACTTTTTAGAGGACTTTCTAGAGGAAAATAATTTGAAATGGGGAAGTCTGGTATATCTCCCCACTTTGGCCCATTATGTTACTCATAGCAGGGACAGGTTTTGATTTTTATAATATGTTTGTATTTGCTAGAATCGATAATGCCATCTATCTGAACAAGACATCCAGGATCTCCAGCAAACCCAAAACATTAAAGATACAGCAGTAGACACATTTTTAAACATGGGGTACTTTTTTATCCCTGTGTTCACCGAACCCATCTTGAGTGCTGCTGAAAAGCTCAGTTTATAGTTTAATCTGACCAAAGAACCAATCTCCTTTAATGTTCCAGTTGTGTCTGTCACTTTTCAAATGTTCTGTGGTCAGATTAAACAGAAATAAATGAGATTCATAGCAGTTATCTTTAAAAATATGTGTTGTGCCCATTCACAAAATCGAACTGAATCGAGCTGCAGTTCTATGTTGAATGTGCAAGACAGACATTTGAAAAGAACCCAGTGGGTCAGTTGTTGAAGTTTGGAGAAGTTTACTGAGGAGACGAGTGAGTTTACTATGCTGCGCAAACCTGAGGCACATACTGTAAAGATGCTTATTATGACCACTGTTATTTACATTTGATTGAAACCTTCAAAATGCTTATCTAGAGAAGTAACTGGTACTATAGTTGACATGAGGAACATGTGTGTCAATGTCTGTAATGTGGGCAAACAATTAGAAGCCTTGTTCAAGGTCATTGATATACCATTAAACTTAGGACGAAATGACAAACAATAAATCAATGAACCTGTTTTTTGATCTGGTTCATTGAACAGAAAGTTTGAAAAAAATGATTGGAGAAAAAATTCAGACATGCGATCACTAATACAGATTGGACTAAAAACAGCAAAAGGTCCATTCACCCAAACTATATATAATACAAATTATTACCTGTAATATCAGCTAATTCACAGTGGATTTTCGCTGTACTCTGTTATGTAATTTGTGAGCAGCCTAGTTAAATTACACTGTAATTTGTTTTAGTTGTGACAAATGACCCACAAGTTAACCTCCCATCAGTTCCCCTTATGGCCAGTCCATCCTCGCATATACACTGCAATGTAATGTGGTACCGTGTATGTCACAAAAGCGTATTTAGCAAGACCACACCGATGCTGTCACGTAGCAAGTCTCTTTCTGTCTATCTGTCCCGCCAACTCATGGGGGTAAATCAAAAGTCTCTGTTTATAAAACACAAAAGGCAATACAATTGACGTCATTGTGCGAAATCTCCCTTTTGTCTGTTTTCCTCACAAAAGTGATTAAAAAAGAGGTATGCCGATGTGGATAAGGCTGCCTGTTGAGGCTTCATTGTCTTCGTCATTTTATTTAGTAAAGTGTGAGGAAAGATGCATTAAGTCCCAGGAGGCCAATGAAACGAAGAAGAGTCGAATCTATAAATAGGGTCAAGTGCTGTTTCACATACAGTGTATTCATCATTCTCACACACCAACACAACTGCAGACTCCTCGAGAGACAAACAGTGCATGTTAAATGATCTAGTAAATGTGAATAATGTGTCTCGGCACATCTCCAGTGGCATGATCCTGGCTAACCTGTTCCTGTCCCACACACGGCTACTCTTAAACACTCACAAACCACAAAAACTGACAATTTATGGAGCCTTCAAATATTTTATGCATGTTCATCAAATGGCTTAATGATTTGCTTTGGCAACCAATGTGTGACAACTCAGAGTAGATGAACCAATGAGAGCTCAACAAATGATCACGTGTGTCAGAGAGATTTTGTTGCTTTACTATCACAATTTCATCTAACACTGTTTGAAAGAAATGTGTAAAATTGATTGAGACTTTTCACAGGGATTATACCTTCGTAAGGTACACCTGATGTGCCTTTTATTATTGGACAGGAATCCATTTGTACCCTATCTAGCCTTAAGGGCAACATCTTAAGCGAACGCCATTTTTTTCTCCCATTTTTTCTCTAAAGACCGAGCAGTGCACATAGTCCCTCATTCACTCTTCCGCTACAGACGCTTGATTTCTTGTCAGCATTAGCACAACTCCTCGCCTTGGTTTTATTTCAATTTTTCAAGTCAATTAGGTTGTCAGAACATAACGCGATCGATCGGCCGGTCGACGATGTTAATCCTAATCGAACCTATGGATGTATATTGTACATAAATGAACAGACATGTCACACTGTCTGACTTTTACCCAGGAGCTCTCTGAGGTCATGTCGTACAATCTGACAAGCAACATTTATAAATGCGGGTGTAGATACACACACACACTTGTTTGGTTAATCAGGCTGCCAGCGAGGGACCAGAAAGGTGGCACTTTAACTTGAAGCTTTGCAGTAATTTCATTAGCCATCATGCTAATTGTGTGTTCGGCTAATCAGAGACATAAAAGAGCAGAGCCTTTCACTTCATTAGGCCAAGAACGTATTGTACTTCTGACTTTTCCCCAAGTGCAACGTTCATTAACGCTAGAACAGACAAGACTTACAAAATCCAGCTCTGTGTTTACAATGTATTGCGTCAAAGCAAGAACTTTTGCTCTTGAATGCATTCCAAAGCGGCGGCGACTTTTTTAAGTATCAAAGACTTTGGGTGTAAAATGTAACTAGAGTTAAACAGTACATTGGTCAACAGTTGCTCAGAGTCACATGTTTGCTGTTGTAAGTCAGATGCCATTGCCTTGTAGAAGCTATAAATCTTTCGATTTACCTGTTCTTGTTTTCTCGTATGATGCTTTTCTTCAGGTCTCTGGTGTAGATATAACACAGCGGCTCCAGCCTGGAGCTTTAAATTAACACACAGATTGCCAGAACCGGCTTCTCCATGGGAACTAACATTACATTAAATTGAACCAGGTATTGATTGTTTGTGCTCGTGCTGCTGTTTTGAAATTGTGGTTGGATGGTGTTAAGTGATTTTTGCTAAGATGCAAGAGTCTGTCTTCACACTGATGCTCCTGTACAAGAGAGAAAATTCAAGGATACTTGATGAAAAAGGAAGCAAACAAGAGAACAAAAGACGATATTTTGAAGAATGTAGGAAACCGTTTTGGCACCTTTGGCAAGCATTTTAATGGTGGTCAATGATGCTCCAGAAATGTCAGTTGCTAACATTCTTCCAAATATTTCTCCGTTCAACAGAACAAAGAAATGTATACAGGTTTGGAACATCTCATGATAGTACGTCATATTCGGATGGACTAAACCTTTAACTATCAATTATCAACCTGGGGTAAATGGAATGAGCAATATTTGAGTGTATATTGGGATTTTCAATCATATTTACTTTTGTTTACAGACCTGACACATCTGAGGTCAGTTTGTGACATTGTTAAGATCTCGTCTGAAGCGCTAATGGGACCTTTGTGAGAGTTCTGACTCTTTTTCTCAGGAGAAAAATCTGAGACGCAAGCGAAAGTTTCCATTTGCTTTCCGTTTAATCTCATTTTTAATGCAATGCAAATACCTCTAATTGGTGGAGTATTGTGTTTCCTGCACTAAGGTCGTGGGATTGAATTCAAGGGAACACGCCCGTGAAAACGTATACCTGAATGCGCAGTCAATTGCTTCGGGTAAAAGCATCTGACAAATGAATAAATGTTCAATTAAATGTCAAATGAATCTTCCATTGTATGTTTGAAATGAAAATGGAAGAATGTGCACAACATATTTATACAAAACAAATCTTTATTAGTTAACAGATGTAAGTTTACTATAAATGTACGTTTACGTAATAGAACGAATGGAATTAATCAAATAAAGTTCCTTGGCCATATACCGTATGTGTGCTATGCATGTTCTATGTCGATCGACTGTTTACTTAGGTGGGGTGAGTCTCAGAAACTAGAATATTCGTCTGTTATTCAGGTTTGCTTTGAAGGCATAATGAAAGGCTGAGCTGCATATAATTGTTCAGAAAATCAGCGTGACACATTAAAACCGTCAGTCGGACACTAATTCATCTGCTGGAGCGAAAACAGAGATCACATTTACGACAACACGCTCAGGTTGGTTTAATCCCTGTTATCTGACCGTTACAAAAAAGCAAATCCAAAGCTACTCTTTGAGCTTCAATCTCTCTAGCTGAAACTAATTACAGAGGGTTAAAAAAGCTGTGATATTTCACGACATAACATCAGGTGAAGTCCAGCTGTGAAGTTCTCTTGAACGGACTGCTAATGAGTTTTAAAATAGTAAATAAAATCAACACATTTACTGGATGGTGTGACCCCGCTTATGCACTTAAGTCACATTTAAAATGTATGAATTTTAATGCATTACAACACATTACACTACGTGGCTGAAAGTGATGATTTTTAAGAAATATTTTCCGGATTTTGTTCTATTTCTAATCCACTTTAGCACAGCAATCGAGTGTGCTTAATCAAATAAACTGTTCCACTAAGCTTTGAAACTAAAGTGTCCAAATACTTAGTCTTGATTTGCAACATCTATTTTTTTATTTTTTATTTGATGATTCCCAAAACGAATCCATCTCGATTACACGCTCGGATGCTTTTGGGGAATTGGTGAGATCCGTTTCCTGTCATACATATGTATGCATTTCTACCGTCAAGTCATAGAATGATAACATTTCCAGATGAACCCGTAGGAACAGTGCGATAACCAAGTGGGGCTTTTGCTTTGAGCCCTCACTTTCTAAATTCAAGGCACATCCAGTAAAGAATCGTTGCTGAAGCCAATTGTTATTGATCAATAGTACCATCTAGTATAATTTATAGGCATTTTATGCAGTCTTGGTAAACTATAGCGATAATGCTTCCCAGAGAAACGGCTTATTTGTTCAGCTGGTTTATGGGGTGAATGGTTTGCACTTCCACGCTACATTTCCAATAATTGCCTGTAGCAGCATATCAAATAAAAAATGATCTACTGTAAGTGTCTAAATATATGTTGACATACCCGAATAAACAGTTTTGGCTATTCATTTCAGCAGCATAATACTGAGAAAACACCTTTACAGTGAAATGGGATGTACAGTGGGTTTCGACATAGTACTGTCACAGCAGTCACCAGTGAAATAGTTGACTAAGTCGATTGTGTAAGGACTGGTCTGAACCGCAGAGAGCTCAGACGTAAACCTTTCTGAACGCCTTGAAGATGGATTGAAATGCAGACTGTGAGTCAGACCCCATTACCCAACATCAGCGGCTGACCTCCCTGAAGCTCTTGTGTCTAAATGGGAACAAATCCCTGCATGTTCCAACATCAAATGGAAAGTCTTTCCAAGACACTGAAAGCTTTTATAGAGGGAGGACCAACTTCCTTTTATTTTTTTTATGATATGTTCAATAAGCACATTTGAGTGTCAACATTTATTGTGGGTTGTACACTGTAAATAAAATCTTGAAACAAAACAAAAAATGATGTAAAATAAAAAAAGTCATGTTTTTTGGGGGGAAATTTGCAGTCCTTTCCTGTAATTTGTATTTTTTAACGTATTACACGGTTTAATCTCGTAAAAAACAAACATTTTCTTGCAGCTGAGACGTCACATTTATTGTTGGTTGTACACTATCAAAAACATCCTGTTAAAACTTTTCATGTAAAATAAGACTTTTCACAGTTTTCTTGTAAATTTGCAGTCTTTTTCTGAAATTTGACATGTTTTTACGTATTTCCCGTAAAAAGAATCTTGCAGGTGCGAGGTGGTGCGCCAGATAATTACTGTAAAATATAAGGATTTTATTTATTCAACATTACATGTCTTTTTGTTTGTTTTTCCAAATTTGCTGTATTTTTCTGTAATTTCAAAATCTGTGTAAAATCTGTTAGAACTCGGCAAAATTACTGCTTTTTACTGTGCACGTGAAAATTCTCTAAAAATGACAGTTCTAAAAAATCTATTTTTTCCCAATGTATTGTATTTAAAGTTCCTAATGTGCATTAACTGTTGCATAATTTTCTCAAGTAAATGCAGAAATTTTGACATTCATATATCTCAACGACTGACATTCAGTGAAACCATGTCGACTTTTCCCCTGCTATCAAACGAAACGTGCACCTGCAAGCACGGATTCGTTTGAAAGTTTCCTATTATTTCTCTTTCACCGGGCTGTTCGTGTTTTGTTAAGCTACATGAAGCTCTAGCCTCTAATTTCCTACTGTTTATCTTGACAAGGGACACATAAAAAGCTACAAGAGTTTTATAGGAAACAATGTTGTTTCTCCTCTTCATCTCCCACTGGATTCCCACTTCAGCATCAACAACCGAGAAGAGAAGAACTTCAAACAGCAACACTGCTGACAGCTAGGACGCAGAGAGCCAGAGAGGGGGGAGAGCGTGACATAGCAGAGAACAGAAAACAGAGATCATGAAAAACAAATAACAACAGAAAAAAGGGCATATTGGGTACCAGTTTCCCTGGACGGAAAATAGCTGAAGGTAATGCAATGAGTCTCTTGAGGGGCGTGCGTGTGTGTGCAGTATCCTTCAATGAGCCTACAGTACGCCAACAGTTCTTGCCTCTGCAAAACACCTGCAACTGATGTCTAGAGGGGGGAGGCATGGAGAACACTGGAAGTAATAAAACATAAAATGGGTATCTGAAATCATTACAGGGTTGTGTCTTTCTTTATTGGCTGGAGCAGAATGATTAAACATGCATTCGACTCGGTAAAGCTACTGCAGAAACCAAAACCAACATGGGAAATAAACACGACCATTCAAAAGCAGCGATGCTTCCTAATGCAAAAAGGCGAGAAACATACACTGTAGCAACTATTGCATCATATTACAATAGATGTTTGACCAGTGACCATTTTGCTCGTACAGTATTACTTAGCCTATATATGACATATATGTTTCATACTTGTCTGATGTATTTTATGTAACAGTGTAGCATAGTTGCGAGAGCTTTGAACCGTGTGGATTCTTGTGTTGTCAGTCCATAGTTTTGATATCATGGTCCTGCGTATATGGCTGTTAGATTTTAAATAAAAGGCACAACCTTTTTTCTGAAAGACGTGAACAGATTAATAATGTTTTGGGACCCCGTAATTGTTTGTTATGTTATTTTATTAAATAGACAAAAAGACATTTTGATTATTCAACTTAAACAAAATGAGTCAACATAAATTACGGACTGCAATAAAACTATTTACAGTGTATTAGTATAACACAACAGTGTAAAAATAAAAATACTGTTTTGGTTTAAAGAATTTTCACATATTTTTTAAATACATTCAAACAAATTTCAATTTACACAAATAGACTGCAAAGATACAAGTCAGATGTAGAATAACATGACAAACACGTAATTTTACCCCACAAATATTTTACAGTATATTTCCAGAATATAGTTTTACGTGATTTTTTCAATGCATGTAAAGAGACAAATAAGACTAAAATGAACACTCTGGCTGATGAAATAACCAAAACCCCAGCCCCAACGCATCATATTTAGACTCAAGATGCATTTGAAAAGAAAGGCCGAACAGTATCTCAAAGTGACAGATTTATCACCATATATTCAAAACCCTCTTAGCATTTTTGTACATATCCCATTTTTAAATAAGCTGCTTTGCCGGCCGTTATTGGGTTTGCAGGGTGACAGTGTGTTCCAATGGCACAGAATAGGATAATGTGAAATCGTTGTTGTGCTTCATCTCCGCCAACTGAATGTTAATTTATTCAAGGGCTTGACGTGTGCCCTTTTTACTTTGCCACAACTGTCTGAGTGCCCTCCCAGGGCAGATGCACAAGAACCCTTTATGCTGTCTAGCTATTCGTTCGCCTCCACTCTTTGGACATTAGATGCCCTTTCCAGAACCCTCTCTCCAGCTCTTACGGTCGTTTCTGAGCAGCGCCTTCTGGCTGTAGAGGTTTGAGCCAAACACCTGCAGGCTGAAGCTTGTTGCCTGCTACAAAACCCTCAGATGGTATAGCTAACTTAGAACGATGATATGTGTTTGATCAAACTGACCGAGCATCGTGTGTCTGTGTTGTCTTGACAGCGATAAGGAACAGATAAGAAATTGAGGGTTAGACAAAGAGAAGCTGCGCATATCTCTGACAAGATCCTGCATGGTGACACTATTTTATACTGATATTGGATGCAAAAGATGTTACGGTGTATAGTAAAAGTTGCTTTTTTCTCTTTCATCTGTATTCTGAGTTCCTACCACAAATTATACTCTTATTTTTGACAAGTTAAAATAATGTCGGGTTGACTCAATGCTAAAATATATTAATAATGCTTAAAGGTCGAGGCACTATATGGTGGCTGACATAGGTCTGTTGTTTGCTAAGTTAAATTAAATTTGTTTTATGAGTCAATTGAACTTAATTATATTGAACTGACATAAAACACTCTGTGGGTGGTGTTCTAATACATTTGTTAAGCATTGCACATGTTTCACCCCCCCAAAAAAGTATGTGAAAAATTTTGCCTATTTAAAATATTGATTCCTGCACGAGAAAACAGAAGCAGTATCTTGGGGTAAAATATTGCAATACCTTGAAATATCGATTTCCTCCCATCCTCGCTATCTCATCCATATTCCTCAGTTCTTACCCGTTCTGCAAAAACAACCACCAGCCCTTCCTTCGCATTATTTTTTAACGCGTTGTCCAGAATTAACCCTCGCGTATCAACCATCCACATGGAGAGCGATTAGTTGTACAACACGCTCGACACGTCAACAAACAATGAACTGTGAATCTTTAAATGGGACTAAACACTTTTCTTAACGGTGGTTTTGATCTTTATGAAACGCCTCATGGCTCTCGCAGATACCTGAAATCCGCATACTGTAAATTTGATTTCTTGGAGGCGTCTCCAATTGGAGTCTAGATGTTTGATTTCACGGAGATCCTGCGATGTGTCCACAGGTGATCGGCACACCGTTGTTTGCTCCACTGAGTAGGAGAAATATGTATCTGGGCGATGCATATTTCATGGTCTGAGCTGTAGCTGAGGATGTTTTATCCCAGAGAGATGGCATTTTTCACGTTTCATTTTGCTTGGCTTTACAAGCGTTTCGGGGACGGACTTGTATCTGTGAAGGATGATTTCTCTCCAAGGGGAAAACAGATTTACCAAGCCAGACGTCCTGTTTAACAGCAGCTTAGTAAGAGTAATGCTGTGATATCATATAATTGTGTTCATGCGAGTGTGCGCACACAGCCTTACCTTTTTCTGTGTGTGCCAGTGGACATCCGGAAGAGACAATCTCAGTTGAAGTAAGCTTATCAAAAGAAACATATGTCAAATTAGGATAGTAGCCATAGTGGGAGGCAAACCGCAGAGCTCTAATGAGCCTCCGATCCAGAGCATGACAAAAGCCCACGGTGAACCACAAACTCTGTCGATCACACTCACTGTATTGTTCTTTCATTTGCTGAGCAAAATTAAGATGCTTCGTTTCAATCTCGTACGTAGCGTTTGGATGGAATGACGGGGCCACACTTTGACAGCCTCAAGATTGAGACGAGGCTGAGAAATAGCATGTTGGCCAGCAGGTCGTATTATCGGGCTTGATTTGTATTCTTTCTTGCTCGGCGGATAATAAGCAGCACAGACTGACGTTCTTGAAACTTGGCTTGACGTGCAGCATTGAGCCGTAACTTTACTGAGGCTGGTGGGTATGTATCTCCTGCAGGCTTTAGTGTCGTGGGAAATATAACACGTGGCCTGCCTTAAATTCCCAATGAAAAATGTGGAGCATGTGTCCCCGTGATAAAGTCTACATTGATGATAAATGATCCAGCAGAACATTTCAAATCTATATTTTTATTTGAAGTACCTTATGACGTATGTGTCACATAATCTCTTGTGATTGATGAGACTTGTGTGCTATCTGCTTAAAACTAGGTCAGAAATGATGTTGTGATGTACTGTGATATATCAATACTGTGAGTTGATTTATAAAACCATTAAATGTATGTTTTACCTGTGGATTAGTGATTGGACATTGCCGGTATCCAGTACCTCAGAGATGACGTAATTTTGTGGGCTAACCCGGAAGTAAGCGCCGGGCTGGTTCCCTCGACCGAAAGCCTTTGTATTTTGCCCATAGACTTTTGGAAGATCGCTAAATATAAGCTCTGTGATTAACAACGGTCTGTGACGTTAACATGTTTTGTCTATCAAGAATAATCTTTACAAATGAACACCACATTTGTTACATTTGAAGCCGGAATACAATCTGCAGAAGTAAAAAGCTAACATGATGCTATAAACAGACTACACCCAAAAATGAAAATTCTGTCATGAATTACTCAAGCTCTAGTTGTTCCAGACATGTATATATTTCAATGTTTGGTTGAACACAAAGAGAAATAATCTAATATTAGGAAAAATGTTGTTTGTTTTCCTACATTACTCAAAATATATTCATTTGTTTTCAACAGAACCAAAAAATAAAAAAATAAATGTCCTACTATGGCAGCCAATGCTGCTTCAGAACTTGTTGCTAACATTCATTTTTCATTTTTGGGTGGAGTATCCCTTTAATGTCGCTCGATATACCAACCAAGCCCCCAAAAACTCTTTTTTAAACTGTATTAAAAATGTGTTCCCTGAAAAGTGATTACGGCGAGAATGAATCCGCATCTAGGTTTTGAGAGATTCGTGCCAATGTTGCATTATTTGTGAACTTTGTATGCACGATGGCGTCTAACGTCCCTGGCAAAAGAAGTTGTCGCTTTTAGCAACTGTTAGCAACCTCAGTTTTTAAGACACAATAATGCTTTAAAAAATCACAAGCTGGCTATAATTGGTGTTTTTTGTGTCATAGAATAAAACGTGAAAATATTTAGAGGTTTTGTTTACCTTGTTTTTTACCAAAAAACCCATAGACTTTGGAGCGATTGGACCGTAAGTCCCAAAATGCTGGCTCACTTCCGGGTTTTGCATACAGAGATACATCTTCTCTGAGCCTCCCTATAACAGTAGACACTTTTTAAATTGGTATTTGACAGACTAATATGCAAATTTGCTTCAAAATATTTTGAAGAATGTTGTTGACCGAACAGCACCAGTGACTTTGGTTTCGTCTCCATAGAATAGAAGTGAATGGGTGCTACCGCTGTTGTTTGGTTACCAACTTTCTTTAAAATATCTTCTTTTGTGTTCTTCACCGGTTTGAAATGATGTGAGGTTGAGTGAATGATGATAGAATTTAAATTTTTGGGTGAACTATCAAATTTTTCCAACGTTTTTCATGCAGTGCTTGGAGTGTAAGTGAAGGTTTGAGAAGATTTTGGCAACAAGTTTGCTAATGAATTACAACAATACAATACCGAAACTCTGAAATATTCAAACAAAAGAGAACAAATATTAATAAATGATAACATCATTGTCAATGTTTGTTTTATTTCATCTGAGCGTTGTGGTTCTATACAATTTAGTGTATTCGAATAAAAAAAACTCATATTCATTGATAAAGTATGCTTTAGTTTGACTTTTTGCCAACTAATTTTGTCATTTCACTTGTAAAGTATTTCATTGCATTATCACAAATGTGCATTACCATACCTTCCTTTAATATATAATCCATTTTTATTACATTTCCAGGACAAATAACAATATTATGATATATGTAGACCTAACTTTACTACGATTCAAGATTAGTCATACCGCATGATGTAAGATTCTGGTCACACCGCCCACACCTAGTTTGCATTTGTTCATCCTTTCTAAATGTGTGCTTTTCTAAGTACCCTGGAAGAGAATATATATGCAAAGACACGATGCATAACCTATTCCTCTCGCCGTTCCCTGCCACCTGCCATGTGTACCTGGGTGCAGTGCACAGCGGGATTATTTTGGGCAATTTGCGTCTGCATGAGACCGAGCGAAAGTCTTATGATCGGCGCATCATTAAAACAGGGCCATGCCGTGAGCTCTCTATTCTTTCGTTAATAAAGAAGCGCATTTCTTTAAAGCCGCAGAGCAGGAGCGCAACATCAGGTGTGTTAATCGATATGCCTCGCTTCTGCCTCATCCACATTGATGCGGATCGGTTGAAGGCCCGATCTTCATCACCCGTGAGGTTTATTTGGCTTCTGTTTTTCTTCTTGCCTCAGCTCACATGTTAATCTGACTGGAAAGTGTTTCTTAATTATAAGCCATAGGCAATCTGTTCAACACTCAAACATTTAATTCAGAGCGCCAAGGTGGTTCCTCTAAGAGCTGCAGAGTTTGGCTTTGCATGTTATTAAAATTGTGATATTTGTTCCCCTCGTATTTGCAAATTAATTGCAAATCAAATCATTATATTATAAATATTTCATCGAGACACTGTCATCATCTCCTTAACACAGATATCACTACCATCAGTGCTGTCATCATTACCATCATCATTATTACCAAGCATCACCATCATCCTCAATCCATCCTCATTACCATTACCATTTTTTATCAACTCCGATGTCACTTCCGTCATCACCATAACACAGTTATCAGTACCATCATATCTGCTATCACAGTCATCATCACCATCATTACTACAACCGTCAGCAGTACCATCATCATCTTTACTCTGACTTTCAGCACCGTCATCATTACCGCCAATCCTACCATCATCAACAGTACCATCATCATTATTAACAAGCCTCACCGTCATCCTCAATCCACCCTCATTACCATTTTTATCAACTCCAAAGTCACTACCGTCATCACCATAACACAGTTATCAGTACCTTCGTATCTGCTCCCACTGTCATCATCACCACCGTTACTACAACCGTCAGCAGTACCATCATCATCTTTACTCTTACTTTCAGCACCGTCATCATTACCACCATTCTTCCCATCATAAACATTACCATTATCACACATTACCTTAACAGAATTATCATTCCCGAATGTCATCACTATTATCATAACCACCACTGTCATTCATCCTCACCATTGCTACGATCGATCTTATCAACGATCACATCATTACTATCACCACCACTACAATCACAGTTGCTACATTTATCACCATCATCATCATCATCACCGCCAACATCATCGCTTCACAACTTTTCACCATCATTATCGTTATATCACAATATTTTATAACCATCACTGCTGTCATCATGCTGGCAAGAGTACTACGTGATGCATACAGGATTAAATCGATTATGGAACACATCAGCCAGCGTGCTTATATTTAGAATGCGAGTTATGATTTTTAGCTTCTTTTCAGTTCTCAGTGTGGGAATGCTGTTTCTGGACGTAACTTGATAAGTTGTGCAGTATGTGAGTCATAGCATGCTCTGGTAACGAGTGCGGTAGTCTGTGGAGCTGTTTGGAATTTAAAACCAGATTTGTGTCCTCAGGATCAAAGCTTACACTGAGCATCTGTGCGGCCTGTGTGTGAGAGAGAACTAATAATAATGTTTCCTTGGGAGCTTATTGTGTTCTCTTGTCGAACAGAGAGCTTCAGTGTATTGATAAAGCCGGCCCCCGGGAATTTGTGAAGTGCTTTATGATAACAGCCCCTGATTAATGAAACGTTCGGAAATAAACAAAGTTTGGTGCTTGTTTGAGTTGTAAACACTTGATTTTTGCCAAAACACAGCCCGCTGCATTTTGCGCTATTACTAAACTTTGGAGACGCAGAAGCATCTCATCGTCATTTAAATGACATGCACCTCTTGTCACCACCGCAGGGTGGCGACCTCCCGCAACTGGAGAGTTCGGTCCTGAGTTTTCAGGCGCTCGTACATTGTTGCTCGCAGCACTGAAAGGACACGGACGCTGCATTTTGGGGTGATACACAGAGCATACCAGACGGAATATTTCCTCGTTACTACTTTAAACATAACTTTTCTCCAGCAGTGGATTTACAGTGTCGCTTTCAGGGCACCGCGGCTACGTAGCGCATCTTCACCAGATGCCTCATGACGCGCGGAGATGCAGGGGAATCTATTCATTCAGGCACTTCCAACGCCAGTGACTGAATTCGTCCGAGTTTGAAAAAGGATTTTAAGAGATATATTCATTTTTTGCTTAAGCGTTCCAAAACTGTAATAAATGAAATAAAAAGAATAATTGAAATATTTGTCTTTTAAAACGTGCTCTTTGCACAGTTTGTTTTAAGTTTGCCACAGCAGCCTGTACAGCAATAAATCGTTTTTCATAGCAATCGGACTGTTTTATAGACTCCTCCTCGGAAAACGCGGGGTTCAGACGCACCGGATCAGCGCTCTCGGTGTCTCGCATCGCTCTTCGGCGCAACTTGTATCCTGCTCGGCGCGCTGCGGGTTCAGAGACGCGTCGGAGCGTCATGTCTAGGCGTGCGGTAACGCTGAAGTGGAGTGCCGGTTGGATTTTGATGTTCGGTGTCTTCACAAATACTTGCGCGCAAGGTAAGACTCCCTGGATCTTATAGGGACCCCGCAGAGAGTCACTGCGCTCAGGACAGTGATGTGTGCGTTTCATGGACACAAATCTTTCTCATAGGAATTCTGGGAAATTCTTAGCATAATAAGAATTTTATACAAATCAAATATATGATTAACATACCGAAATAGCATATATTCAAGTCATATTGCTAAGAATGATTTCATTGTTAACAAACTCTTGAGACATTAAGGATTTATTCTCAACTGTGATTGCATTTCTATTCGCATTCCACCTGAAGCTTTTCTTTTTGACATTGAAGTTTGGATATGACCAGAGAGTGTGATGCATATGACAACCGGACAGGTGGGGTTGAAGTAATTCCCCAGGGGTCTCCGTTTGTGGTCAGCATTCCCCTTCACTTGTAGATGGGTACCAAGGGATGGATAGATCACAAGCATTCGGCATTAATACTGCACACTGTGCTCTTTGGTTACTACACCACACCTACGCAATGAGCAAAGTTTGGAGGTGGGAGAGAGGTTGAAGTGAGAGCGCACTAACCTGTGATCAAATCGTAGACAAACCTCAATGGCTAAATGAAATAATGGCTTTGAGCGTTTTTTAGCTATGCCTTGGCTGCGATCAAGTCATTTATGATCTCATTTTCTTTTGAATATCGGTTTTGTAACAAGTTGGTGTATGGAGGACATGTTACATAAAAGTATAAAATTGTTCTAATTAATGTCGGATTTGAATTGACAGATGACTGTGGCGTCCTGCAAAATTATCTTAATGATGGCAATTAAGGATATTAAATGTCATTACAAAATCCGAGGCGGTTTCCTAATATTAAAAAATTGGTCCGAGTAAAATGTTTAGAAATGTCATTGAAAAGCCAATGTTGATGAAAAACGGTATTGAATTACAGTAGTTCGTCTATGGTGGTTGTAGCTTTGTTCAGAAAAACATTAAAGTGACAGTTTACCCCAAAATGCTGTATACATTTCTTTGTTCTGCTAAGCACAAAGGAAGATATTTGAAAAAATGTCAGCTCGTTGCTGATCGCGTCCCGTATTTACTGCCCAAGTAGGGAAAATAAATACTATGGGAGTCAATGGGGGATGAGATCTGTTTGGTCACTGACATTTCTCCAGATATCTTCCTTTATGTTCCGCAGAACAAAGAAATGTATACAGGTTTGGAACAATCTGAGGGCAAGTAAATGATGATCCATTTAAAGGTCCAGTGTGCAATTTTTGGGACGATCTATTGATAGAAATGCAATATAGTATACAAAGCTATGTCTTCAGAGCACAAGGAAGCGTTATGTTTTTAATACCTTAGATGGAGCAGTTTCTATCTACATACACCGCTGGTCCCCATACATGTAATTCGCCATGTTCTGTTAGCAGTCGTTAGCAAGTGAGCACTTGGTTGCAATTCACTGCCTTGCCGCTAGATTTTACTGACTGGACCTTTAAGGAGAGATCGTGAGTGTGTGCTGACAGTAAAATGGACCTGCGTTGCAAATTTCAACCGCAGAGTTCAACTACATAAACCAACAACATAATTACACCCATCTCCCAGAACGTCCCACCATCTGTCTGTTGTTCAGCTCCTTCTGAGGGCATGTTACCTTTGACAAGGTGTTCTGCTCCGTCCACGGGGTGCATTTCTCATCTATTAGCTCCTGTAAAAATGGTCCCGGCATCCTCAGGCAGATGGCTGATATACGGCCCAGCGATCCATTCTGTTTGACAGATCTTAAACTACCCGCACTGCTTATTCATTCACTGTGAAGAGGCTTGGATAGGCTGAGGTGCATCTGATAATTGTGATGCCCTGAGCATAGCTGTGCTAAAAACAGCATAATCCTCGAGTATGTCAGCCTTTGAAAAGGCCGCATTGAGATGTATCTTATCGGAGAAGTATTCAAACGTCCCCTATTATGCACGGCACAGCGTCGCTGACACTTATTATAGCCACGAAGTCTCTACTCTAGGGCACTGCAGACGAGGTCTGTGGGGTGTTTATGCAGAACGGCTCAGGGATGCTTTGTTTTTCTCTTATTGATCCGAGTCTTGTTTTCATCCTTAAGTGTACTTTCAATGCCCTTGGATAGCTTTAAAGGAGCTTAGTTGGGACTGAAAGTAAACCCGGAACTTTGGTCAACGTGTAGAAAAAGCTCTCCGAACCTTTTTCACCTCGAGACTTTTCTCTTGTGATCAATTGCTTGGCTCCGCTTGAGGTTGCCCGACTTTGTAGTCCAGAACGGCCAAATGGGTACCTGTCACGGAGGGTGGCGTGAAGAAGATGCAGGAGCCCAACGCTTTCCTTCATGGAAGGTGGCATTAACCACCGGCGGGGAGCGGCGAACCTCTGAAGCCTGACGTTCCCCTGCGGGGTTGCTGTATTTGTTCTGGAGCTGACTACTAATGAGTGCCGCGCGGGGTGCGGCGGAACGTGTTCGCTCGTCCTTGTGCAGCGTTACATAAATTAGGGGAGCACAGAAGCCAAAGGGGTCTCTGGGGAAAGGAGAGGTGCCATGTGCTTGTTTCTCATCCAAAATCAGAATACGCTTCTCGCGCTGTGTTTAATAGCAAGCCGGACTCTAATTCCGCTGGGATACCTGATAGAGTGTGCGCAAGAGATGGCACCAACAGCGTGACACTTTCCTGAGACGTTGAGACAGCTCATTGAAAGCTGAGCCCCCCAACACACACACATATGCAGAGTAACATCAGACACATGGGCAGAGCATACGATAAATGCTTCTCGAAATCTCCTCGGATCCTTGATATGCTCCAGGGATCAGTAAAAAGTGTCTGTGAATGAGGACATTTGTTTCTGTGGATTTTCAGACTAATCCTGATTGTTATATTGACATATTGCCTGCTGTGGACTTAAACAATGTCTTAGTGGACAGCTGTCAGCCTTCTTCACATCGTCTGATTATTTTTATAATCCTCCATGCTTTTAGAAGTGATTTATGTCGGAAGCCTCGTTTTTATGTGATTAAAACCGCCTGCTCTCTTGTTTAAATGGAATACCAGAGGAAATGTTATTGCTCAGATGTTGCTCTGTCATAGCTCAGGAGATTTCATTCAAGTATCAACTTAGCCTCCGATGTACAAACAAATAAAATGTACAAACCAGAAGCAATAGTACCCAACAAATGGAGAAGGGATGGCTTTTTATAGACCACCAAGTAGTTACTATATTTTCATGTGCTCATTAATGTTGATTACTGACCATTATGGATGTGACAATTCACGTACCTGATTATGGAAAACTATTCTTTAATACCACAAAAACGCTTTCAAAACTTTGACTTCACTTGGGTATACAAACCAGCAAATATTGACAGATGTGACCTATCAATACGGTGGAAACGTTTTCATCTTAAGGTTGACATTTGCATGGAATTGCCAGAGGTGTGCAATGAATGCACAGTAGACTGTAGAGGTAAAATAATCTGGATTTGGGTACATTTTTGAGTTCCTATTGAGATCTTCAATGAAATTGACATTCGATTGCAGAATGAGCAAATCTGAGCTCAGTTTGTGACAACGTTGAGATCTCTTCTGAAACTCATGGAGACGTTTGTGTTTTTCTCAAGAGAAATATCTGAGGTGCAGGAGTCTTGTGGAACAGTGTTCATTTGCTCTCCATTTAACGTCTATGGATTTTCCTATCTTATGAGATAATACTTGAACAAACACAAACACACATAAGGACATCAAGTACTTATGCACAAATGTGCTATACAGACATGCAATCAAAAAGATTCTGTACTATTTGGCTTACAAGTTGTAGAAAATCAAAGTCGCCGTTTCAGTTTTGATAGGGATGTTCCCCCTCCTTTCAAGACACCAATAAAAGCTTGTTCCCATATGAACACATGGGATTCGAGTTCTCTTTTTTGATGTCCCAGATGGGCCATAATGAGCATGGAAGACCGCAACTCTCTAGATGCCCTGCCATAATTATGCGCCCGAGCGCCAGTTACAGCATATTTATCTCTATGCTGCGTGACATTTCTTTAATTAAACCTCTTCGAGGCAAGGTCTCGGTATGGCAACAGATGTCTCGTGAATTTTTGACAAAATGCTTGCCTTTTCTACGCTCACCAGCAAGACGGCTCGGTTCAGAGCCCCAGGTGAAACGGAGTGACAGCCCACTTCCTGTTTTCCCATGCCGACATCTGCGATGTCTTGCCGCAGTCCTCTGATGTTTATTCATACAGCCGGTATCAGGAATGAATAAATCGCAGGAAAATGAGGCAGCACCTCTGATGGACTTTGCTTTCTTTAATATTAATGGACGTTAACCTTTGCTTCCTATTTGAGCAGTGGTTACATTAATCTGCCTTGAGGTGAAATATGCTTGTAGCCGAATATTAGAGAACCTGTGGACGGACTGCATGCGAGTCTGTATCTTGCTTCAGGAGGCTTTTAAACGGACTCGTTCATGCGGCAAAACTGTTTGGATTGTGCAGAATGGAAATAAAATCTGATAAATTTAGACTTGAGGGCCTCTGCTCTGTAATTGCAGTGAGCCTGAGGGTGTACCACTGTCTGTTTTTGTGGCGGAGCTAAAGCAAGTTAGATCTAACACTGCATCCGTGCAATACTGTCTTTCAAGGAGAAGATCACATTGTTTGCTATCTGTTGGCTGTGTGTGAGTGAAGATTTTACCACCTTATATCGTCCTTTCATAATACGGTGCCGGAACAACATTGTTATCAGGCTTGGTTTGATTTAGTCTTAAAGGGATAGTTCACCCATAAATTAATATTCTGTCATAATTAATTCTTGTCATTTCAAACCTGTATGTCTTCTTTCTTATGCAGAACACAAAAGAAGATATTTTGAAGACGGTCGGTAACCGAACAGCGGCGGTACCCATTTACCTGCATTGGTTTAATGTCCGTTCAATCGAAATTAATTGGTTGCCAAATATCTTCACAGCTCTGAAGATTCATTCACAAACCTTTTCCATAAATCCTTCCCTTCTAGCAGCAAACCAAATCCTATGATTTTCTGGCACATTTCGGCTCCAGATTTCAGCCTGGCTCCCATCAGAAAGGAAGTATTTTCCATCAACAACCAGCTGCTCAGTCGCTCACTTGATGACGATAATGAGAATCCTTCAGTTCTGTAATCCGCTGCTCTCTTAATATTGTTACAACGTTCAGTTTTTCATCAACTGATAGACGCTAGAGAGCAAACATCATCGTGCCAGCAGCAATCTCATTCGTTTCTATTCATTATTAATGCAGGAAACAAATGTTGATTCACAATCACTACAACAGATTCCTTCCACTCGCAGCGTCAGTCTGTTACACGTATCATTTAAGTTATTAGTCCAATGGCACTTGAAGGTTGATGCTACTGTTCGTCTTTTCGTTATCATTTGTGAAGCCATCATCAAATAGTCATTTTATTTGCACTAAATGAAGATTGATCGTTTTAGTTTGACAGCTCTGAGATATTACCATTTATTGTTTCTCCCTTTTTCTGCGCAAGGCTATAATTGAATGTGTTGTGAATTGACCGATTTAATGTGTTAATAGATTAGGGACATTTAATGTGGACTGTTGTTATTGCAGTGAGATACAAGACTCATAAAACAGTCGATTCCACCCCAGCAGGGGCTTAAAATTGCTAAAACGAAGTTTCCCGACTGTAAATTCTGTATGGATGAGTTTGAAGTCGACAAATGTGTGCATTGCAACTCTAAACATCCTACAGTTAATCTAATAACTAATAGTGTATTATGTGTTTAATTATACTGTCCATTGAACGTTGGCGTTCAACATTGTTCGTGCATTTTCTACAGTGAAAGCAGTAAGTCAGAAGAAGAAATGATTCATAATGATATCTACGTTCGATGCACAAGCAGTGTTTTTCCACGGTAAATTGGTATTACAACGACATGCGTTCATGTAGAACAATTGATAAAGATGTCTATTGTTTTGTATCCCAGGGAATGACATATTGACCCAGATAGCACAGGTACATCTGCTGTCTAGAAATAAAAGTCCTAGAAAACGTAGTTTTAAATCATGAATATCTCACAGACATATTCAACCGTAGACGGGAAATTCCATTGTCGTGGACGTGACAAAAATGCTCAGAGAATGGATTTGTTATGAATATATTTTGCTAAACCCTTGTTGATAGAGTCTAAACATAATAAAAAAATGTCAGTCTATGAAAATAAATGAGATTTTAAAAATGCGTTATGGATGTGACAAAAAATGATGCGCTTTTTGGGAGGCGACAGATTTTATAGGATTTCTGTGAAATAAGATAAACAATCCTGAAGAAATAATACCCAATGAATGGAGAAGGGATGCCTCTTTATAGGACATAAAATTGTTATCTATTTAAATTTTCATGTGTCCATTTTTGAGGAATATGTAGGGTTATGGATGTGACAAACCGTTGGTAAGAACTTAATTTTTTATGGTAAGGTTAACATTTCCACGCAATTGCCCGGATGTCTGTATGACATCTGACAGGAAACGTCTCAGAGACGTATTGAAATGAGCAAACAATATATAGATATAGATGTAAATGCAAACATCAAATTGACGTTTCCTAAATGTTTGTATGTGACATAAGGGGATAAAATGTGTATCTCGATTGTACTGTACATTGCATTTCCTTTGGCCAAATGCTTGAATACATGCCACCAAGAAATCTATTAATTTGTCCTTTAAACCCAATGACCAAAAATCAAACCTTTACACTTTTCTTTCCCTCGATACACCCTTCTACGGTAAATGTCGTCTTGAATCAGAATGTAATCTTTTCATCTCCTCCGAAATGACTTACCGGTGACGTAGCCAATAATATCGTATCCTGAATTTTCCCAGCCCAATCTAATCCAAAGGAATAAGGTTGTGAAGAAACCCCGAGCTCAAATCACGACCAGCAAAATGCTGTAATAGAATCTTGACAAACTGGGTTTTGCGGGCATGCGGCAGATCATTTGATATGTAAGGTGTCTGGAAAGACAGAAGCTGTATAGAGATATTCTGTTTCGAGATTAAAGATACTGAGCGAGATAGTCGACGAGAGGCATGTCAATAATGAAATTCCTGCCTTCGGAGAAAACTCATTATTTCTGTGCTAATTTAAATAAAAGAGCATCAGCTTGAGTGAATTTGCTTTTCATTTTCTGTTTGTTTACTCCAACAAGAGGGGAAAACGCCTGTGGTATTATAGGCTTAATAAACGTTCGACGTGTGCGCTTGCTGGAGGGAAATTTACTAAAAAACTAGAGGCGAGTTTTTAACTTTCAAGTCGAAATGGAAATGGCTGGTGTGTACGTGTGTCCTTATGAAGTCTTTATGCAGCGAAGGTTCTTTCAGTTGAATAACTCAAACTCACAATGGATGTCTTTTGAAGAGACCTTGGCCACTGACTCGCTTCTCGACAAAATGAAATTAGCAAATCTTTCAACGTAATCTGGCCATGGCAGAATCGTCGTGGCAAGGGGAAATGCGATAGACTCTTGACAGAGTGTCATTTTACAACTGCATATAAGCTTGTTTCAAGCCCCTGGGCTGTTCTGTGTAAACATTTAAACAACAGAAGCCTGACTGAAGGGAAACAGCAGCCAGAAACAAAGCCCTCTACATCTCTTCCCTTATTCAGCATCGTCCTCCTGGGAAAGTGAGAGTGCATTCTTGTGTTGTGAATAAAATAGCAAAGTGGCAACACGACCGAATGATAGAGACGTTGATAGAAAGATTGAAAAGGAATGGAGGGGGAAGAAAAGAGCCAACGAGATGCAAGCCTCATTTTCATTTTTTTCTGTGAACAGCTTCAGCGCTCAGAAGCCATTTATGTGCACAAAAGCCCGAGTTCTGCTGTTCTGGCTGTATGTGCTCAAAAAAGGTGCTCAATCCGAGCCCGGCCAATCAGACGGCGTATAATTTTACCCATAAAACAATCTTCTCCCCTCCGTTCATCTGAGTTCTTTCTCTTGGCAACAAAAAGGCTTCTCGACATGGTAGAGCTATAAACCACTTTAAGAAGGCTTGCACTGTTTCAGATATTACAAAAATATTGCCATCATTTATTCACCCTCATGACTTGCCAAACCTGTACGCTGTTATTGTTACTTCGGAGCACACGAGGAGAATATGAAAAATGTCATGACAGGCGGAAAAAAAAACATCTTTAAACCTCAATGAAAGTGGTCTATATGACAGTGTCTTGCAAACATTGTCAAGTCTTCTACACGATATCTTAATGGGATGATGGACATAAAGAATGAGGTCATTGAACGTGTTTTTAAAGTTTGACGGACAATGTCGTCATAATCTATTTATAAGAGCTACAATATCTGTAAAATCACACGGCCAAGTTGCAAGAGTCAGCCAGAAAAGTAAATAAGCCTCAGTATAAAGAATGATTAGAGAAGATAAGAGAAATGTTTTGTTTAATAAATAAATATATTGGTGCCAAGATGTCCTAGGATAAGCTCCAGCACTCCCTTGAGACCCTACATAGGATATGTAGTATAGAAAAGTGATGGATGGAAGAAATTAGAAAGGACTTTTATGTGGTTTCATTCACCTTTTCTGTTTCACAGGCAAAATAAAATCAACGACAACTTGTATATGGAACAAAGCGAGGACAGGAAACTATAGAATTAAGATTTAGGGGTCATCTGAGAAATCATCGCTGTAAAAATCCCATTTCGCATTGTAAACGGGCCCAATCCTCTCATTTCCTCCCTTGACCTTCCACAGAGAGTAAATCTAGCCGTTCGAATCTATAAGGGACAGGAAGGCATTTCTGAAACGGTGGCACGCCCTTCGTGGCGTTGGATAGAAATGTCTCCGTTTGTGAAGTCGTCTCCTGTCTCTTCACCCCTCCCCTCCATCCATTGGCAGTCAGCCTGGACGTTTGCCTGGTTGGGAGCTTCTGGCTGCATGTCAATGCCTTGTGCTGGGTATTGATTAGGACAAACCCTGAGTTTTTCCCATCAGCCTCGGCTCAGCGCATGAACACACGGCCGTTTGATGTTGCTTTCTTTCCCTCTTATTCTTGTGTCTTCTTCAAATGCTAGCGACGTAGCGAACGCCCCTGCAACCGTCTCGCGCTGCCTGAATGTCCTTTACATCACACCTTCCTTGCAAAACAAATTGACTGTTGCTTTGAGGTGGAAGCTTGTGGGGCGCTGGTGTATTTTTTTGAATTTGCTATTTGTGTGTTTACACGTGTGTTTGTATGCTTCTACCAGGAACACAGTGAATATGTAAACATTGTTGTACAGTCACTACAACACTATTCGACAGATTTCTTGGCTGTTCATGTTGGGATGTGCATGTGCTGTTATATAAATATATGAAAAAGGGTCGTTACATTTCCGTCACACGCTTGCGGTATTCGACCAATCACAACGCATTGCATTACATCTAAAGCAAATGACCCGTTTAAAAACAAACTAATACATTTATATTCAAATGTTATTGTGTCTATAAAAGGACATACAGTACATTCAATATTATATTTATCTAAATGGCTCCAGTGTGTTAATAAATGTCTTTTCAAGAGAAGGTGTATGTTTGTGAGAGAAAACTATTTATATTTAAAGCTAAGTGAGATTAATAATTAAAACAGAAATGCAGTGTAGAACAAAAATTCTTCCAATGAGAACCAATGAGATTTGTTGCTATTGACGTCATCTTTGAGTTTACTTCTCAGATCTGCTTGTTTAAATTTCAGTTTCACAAAATAAGTGTATTTGAAGAACTTTTTTAGCCCAATATAGTCATTTGGATTACTTTTATGATGCATTTGTTTTTGGTGCTTCACCATTTGAGTATTACATTAGACACGAAAGCGTCTTAATATAAAACCATTCATTTCTGTTCAACTAAAGACAGGAAGTCATATACATGTGGGATAACATAAATTACGAAACAATTGAGGGTAATTGGGTAAATAATGAGATAATTCATTTTGGGTTAGCTATTCCTTTAAAGATTTTTCTTGGGGCAGTCACTATGAAAGAGTCAATTGAATTGCTATATTCAACAATATTGACCAGTTGATCTTCTCAATCTAACAGCGGGTCGCTCTTGGAAATGACATTTTGTTTTGCTCTGCTTGGTTCCGCTAAGCTATAATTGCGAGTGTCTTGCAAACTGACCAATTTAATGTGTAAATAGATTAGCTGCATTTAATTTGGACTGTTGTTATTACAATGAGGTACAAGACCCAAGAAAAGTCAATTCCATCACGGCCTGTGCCCTGAATGATTTAGCGAGTGTTAGAGAAGCTAGTGAGGTTAAATGGAAAACTGTGGTGCATTGCTATTTGCTCCTCACCGAGTAATGAATACTGACAGGGATAAAAGGGATCCAGTGCGGAAATTTCCTTTAATTTCAAAGGGGGCATTAAATCAGACTCCAATAAAACTCTTTATTGCCATGATACGCGCAAAACCGTTGCGAAAATACAATTCGAAATATTTGACCGATGCCAAAGTGCCCCTCAGATTTCAGAATAAAAGCATTTCTTTTGAGCTCAGACTTGAAACGCTTCCAGAAAAGTCTGGGCTTCCAGAATTATGCAGGCCAAATTCACCATGTCCACCATTACAATCAATTCTGGTCAATGCAGAAACAAATTTGAAAGGCCGAGATGCTCTTTGTAAAATAAACCCCTGTCATGTCTGGCCCTGTTTATTAGCGAGATCATACAAAGGAAAAGAAAAACACGTTTGAGAGAGTGAGAGATGAAAAGAGAAAGAATGAGAATGAAGTGGACCGGAGGACAGATATTGCTGCAGTGCTTCACATCCCAAATTCTCTCTTCATTCCACACAGCCTGAAAAGCTACGACGGTCGAGTGCGTGTCTTGCCCGTGCGTTTTCATCTTCATTTGTGTGTATGTGTGTACTTGCGGGTGTGATGTGGTATAATTTATTTTTTATATTTGCCGTTTGAAGTTTGTGTGTTGGGTTTCTGTATGTGCAGAAACTAGTTCTGTAATCAAAATATTTTTTGTAGATGGACTGCATACTTTTGCCTAAAAAGTATATGATTTATATGATGGATGCTATATATTATATGCAAAAATGGTTACATACCAAAGTGCAAATAATGAAAGGAAGAAATGGTTCAGTTTGATTGACACGCACTCTCACTCTCCATGAAGTATTAACATTTTTTAATGATGACAGTGACATTTAATTGCTGAATTATTAGGACAAACTGAAATGTTCACGATAAGAATATGACAGTAAAATGTAAGTTATGTCCTGTCACACTTTGTTAATGAGCTAGACGTGGCAGTCCAACACCATTAAAACTGTATGACCTGTGAGCACCTCTGAATGTAACAGAAGAAAGTTGTCCTTTGTAACAAAATCCATAAAAGGGAAGGAAGGAGGCGGGAACCGACGTTTTAACAAGCTTTAATCATAATAAACAAACAATAAACACAGAAGTAAAAGATAATAGAACATCAACACAAACTTAACACATGTCCGGGCCCGGTCCTCTCTCGTCAACAGTCCTGCCGCTCATCCTCTTAAGCTCCCGATCTCCTCCGTAAGATATGCGGGACCGGCCCCCACTCACAGCTTTCGTCCCGCCTTCCTAACCACATCTTTGTATAACTAAAAGACGGATTCATCATAATAATATTGCATGACCAGTATTCAGATTGATACGGTACCTCTTAAATATTTTATTAAAAAAACAAGCTGCAAAGATACTGAGTAACTTCGCATTAATGGGTTAGTTCAGTAAATTTGATTCACCCCATGTCATTCTAAATCTGAAAATGACTCATTGTTATGTAAAACACAAAAGATATTTTGAGAAATGTCTCAGTGGTTTTGTGTCCATACAAGTCAATGGGGTCCGCTGTTGTTTGGTTACCGACATTCTTCTGAAAATCTCCTTTTGTGTTTTGCAAAAAACGAAAGTCATGCAGGTGAGATTGAATAAATGATGACAGATTTTTTTATTTTTAGGTGTACCATCACCTTAAACTCATATCTGTACCCATCTGGCTCACTTATATTGCATTTACCGCACGGTTGGGTAAGCTCAGGTCTATTCTTTTAGTTACGATGTTTTTATGTCAATGATCCAGTAGGAATATCCCTTCCGCTTTGACAAACACAACAGGGCACGTGGAAGGTCACGGTGGTGTGCTGGCAGAAAGAAACAGAAGCATGTTCTTGAGACATCACAAAGCCTTTGTAGCTGAAGGGAGCGGCTGCTCACGTCACAATGAATCAGTGCAGGCCAGATGATACAGCTAAAACTCTCTGACATCAGGTCACAGCGCTCGGCTGCGGGGGCTCAGGATGCTCGGGCACCAGGAGAGGATCGTGTCTAAGATTGTCCTCTGGTCTCTATTGGCGCTGAGATACTTATGGAAACATTTGCTCAACCATTCAGTCTTAAATCCATTGGAACAGTTATTGTGTTGATGTAGTTACTATCAAAGCAGAAAACTGAGGTGGGAAGGCCGATGCTACTTGCCTTTGGAGGCAGGTATTAAACAGTCATTTTAACGAAATGGAAATTGTGTCATAAATTACTCATCTTCAAGTTGTTCCACAACCGTAAGATCTTCTTTCTGCTTCAGAACACAAATTAAGAGTTTTTATGAGATCCAAGAGCTTTTTGACACCCCGATAGACAGCAAAGGAACGTGCACTTAAAGCGCAGTTATTTAAGACGTAATTAAAATAGTCCATGTGGCAACAGTGGTTCAACCTTCCTTTTATGAAGCGAGGAGAATACTTTCTGTGCCCAATAAAACACAACATCTTTAGTCAACAATTTCCTCTCTTCTACGTCAGTCTACATTGCAAATCCACACATGCTTGTGGTGCTGATGCAAGAGCCGGAGTTACGCTACGCCAGCACCTCAAAAGTCAGAAAGTGGGAAACCAACGTTTTTTCTGGTTAGCTTTATTCATATACAGTAAATGGCCTTAGCAAACCAAACAGATATGGACTTAAAGTGATAGTTCCCCCAAAAATGAAACCTGTCTAAATTTGTTTGTTTTGCCGAACACAAAGGAAGATATTTGGAAGAATGTCAGTTACCAAACCGATCTCATCCCCCATTTACTACCATAGTAGGGAAAATAAATACTGTGGGAGTCAATGGGGGATGAGATCTGTTTTGGTTACTGACATTCTTCCAAATATCTTCTTTTGTGTTCAGCAGAACAAACTCTGAGAGTGAGTACATTTTCAAATTCAAAGAATGTTCATTTCGGGGCGAACTATCCCTTTAATGCCACAGAACGGCAATCTTCAACAGCGACTCTGTGAAATTTAAGGTCAAGTGTGTTATTTAAGCACCATTAACAGCAGCACCAGATGGAATTGTAAAAGTATATACTTGTTTCACAAATCTCATCACACTTGCTTTCTTTAAGTCAGCCTACAAATGGCTTACTTGTATAGTTTAAGCTTTCTTATTAATATGATCTGTATTCAAATATGTCTAAAACAGTCCCTAAATCCATATTATTCTGGAAGGAGGCTTGGTTCTTATATTTTACTGCCGTCATGCCATCAAAAACATTCTCGTAATGCTGCAACCCAACAAACACACTTGAATTGAGACTAAGAATGGGCATCATTAGACGCTCCCTAATGAAAAGTGTTATCCGTGTTAGCATTTCATTAGTAAAAGAGGAGCTATCAGCATACAGGCGGACAGAAAGGTGATCTGACAGCTCGCACTAACCTGTCTATTGATCCCACATCCTCATTAAACCTCTTATCCAGTGGCTTTCACACACCAGAGTCTGTCATCACTCTCCGAGCTGTCAGAGCTCACGTGTGCCGCCCGTCTTGCCAGGCTGTTTCTTTAAAAGCTTTAATCATGGCACAGCAGCGAGCGGAGCATGTCAGCGAGGGATTTTGAAAGCATGTGTTGTTGTAGGGTTTGTTTTTGAAATTAAAAACAATTTAAAACCTATTTAAAACAATGACCCGTCTCTTGTGTGTGTCGCATATCATGTCGCGTAGAAACTACGGCAACACACAAATGCGGAAGAAGTTATACGGCATCTGGGACGCAACATCTGTTCTGTTATAAGGGATCACGATCACTCTTTGGCGAGTAAAGGAAACCCAAAAAAGCGTAAAAGTATGTTACATTCCACGTTTCTTGCAAGCCAATTCATTACGATGATTATAAGGAAGAAAATTAATTCATAACCTCGTCCATGAACATGGTGGGCGACCTCCATACGCCTCTGGAAAGGTGAAAACGACATGTCCCATAATTCCACTCTCCTACATAACAGCATTTAGCTCCCCCTTTTATTGTTGATTTGAAAGTGCACCGTCTAGCGGTCCATACTTACATATTGTGGCTTTAATACAAACCGTTTTCAAGTGAAATCTATGGCTGAATCCTATTGGTGTATTATCCTGACCATGGAGCATGCTAAATTAGTGCATCCCAAAGTGTGTCGCAAGTATTATTCCCAAGAAAGCTGAATCTTGTTTTCTGGATTTGGGTTAATTCTGTCGCTCCAACTGTTTCAAAGTGTGCAAAATTGGGGTTGTCGGACTCAATTTGCTATCACAGTACTAAAAATGTACTAGTAGAGCACTAAATGTGCTGATGGGCACAATCCTTTAAACGTACTAAATTATGAAATGTACAAACATAACAAGTAAACCTTTAATATATTAATATAGGCTAACAAAGACCTGTGGCCTTCAAGTGTTTCTCAAAAAGGAAACCTGGAATTCAAGACCAGTAAAGAGCAATAAAATACCGAACAAAGATCTGAATTTGAAGAATGAAAGAAATAAACACAGAAAGTAAACAGTCCTTGAAGGTTTATACACCTAACAGCACCTCTGAGTATTTGAGTAAACACTAAAAATAGTCATCAAAATAAAACTTAAATGATTTCTATTCTTCCTTACTGCACGATTATTAGATACAATACATGAACGCTAATGAAATGCTGTTCGAGGAAGTAAACCTGTCATTAAAATAGCTGACTAGTTTCATCTGTTGCATTCTTTAATCCCAATTTTGTGTTTCTCTTTGATTGTAGAGCGCTTAAAGCTATTAAAATGATTTTCTTCTCAACATTGTTGTTGAATTAATATTAATGACATGACAGACACACAGCGTTGAGTCTATTAGACTGCATGAAAGGAGCAGTTTTCATATTACATACGAATTGTTCCAAATAAATATAAAAGTAAATATCGTCTTGGTTCTGGTGAACAAAGAGAAAGATATTTGGACGAATGCTTGTAACCAAACAGTGCTTGGCCCCCATTGACTACCATAGTAGAAAAACATATTTTATAAATGTCTTGGTTCTGATGAACACAAAATAGGATATTTTGAAGAATGTTGGAAAGCAAACAGTCTGGGACACTTTTGACTACCATTGTAATATTTCCGTTTGGTTCCAGGCATTCTTCCAAATATCTTTCTCTGTATTCATCAGAACAAAGGCATTTATACAGATTTGGAACAACCCGAGGGTGAGTAATAGATGATCATTTTGGGCCGAACTGTCTCTTTGACACTTAAGGTCTTAGGTCAGGTATTTGATCCCATTTTTTGCATTCACTTAAAGCGCTAGTTCGACCAAAGATGAAAATTCATACTGTATATAATTAAGTCACTCAGATGTCATTTCGGACATTTTTGACTTTCTTACTTTCTTCTGAAGAACACAAAAGAAGATATTTTGAAGACCGTTGGTAACCAAACCACACTGGCCATACTGGCTCCCACTGTATGGACGCAAAACCACTGAGACATTCTCAAAATATCTTCTTTTGTGTTTCACAGTAGAACGAGTAACATACACGTTTTAAACGACATGAGGATGCATTGGTTGTGTCTTATTTAACACACGTGATTCATCAGTGAGGGTCCATACAGAATACTTCACTTAGTTCTTTACAGAGGACATGCGAAACGTACAGTGCCGTGTGTCCCCAGAGTTGCAAGCCACCGACTTCAGAAATAACTGACTGTGTTTACTGTAATACTTTGCCAAGCCGTACGTTTGGTCATTCACATATGCGCACGAGCTCTCTTCACAGTGTACGTGTGCAACACTGAGAGTTAAGAAGCTGCAGTCGGTGAGTCAGGCAGCATTCAGATACTGAATTGTGTAGGAAGAAAAATATATGACCTTTTATTTTGGTATTGAATTTTACTACTAACAACACAAGACTTTTTAGTGGTTGTAGGTTCGGTCTCATTTTCATATTTGAAAGTAGCCTAATTGAAATTTACCGGCACACTGTGTACTTCTCAAGTGTGCAACTTGGGATGCAGCCTGTTTTCAAGTGGTTATTATGTTTGCCGTTGTTTTCTTCTGCCCATGTGGTGCACCAGCACCATTTTCAGGCATTGTTTGCCTGAGGACTAATCCTGCTTTCTCACAAGCTTCAATGCTTTAACTGCTCCCATTAACAGCCAGCACTCACACATCCTCCGCTATTACAACTTTGCAGTAGATATGTTATGAGGTAAAATAATATACTAGGTCAGAAAGATAATTCATTCTCACATTTGACGATTTCTCTTACGGACGCTGTACATGTTGCGCTATAGATTTACACTTGGAGTGTTTTTGTCCCCATTTCGAGATGTCAAAACATGTGACAGAAATGGAAATAAAAGGCTTTTTCGCGATTGTGTGGATTATTCAATTTGTGAGATCGGATGGTGGAGCTGCATTAAAGATTTGGAGTTATGAGATAACTAATGAATATGAAAACCGCTATAGAAATAGGCATGTTCCTCGGAGCAAGAGATTGGGCCACGGCCACGTTGGCTGAGCTTAAGTGACAAAAGCTTCAGGTATCGCATTGAGGACACGTACACACGCGCACTCACATAAAGCACAAGGCGTGTTATCACAAAGGCAAGATTGAAGATAGCACAAATTATGAAAGGTGGACTCAAGGGAACAAACTGTGCGGTTCTCTTTTCTTTAACCAGTGAAGGACAGAGAGTCTTGAGCATCTTCAGGCACTCTTTTATTCTCAAAATAATGTGGTGGTGTACACTGTAAAAACTTTGCTGTAGTTATGCAGCTAGTTCCCAGCAAGCAATTTTTGGTTTAAAAGACGTCTATTAGCCGTCTAAACATAGCCCAGACGTCTAGGCTAAAACAAGGCTAAATTTGGGCTGTCAGTGAAAAGTTAATAGACGTCTAATCATTACCGAGGAATAGCCTAGTCATCAAATAGACCGCTATTAAACGAATACACGTAGACGTCTAAAAGACGGTGAATTTGGGTCTCTAAGCTAAAACAAGGCTAAATTTGGGCTGTCAGTGAAGTTAATAGACGTCTAATCATTACCGAAGAATAGCCTAGTCATCAAATAGACCGCTATTAAACGAATACACGTAGACGGTGAATTTGGGTCTCTAAGTTACAACAAAGCTGAATTTTGGCTGTTAGGGAAAATTTTATACGTCTAACCATAATCATCAAATAGACAGATTATGAATGCCTACATAATAGATAACCACACAATACCCAAAATATTTTTTGTTAACTAAATTTAACATGTTCTTCTCATAAATAGCAATTAATACAAACAAATTAAATATAAAGCTTTTATTAATAAAACCAACAATTGTAAAAATCACAAAATGGAAAACATAAGAAATAATATATTTGTTACAACAAAATCAAATGAATTAAGATTTGAACTTTAGAATTTTTTTAAATAAAGGACAACCAATAATAATACAAATAACAAGAAAATCTAACAATAGTAAACTGATTCATTATTATTTTTTTCTATACCCACCCCCCCCTTCAACTCTCCCTGGTGCTTGCTTAAAATGGCATTCCTCAATTCAAATTCAGTTGCTGTTGGGAAGTTGGTCATCACAGCATCTGCAAAGAAAAAAAAATAAGCATGATAAAAGGCTTTTTGGACATCATCGTGTTTTAGTTTATACATTAATTGTAACGGATTTGATAATAGGGCTCGGTAATATAGCGCTGACATATATACTGATTTGGAAAATGTTTATATCAACACAGACTGATGTCATAAAGAAAATACATTAAATCATTAAAATGATAGTATACATCACCTTTAAGCCAAACGACAGACATGCAAACACAAGCACATACCTGCAATGACCGAGAACAGAGTGGTCTTCTCAAAAGCTGCCTTCTGCAGCGTACCACCCACCTTCATATTAAAATTGGACATGAGGCTGTTTTGCAAAACCCTAAAACAAAAAAAATTGTAACAATTGGTAACAAATACGAACATGACAAATTGTTTATTTTCTTTGGAAATACTTTTACAATATTACAATACTTTGTTGTGAAAACATGGAATAATTAGTGAGTATGGTCACCACAATGTTTGATTTATATTGCATGTTTTGAAGGCTTTACCTGTCCAGCATCCTTCTGGTACGTCTTTAACATTTCTGCCACCGACTTTGCACAGTTTTGACACCTGAGTAACAAATGTCAATGTCAGGCAGATAGAAATATATGCTTCAGTGTACAAGTGTGCACCGACCTTAAATGTTAATGACCATTGAGCTGCAAGTTTTCCATCATTAACCCTATAAAACTCTTTATTCAAGCTGATTGCTGGCCCACACTGAGAAATAGTTTTTCCCCCTGTAGGTCCCCTCACAATCGGTGTCTGCCTCAATACTGTCTGCCAAAATTTAACTCTGTGGTAGTAACTAAAAAGTAGTCAAGTAAACATTTAAACCTCAACTGTACATCAACAGCACTATTCTAATACACACAGATACTTTTTGTAATCGCTAATTTTATATTGACAATTTAAAATTGAATTTTTTTAACACTGTAATATGCAATTATTTTTGAAGTTTCAAACTTTGTTATGGTACTTCGTAACAAAAAGGTCTATTCTATTAGATCTATCTCTGTATGCAACAAGCCATTGCACTGTCACACATTCAATATTACAGATTAAATTATTTTTGGACTTTATGAAAAGTGAAAGCTTTAGCGAGGGCATTTTGTTGTTGTTTTACCATTGCTGCCCGGGTCTCCATACAATCCAGCTGCCTTTCCAAGCATTGGAAATCCTCCATAGTGGCCAATGCAGACAGTTGGACACCAGTGTCTGTTTCCACCCTTTGGCCAACTCTTTTTAATTCTTCTTTTATTTCAACAAGAAGCGTTAGCACCTTTCTTTGAAACCCTAAATGCAACAAAGGCAGTGTTACTTTCAAATATTAAAAAAAAGTACCACACCACTCAAATACTTCCATAACAACAACTTAGCATGACAATATGAGCATGTATGTATTCATGCATGAATGAATGCATGTGTGTATATACATATATATATTTGTTATGCATATTTATTTCTGTGCTTTGTTCACTGGATAATTATCAATAAAACTTTTAGTGCATTTAAATCAAAGAACGTGGATCACATCACTCCAGTTCTGAGGTATTCATACTGAATTGACTTCCACAGTAGATATAAAATAATTTAGACCACGTATCTTGGTGATTGCCATCGGGATATGAAGCGATTTCCAACCAACATTACACAAAGTGCTTTTAAACCAAATCCCTTGCTTTGAGATAACCACTAAATGGCATACTCTAGCCCTGCTATCTGCTAAAATTTCACGGTCCCTACAAAATATGAAATGTAGAATGGAAACATGACAAAGAGATAACACAGTTACTTACAAGAAAATTGAACGTATTCCTTTTGCCCGTCTGTTGATCGCGTTGATTAGCTTCTACACCTGTGGCTTCTGCTCACGTGTTGGTTATTAAAAAAATGGCGTCGGCGGTATTGTTTATCGCGAGATCTGGCCGAATTCTCTACCAACTTCCAAGTCTCGCGTTGGCAGTGGCCATGTCTCAGTACTAGGGCAAATTGCCACCTACAGGTTGGGATATGTAATTGCATGTTTATTTAACAAAGTAAAAAATTCTAATCGGGAAATGTAATGTGTGACAGTACAAATAATGCAAATTAAAACTTGGCCAAAATTACTTGGTTGTTATGATGTCATGCATCCCACACGCTGTACATGTAAACAATTTTAGACTAGCTGGTTCAATATACGGCTATAGCCAAGTCGTTGAAATTAGACCACAGATTGCCTTCGTTTAGCCCATACACAGCCTGTCCAATTCAGGGATAAATCGTGGCTACAGATGTCACGAAATAACACTTATTGTTTAGATATTATTGATAATGCTAACATGACGGGAAACATTTCGCCCAAGGGCTAAAAGCAGACTACACGTAGCCCGTCCAATTTAGTGCTAAAACGTGGCTACATATAGACCATGTCAAGAAACACTTGTATTTGTGTAGATGTTGAGACGGCGAACATGAAGGGATATGAACCATGCACTTCCTGGTAATCAGCTGCCTGGACAAAACCTATAGTGCCTCAGTTTGGACTATGTGTGGGCTACAAATAGCTGCTCTGACGACGAGCAAAATAGCGTATACGCTCAGGCTATTGAACATGTCAAAGAAATTAAACCAAATACCTTATAAACGCTGTTCATTTTGCTTACATGATGTAATATCATATATCTCACAAGTTATTTAGCCAAAAACGACTTTAAACAAAATTCTAGGTTCTTTGGGCTAGAAGTGGGTTACACATAACCGGACTACATCTGGTCTATAGTTAACCGAGACGTTGAAATGACGGCTATTGCTTGCTGGGTTGCCTGTAACTTACTGTAGATTTATATAATTTATCGGCAACAGATTGTTAAAAGATAAATGAGCATTTATCATTAGCGAGCCTTTATCTTTGCGGAAAAAATGCAAAGCATTCTGGGAACCAGAAATACTTATCAACCTTTTTCTGTTTTTTTCCCCTTGCCCAGTAAATTATAAGAATGTAAATCTACAGTAAGTTACTGGCAGCAGTATTTCTACAGTTTACAGTGTATATTTTAGATTTTAATTTGACATTAACCTTGTGACCTTTTGTCAAGACAACACCTGCATTAGCTGCACTATCACATCACTTCCTGTTCTTTACGCATGATCATTTAATTTAATGTTTATATATTACTTGTGTTTTGTCATTAGTCATTTTAATCTTTCTATTCTTCTTGTGTGCGTGAATCCAGAGATAAAATAATAATATTCAGTGATTAAATAAGAATCTGGAAATATGACATTTAAAAATGAATTTGGGGAATCGAAATGCTCAATATGGCCGATAGTGCTTGGAAAAGCACTAACTCGCTTCCGGGGTTTGCCTACATTGCATACGTCATCTCTGAGGCGCTCAATACACAATATAGCTAACATTACAGCAACTGATGTTATGTTAGTTTTGACCAACAGAGGTTGCTGATCGCAAAAACTGCCTGAAGTCACATTATTATTGTATTTAATCGTTTAGTAATAAGATTGAAACTGGACTTCATTAAACTTCCGCGAGAGCATTGTCGGCGTTAAAGAAATGTAGTTATACATGTAAACAACTCCCTCTGACTGCGTTGAAAAACTTTGTTTCAAACTGTGATTGGGCTTGTTAGTTTTGTGAACGGTAGAGCATGCAGACAGACACGTTCCCACCGCATCACGCAGGATTAGTCCGTTTAGTCGTGTCCAGCGGTCTTACGAAACGAGTTAACTATAATACGTTTTAAAATGTGCTTTGAGACTCTGAATTCTGTTACGTGCCGTCTGGTTTTGTCTAATGAAAAAACACATCCTGCACGTACGCTCTGATGTTAAATAAGGTATTGTGTGAACATTCATTTAGTCCTGTTAAGTAAAGCCAAGTAGTGCAATAATGAATAGTTCGTTCATAAATAATACCCTACCTCATAATAGTTGGATTTCTTTATTCACCAGATGCTTATTAATGTGTTCCTTTTGGCCGGTGAGTTAGGCCTACTGTCCCAACATAATGGATATTCATGAGCACAGACTTCACCTGAAGCACGAATTATACATTACAGCATACGGACCACGGTTATAATAAATGTGAGGTGGGTTCCTTTTATAGAAGTTTTACTTCATTAAAACTTAAATAATTCTTCATTCTACAATCAGATTCATATTTACAGTATTTCTTTGCTGCATTTTCGAGTTCATCTTGACTTTTGTTGTGTTCCCCTGGATGTTTAGACTGTAGCCGATGTTTTTGCTACATTTTCTGTTTCATGTATTTTATGCTGTGATCTAAGACTTTGACATTTTGAATCTCAGCTTTACTGTATTCGTTGCATTGCCCACGCAGAAAGGTTTATGAATATGAATTCACACGTATGTTAATGAGTTACGTGATGAAAGTTTCTTGAGAGTAAGAAGTGGAGTTCACCCCATTACCATGTAGAAAAGTAATTAACAAAGAGTTCTTGTTCCCTTGTTCTTGGATTTACTTTCTCACCACCGTTGAACAGAGACCTGGACCGCAGGATATGGTTTACCACAGGTGAATCCGTCACTCTAATAATGTTTGGAGCGTCTTTAGCAGCTAAAGCAGAGCAATGCATCATCGTGTTTGTTTTCCTTGCTGTCTGACATTTATGCTCATAACCATTATCTCATATTGCTCTCTGCATGACGGTATATTCATTCAAATGTTTATGAGATGACAGGCGTTCATTGATATTAGTTAGCGACGAGAGCGAGTGCCTGTAGCTGAGAGACAGAGGCCATGACATGATTCTAATGAATTGAATCCATTTTGATCCTTTTTCTACCCAATGTCCTCGCTTTTGATTTTACCTGGTAACCCGCATCTCCTTTTGAACCGCATTTAAACAATAAACATGTGGGTCTTTTGTGTGACAGTCAGAATTCAATTAGTAAATAAAAAGATACAAAGACAAGGGCGACGTAGAGATGCACAATAGTGTAGGCACGCTGGTATTGTCGGCCGGTATAGACTTGATACAGATATGCCCTGCCAATATTAAGATGTGTGCAAACGCTTCTGCTTCTGTGTTGGTAAAGATGTTCAGCAATTTATCACAATTAAGCGCACATTTGTGTTTACATAGTATGCACTGTAAATATTTATTTATATTTTGAAATAATTATATCTAAATACCTAAACATTTAAAGATATACATGTATGCGAATGGGTTTACAAATACAAAATGAATATGCACAGTACAAAGGCATATATTATTATTCCAGGTACATAAAGAGGAAAAGATACGTAGGCAGTATTTTTATCATTCTGTCTTTACCAACAAGTTAGTTAGGTAAGGGTAACACTCATATACAGTACTGCAAAGTTCATTATCGTATTGGTCATAAACGTGGCATTAACTTGGTTTAAGTTGAGGAATATGCATTAAGGTTTAGTTATTTGTCTATGTAAAGTTAGACATCCAAACTTGAACTACAAGCTCATTCTCTTATCCATACGCATGACGAAAATGTAATGACTTACCATAGTTGAATCCCCTCACGCGCTGAGAAAATGTACCGTTGGGCGAGCTTTCCTCGGTCTCGGTGGCATTGCAGTTGCATGCGCAGCTAATGTATGGCTTTGTGGAATATTACAGTTGTATACATCGAATCATTAAATGACAAAGCACAAAGTAAATATCACTTGCCATTTTTATTGAAATGTTCTTACAGTATCTGTTAGAGCACAAATAATTACAAAGGAACCTTAAGTAACGCATTGAATTAAATGTGACATTTTTAAGTAGAAAGACAAAATACTACTTGCTAGAAAAACATGGGATTAAGGAATGGAAGCTTTAATTACAAAGTAAAAAAAATTTTTTAAAGTGCAATTTTGTTGTGTGTGTTAACTGTGTTAAGATTGTTGTTGTTCTCTTTAAGAAAGATTCAGTTGGATTTCATGTTCTTGCAGGAAGCGAAAAGAGAAATCATAATGCATGAAAATGCAAATGTATTGATCTGGTTCTCGGTAGGCAGTGCTCTTAACTGATTCATTGTAGATGTTTGTTTGACTTTCCGCAGCTTGGTAAACCACGATGTTATGTGTCAAGCTATTTCACATGGAAGCTTTCTGTTTTGTGTTTCCTTATCCAGTTTCTTAAGTCTTTAAACAACTGACCACATGCTCTTGTCAACAGACAATTCTGAACAGACTGGAAGACCTGCTTTCCAGCTTGGAATTGAATGAGAGATGTTATTCTGTCAAGAGATGAAAAACCCACATACGTGTGTAATAGTCTCCTTTAAAGTGCTAGTGAATTAGAAATCAAAACCGAAACATGATAATCATTTATCTGCTTAACACTGCAATTCTGTGTAGGATCACACTCCTCTGCTGGAGGAAGAGTTAGTAGCCGGAGAACTGCAGTGTGAACCGCTGTCAATGGACACATCTGTCAATACCCACAGCTCCTATGTTTTAGCCAGTCTGGCTGTTCAGCACAGGCTATTCTCTCCCCCAGTGCCTGTCTACAATTTAATGAGGCCGTATTTCAATGCTTTCAATACAGCCAGTGTGAAAATAACAGGCTCAGAGCAACACACTGCATATAAAACTGTAATACAATGCATTGTGAGATTTAAAAGCTTTTGAATGAAACTGCTGTAATAGTTCCTGCAGCCGGAGAGATGAACGCCGTCACATTTTTCATCGCTGAGATGTTTTGTTCTCTGGGTGTGGTGTTAACAGATCTCACCGGGACCAGTCTAGCCTGGATGAAGATCAGGACCAGTCTAGCCTGGAATAGTTCACTCGGAAAAAATGCTGTGACTGTGATCATTTGAGGAACAAATACTTTTTTATATTCCGATCTTTCTTTTTGTTTGTCACAAACTGTTGCATGAGTAGAAAGGAAGAAATCTAAAGTATAAGGAGAAAAATATTATTATTATTGATAATAATATTAAAAATTATTCTAATAACATAATTTAAATCATTATTATTATTATAATTAAAGAATTGTATTATAATAAAGTAGAATTTGTTTTTAGTAGTGCCCTAAATAAGCCCTAAATAATTTGCGTACATTTTATCTATTTATTATATATTATTTCAATCATCTTTATTTACACTATTATTTATATTATCATCATTTAAATGTTTATATATATATATATATTATTATTCCAAATAAAATGGTATTATAATAAAATTTGCCCTTTGATTTTTAGTAGTTGTCACGGTGTGTGGACAGAACCCAAACGCAGGCAGCAGAGTTAAATAACAAAAACTTTATTTAAACAAAAGACCCTCGATGGGGAGAACATGATCTAAAACAAGACAAAAGTGTAAACTAAAACTTCCCACATGGGGAACAAAACAAACAAAGTCCTTTGAATAATAAATCAACAAAATCCACAAACTTAGAACAGGAACAAACACGATAATCCATAGACAGGAATAATCCAACAAGGTGACATGAGGAGGTACGATGATGACAAAATGACAATGAACCGACCAGGGACAGAGGGAAAACTGGGGCTTAATAAAGGGAAAACACTAACAAGGACTGATGACACAGGGAGAGTGGCCACAGGTGACAAGGATGAAACACTAAGGGAAAGCTAACAGGAGGATTGCACGAGGCAGGTGAGGGGACTGAAACACTAAGGGAAGGATGGATCAGGGCTGGAGACAAGACTAACACTAATGGACTGCAAACAGGGAAACAAGGGGGCGGGGCTAAAGGACGTGACACCGGAGAGAGAGCATGGCTTCTCAAACCAAAACAATGCTCTTTCTCCACACAAAACACATGGGACTGACATGATCCTGCCACAAGACTCGAAAACCAAGACAAGGAGAGGCAGGATCATGACAGTAGTGCCCTTAAAAAAGCCATAAATAATTTTCATAAAATATGTTTCATAATAACTAAATATAACAAAATAACCTGGTTTAAAGGTTTACATTCACTTGATTCTCAATACTGTGCTATGTGTTAAGTAAGGGATGATGTACAGGAAGCCAGTTGTTGTCTGATATAATTGTGGTGAGGAAGGCGGGACGAGAGGCGGGGCCGGTGGCGTGAGTGATAGTTGCAATCAGCTGTGTGCGCCCCGGTCCCGCATATCTCACGGATGAGATCGGAGCTTAAAAGGACGAGAGAGGACCGGGCCCGGACATGTGTGAAGTTTGTGTTTATGTTTTATGGCCGGCAGTCAAAATGATTTGCTGCATCTGAGTGACCGTGTGTTATTAGTTTTGAGCGGTTGTTATCAGGGAATAACAAACCTGCAAATGTTGCGACTGGCCAATCAGAATCAAGCATTCCAACGAAAAGTGTAATAAGCATATGTAAATGTATGACCGCAGCATAATAAACTTGTATGTAGGTACTTTTTAATGATACTTCTGCATCGTTTTGTAACTTTTGTGTGCACTATTCCTGTGTGGAATAGAGTGTTTTTCATCACTTACGCATGTGCGTAATTTATGCTTCTTTGTGCATGATCGTAAATGTGCTGCGGCAAACATGAACAACAGCAGTGCGTGATTGAAGAACTCCACTCAAATGTCAAGAGCCATCAAGCGCCATTCAATCACAATCGGGCCTAATTCTGTCTGCAGTATGTTCTTTAAACCCATGCGACACACCCGGTCCTTCTGGATTTAGCCCTCCTTGACTTTGCCACAAGGATTGGGGAACAGAACTGCAGCCGGAGATGGGCATAGTCATACTCGTGTTCAGGGTCAAGGGTCAATTAAAGTTTATTGAATAATAAATGGAAACAAATAACAAGCAGAAGGGAGTGAGCAATGTCTCTGCATCCATCTTTCTTGCTCTCTTTTCCGTCTCTCTCATTTGCGGTGGGTCCTGTATGAGTCTGTAATGTCCTGTATATATGCAGGGATTTATATTGCAGTCACAGCCACGCTGGCTGAAATAGGTGGTTGAAGATGAAGTTGAAATTGGAAAGTGGTTATCATGTCTGCATGAGGAAACACATTGGAGTCTGCGGAAGAGAGGAGGAGGGAAGATATCAGGCCTGGATGCGTTATTGTGGAGACTGTTTTCAGTTTGCTGTGGGTCTGAGATGGAGCCAAGGTGAACGCGGACCAACCTGAAGTCAGATGCTTTAAGCGGCCACATATGAAAAGCCTGCCCAATGATGGATAGCTAATGCGACTCAGCTTTATGACGCTGAACAATCGCTGCCAACGAACACTTGAACATACATCAGCATGATAAGAACTAACAAGTTTCAGATAAAATATATTTAAAGTTTATAGGATTTTTTTGTTTTATTTATATACCGCCGTTTAAAGAAAGAGGCGGGGGTCAATAGCCTATACTGCAGCCGGCCACCAGGGGGAGATGCTTTGGCTTCACTTTTAAAGGTCTGCTTCTAACTTATCTGTGGAAAACTGTATAGAAATCTAGCTTTTACTGAGATACGGTGCCGTGAACATGGGTCCAACTTTGGGAGATGTACACAATTGACGCTAAACCTTCACTTTTAAACAAATTTGCATTGATGAGTCAAAGTTCTTATATCGAACCTGTTTAGCAAATGTTTTCTGAGCCACAGGTGCGTAAAACACGATAAATGATCCCCTCCGTTGATAATCATACACCTGCAGAATTTATGCTAGCATTATTCTACAGAATTTGGTTGCCATGATACTTCGTTGACAGTTAAGCAACTGCAAAACTACTTTGTTTATTACGTCATCTTTCGAGCAGTAAAGAATGAAAGGGCTTTATGTTTAAGGTAGGAGTTGAAGGTGTTGCAGTAGGAGCAATGCAGTATAGAGGGTATGCATGTGTCGTCACTTTCCCACGTGAACATCCCGGAATGCGACCGATTGGGTGGTAAAACACTCAGCAAAATGAACGGTTTCGTTATCATGAAACGCAATTCCGCGCAACATTTGAGTGTCCAAGAACACCTGATTCCTTTGTTAGTCATATGCTAGTCGTAAGGATCACCGTCAATTCCAGCTGCTCATTATTTCAGTAAATGACTGCAAGTTTTAGTCCCAGTTTCTCCTATTGAAAGCAGCCATTTTGCTGAGTGTTTTACCGCTCAAGTGAGCGTATCCTGGCGTGTTCACATGGGAAATTGACGTCAATGCATACCATTTATATAAGATAGACGTAATAAATGATCCAAAAAAGAAGATAACGACAGCCTGCCAGTCCTTGGGGTATTTAATGAGGTAGATTTTAGAAAGCTGAAGATGATAGTATACCCATGTGAGAGGATGTTTGCTATCTCGCAGCAGCAGGGTTTTAGTGTTTCACAGGTTGTGTGTGGCGTTAAAAGAACAACCCATTCTTTCCATAAACACTTCATTACACTTTCCACCTGCAAAAAAGGTCTAGTAACAAAGAGTAACTCACACTGTTACTGTGTAGTCTATGTCTGATCTGCTGCACTTTTAACCTAACGTTGAAGTTCAAGGTGTAAGAGAAACCGAAATGAATTTGTCTTCAAATAATTTTTCTTTTTTCATAAAAACATGCTCATAGCCTCGTTCTAGAGCCTTGTGCTGTAAGCAAGGTTGCTGTTGTGGGTTAGGTCTGTTTTATTTTCTCTTCTCTATGTGCTGACGTGACAGCACCCTGGGCTGGGTGTGCATCCCCTCGCTGCAGGCGGGCGAGGTGTCCTACGCGCCGTCAGTGACGCCTCACTGATTCCATTCAGGTCCATGGGCACCGGGGGTCCGCCCGCAGATCCACGTTTTGTGTGGTCTGAAAGGAAGTGGCTGCAGCCCTTCTGAGTTTTTCATGGGGGGGGGTTGGAATATGCCAGGTCAGGACAAACACAGCCATTGTGGTTTGTGTAATGTGGCTTCTTGCCAGCCATCTCGTGGCAGATGTATTGAGTTCACGCCACTGTCTGCATTCTTCTCTCCAACATTTACCAGGAGGTATGAAAACGGATTGGAGTGCGTGACTGAGAAGGAATAAAATAAAGTCTTGAAAGGGTGATTTATTTGGTGCTTCGGTGCTCGTGGTGATGGAATACCCAGCAGTAGTCAGATGAGAATGTTGCCATGGTTTCCAGGGGACATGTGGCGACTCCTGTTGCCCTCCTGTAATAATAACAAAGCTTTGACATTTCTTACTTTGAACTGGTCAATTTTGGGGTTGGTTTGTCTCACCAGGAAGCATTTGTAGGCCGTTGGGGTGGAGCATAATGAGGTCATTCTGCACCAGGTGCATTTGCAGGCTCAGAAAGGGGTGCGAAGTGGGTCAAATTAGTGCAAATCATTCGCCATAAACATGGTTACATTAGTTTAACCAGTTACAGTAGATGGCCTGAAATAGAAACCTGACTAGATCTATAGTTTACCCTGCAGCAACAGAGAGGCGAAGCTTGCGTCTTCACAAACGTCCATGAGGAAGTATTACTTAGGCAGCTTTAAATCTGTGTCATTGAGTCATCTGGTATTAATTTTAAACAAGCATTTCCACCACATGGCACAGTTCTGCTCACCCTCATGACCGATGCCAAGGGCAAAATGGGCGAATAGATGGACTGTTGTTTTTGTTAGGACTTCGGAGCAAAAGTCAATAGATTGTGCAGTATTCAGCTCTGTCAGTCATAGCTATGGGTCTGTTAAAGTTCACATATTGCTGGCAGTGTCTGTAACATCCTGATTTAATGACAAGCCTCAGGGCAGCCAGGAAGGCAGAAATCCAAACTCTGAGTTTTTTGAAGGTTTTCCAGCCACAAGGTTTTATTTGGTTTGGTCCCATTAGACCCTCCTTCACATCTTGAAATAATGTGTGCAGGAGTTTTTAATTTGGTTATCATTTCCTGTAATTCTGCTAATTAAAGTTTGAAGCTAAACATTAACCTTAACAACTAATGCTTTCAGTAGCTTTCAGACATGCACGCACACACTTTACGTAGGGTAGAAACCTTGACATTATCCTGTTCTTGTAAGGCTGAATCAAAAAAGCATTGTACACATTTCGGAAGGTTTTCTTCGCTCAATCTTCATTATTTTAGAGATCTATAGTTATAGTAATTTGCTACGACAGAAAGAGTAGAAGCGCATGTGTTGTGGTGGTTTGGTTTTCTCTGCATGCATCTTTGCTGGATTTAGTTTCCTCACTGAGAGGAAAGTTGTCTTGTGACTTTTAATTGAAATTGCACAAATAATTGAAATGAACTCTAAATCGTGATATGGCCTAGTGTGATTATGACACTGCACAAGGCCGTGATTGAATTACATAGATTTTGTGTATAGTCTGCATGTTGTTCTGCCTGCAAATCAAACTTACTCCAAGTACACGTTTGAATAACTCGTAGATGCCTCAGACTTAGGAAATTATATTAAAGAAAATTATAGTTGGCTTAGTTAACGTTTTATAAATGTATCACTTGTGGCTACAGTCTTTTCTACGGCCCCTGGTTTTTATAAAAGAAAATAAACTTCTACTGACAGCAGAGCATCACTTGCATGTTTGTAGTTCTGCACGCTGTTAAACATGAGAGATGTCACGTCAGTTTATTATTTAATTATATTTTTTTCTATTAGTTTTGTAAAGGAATTGGCTACTATGTTAGATATTTGCATTTTTATTTGATTATACATATTCAACATTTCTAAAATTATTAAGTTTAAAAGTATAAACACACCTGAATCCTAATTCTGTGTGATGTTACCTGAACAAGCAATCGCAGTTTTTATGTTTTGTCATATTTGATTAAGAGTTTCATGGTCTAAGGTAGAAAAAATCTTCAGATCCTTCACAATCTTTGCCATCCAGCATCTTCTGCATGTATCACCAGTGACTGAATGACGTTGGGATTCATCTTTTATACAGGTGACAATCAAGAGACTCGTTCACGATCATTAAGCAAAGATACAAACATTCCCTGATGCTCAAGAAGGCAACACAACACCTTTAAAGTCAGGTGGGTGTAAACCTTTGAAAATAATAATGGGTGTGAAATGCGAAATTGTATCTTTTGTAAGACATGTATACGTTTTTGTATTACTTAATGAAGTTAAGTTATTTAGAAAAAAATAAATCAATTTAGGCTGGTCACAAAGTCTACATACATCTGAATTTTACATGTATTGTGTTAAGTTTTTGAGCGTCCAGGAAGGTTTGATCTCAACATCATACAGTCACTGATTTACAAGAGTCAACCATGCAGATTGGATAAAAGCATCTGCCAAATGAATACATGTAAATAAATGTAAATGCAAATGATCAAATGTGCCTTAATTATAGTTGTTTTTCTAAGGGTTAGCGATAGCGGAGGTCAGGCTAGGGTATAGCAGTTATAATTATGCTGAACAAGTCAGGTGGAAGTCTCCAAGCATGTATACAGTATATGTGCTGGCACAAAGATAAGCCTGTGGCATTTCAGCATACAGTAGAAGCCGAAGGTCCCGTGGGAAGTGTCAGTCTGAGAGATTGCCCTGTTTAATAACAAGACCGCCATAGACTTGTAGGAGGTCCATTTACTCTCAGACCTACAGGGAGAGAAAGCTGTGACATACTGTCCCTTTATTAGTATGACACATTGCCAACAATGAATTCCTCATCCCGGCAACGGATAGAGCAAAAAACGACACACGAAACACATCTGCTAACTGTGGCAGTGAATTGTTATGGGGCACAATGAGTTTGTTGAGGCTTGACAGATGTGCCCGTACCCAATCCAGCTAACATTCGGCTGCCATGAAGAGCACAGCTTTACCGTATTGGACAACAGTACAATGCTGCTGTCTAGATTTCTTGGAAACTATTTAGGTTAAGTGATTTGCTTCAGGCATTATACTGTATATATATACAGTTTGTTTGAGATACGTTCCCGTCGCTTGTAAAACAGGCAGGGGAAAACATAAAAACATCGTACAGACCGTGTTGGATAGAGTGGTAAACACGTGAGCCATCTGGACGTGTTGTTTGGGGTTCCGTTAGGAATAAGATATGGAAACAATGGCATTAATGGGAAGTGAGAGGATAATGCGGCAGTGATGTCATCGATACCCATTGCTGTAAACAGAGTTGAGATACAATCCGACGAAAAAGAAGATGTGGCGAAAGGTGCCGCGATGTTGTTATGGATCTGTGCCATGGATATCTGTTCATCGCCTTATGCCACATTATTGCTATCCACAGAGACAATCCTAATCCTTCGGTTTAGTCACCTAATGCATATGATGACAACAGTCCGAGGATGTTTATAAAGGCCGATGGAGTCGTACCTACTAACCGGAAGAATCTTACTTGAATATTTGTCTCATGGCACCAGAATAATGGCTTTGAAATGCCATGAGCAGTGACGTTTGTTTGAAGCGAAAAGGCTGTTTGGATAATATGGGAGTTTCACTCATATTTCAATGATCAGGTGCGCAGGATATCTAAAAAATATCTATTTTAAGCTGTATTGTCAATTCATAGTTACTGCATGTTAGTCCACCAACTGGACCAGCTCCAAACCAACATGACCTTGCTCACAGTTCCACACGTCTCTAAACCGCCAGAGGTGATCCTCACAGCTCCCTCATTTTTGAGCTCAACATTCTTTTACCTTTCCCTTTCGCTCCATCCTTACCGTTTTATTTTTACTATCCTGTCACCAGGAATCTGATCGCGATCATCTGGTCCAGCTGCTAAATTTCACCAGAACGATTTGCACAGTCGCTACTCAAAACTATTTAAACTGAGCTTCTCCTACCGGTCTTTAGAAGTGTTTATAAATAAAGTAATTTGTAAGATTTTTTCCCAAATAGGATATGAGGACACATTGGGCAGGGAATACAAAAGTGCAAATAATTCCCTCATGTGGAAAGGCTGCAATTAACTGGGGATGTCAGCCTTTGTAAAATGTAATTGAGTTCAGGAAGAAATGAATGTCTCTAATCCGAACGACAGAGCACTGTCAGTCAGTTTTTGCATTCTCAAACCCCAAGTGTCACGCTTGTTTATGCGTTTCTGTCAGATATCAGAGCCGCATTTCACTCGTGATGAAGCTCTGTGTTTTTTGAAGCTGATCGGGGGGGCTATTTGTGCTAATAGCGTACTCGCAAACTGTAATTTGAATACTTTTCTACAATAGTTAAGTTGATGTAAGCTTTTAAGTCAAGTAACATATCACATCAAACAGACTTTCATGGAAAACTAGCCAAAGTCGTTTGTTTTAGTGTGCCGTGAAGAGCTGTGTTACTGTTTTTCCTCACCACGGTTTTAAAGGTGCTGTGTGTAATATTTAGGAGGACCTATTGACATAAATCCAATACAATATACATAACTATGTGTTCAGAGGTGTATAAAGACCTTGCATTAAGAAGCGTAATGTTTTATTACCTTCGAATGAGCTTTTTCTGTCTACAGACACCGCAGGTCCCCTTACATGAAATGTGCATGTTGTTGTTACAGTAGCCCTAAAGAGAATCACTGCTCTTCAGAGCGTGTTTTGTAAATACATTATCTCCTTCGGCAAACAACGAAATCGGGAAGACATCTTTGTTCTGTGTCAGTCACCGTAGTGCCTCGAAAGGGAGGGGTTAAGTGAGCCGTTGGTTGCAAATCGCAACCTTACAACTAGATGCCGCTTAAAACTCCACATTTCTTTTTTAAGCAGACCTGGCTGTCCAATCCACACCTCTCTATTCTCATGTTAAAACAGCAGATTAAATTTAAGCATCCATCTTTTCTTCGGAGATTCTCGAAAGACTCGCGTTTGGAAATGTCAACAGCTAATGGCACTCAAATATCATCTGTCAACCCAACAGGAATGAGGTTGCCATTCTAAGTGTCTCCCTCAATGATGCCACTTAAGACTCAATGGTTTTGTCCTTTCTACTCCACCTGAGTTCCTCTTCTGTCTAATCTTCGGCTTCTTGATTGTAACCCTCTTATTGGACGGTGATGGCCAAGTGGTCGGGTTGGCCTCAGCCAAGAACGTTCAGACTGCAGCTAGTGTGTACAGATATCATGAGCCCTCCAGGGGTCTTCCCTGACCTGACAGGACACAGCGGATTGAAGGGCAGTTGCCTGGTCGCCTTTTTGCTTTTATACTCCACATTTCTTGTTATAATCAGACAATTGGATCATACCTTGGAACAGGCTTGTACAAGAGCAGCAGATTGAACTTTCATCCCCTGATGTGAGCCACTTATTGACTCCCAGGTGACAAAGTCATTGCTACGGCAACCCACCGAACATAGGCACTTGCTGTAGTGGCCATGGTAATGGATTAAACATCCCTCCGAGTCAATGGGAAGGCTTGCGGTAATTATGTTCATGTGGACAATGGTCAGACTTCTACAGATGTCACATTGATTTTATGGCTCGACTTCTGCATTGCCAGGCAACGTCAATTGGAGTCCACGATCAGACCACAGTTCTGAAACACTTGGTGTGTGGTGCAAACCGTGTAGACCAAGGTCATCCAGGGGTGTGGCCAGGGGCGCCGCCAGGTATTTTGGGCCCCATGACAAAAAAATCGAATTGGGCCCCCTCGGTGCAGCTGTTGGCACCACATCTCAAGGACCTAATTGTCCAATCAAAAGCTTTAAATAACTCTAATCAAAGGCTTGCAACTGTCTTGCTTCTTGTAGTTCAATACTAGTACTAGCAACATATTTACTGCTGGTGATCTGTAAATGCAAGTCTACATACAGTATGCAGTTCACTATTTGATAAAAAAGATTAAAAGCCACCATAAAAATGTCCATTCTTAATGTATTTTTATTGTAAAAATATTGACAGATTTAAAAAAAAGAAAAAGAAAAATAACTAAATATATATTAACTTTTTAATCAAAATAAATTAACATCATCATCTCAAAACAATGAAAAAAGCTTTTTTTCTTTACTTAACTGCACATATATGCCAACAACATAATAAAGTTGACGTGTAAAACGGAATTTCAACATCAGGGTTATTATAGTGCTAGAAAACAGATCAAGTGATCACTAAATCAATAGGTTTTTTAGGTTTGGAATATGGTCAAAACAAAACTAACAGTACCAGTGACATCAAATTAAAAGGTAAGTTAATGTAGCCGGTCCCACTCGCCCCGCTCTCCGCGGGCTTCGAACCGACGTCGGTCCGAATGGGAGATGGGCGCTCTAACGACGAGATGCAGTCTACACACTGCACAGCTCTTCACTAGCTTGCACCCGTTACATTAACATGGTACAAATAAGAACAATGGAAATATATACCAATAAATGACACTTAACACTACAGAACATTGACCCAAATTACATATAGCTCTGTATTATCATCACTTGATTGCATACATTAGATATGATAGATTTGTGTGTGTGTGTGTGTGTGTGTGTGTGTGCAAGCTTCTCAAATAAATTGCCCTTCATGATGGGAATAATAAGGTCTGTATCTATAGATGTCATTTAACGGCCAAAATTCTGTCTGAATGAACAAATCAAACTGGATTATTTTAATATTGTCTGTAACCTACATGCAGGTTGAGGTGAGCTACTCATTGTTTCTAAATGCATCTAATACAGACGAGAGGATCTTTTTTTCTTTTTTATGTCATAATGGTCATTATGTGAGAAAAAATATTTTTGTTTGATTTCTGTCATTAATAAATATTCGACTTTCTTTTTTGTTATGGTTAAGTCATTAACACAATGTTGCTCACCTTCTTCACTGGGACAGGGAGGGGTGCAGTTATGGGGAGACTGGGGTGCTGCTGACTCATCTGTTGTTAAGTCTGCTAAGATGGCCATGGACTCATGGACGATGATTTAATATGAATATCTTGCTGAACCTTTCCCTGCGATGATTAAATGTTATTGAAATGCTGGCTGACACTAGCCTGCCACTAGCTAGCTTATTTCACTATGGACAACAGGTTGGGACTCAGACTGGGTTCAGATTGACACCCTTTCTTTTGTCTTTGCTCTCTCAATTTTGTTTCTTTTCCTTTTTCGAAAACCAGATTATTTACTACGCAACATAGTTGTCTCTGTTTCTGATGCGACGCGACTTTCTGCGACTAAACACGTCACTGATGAGTGTGCTGATGCAGGACCGAACCATTTCATGCAGACACAGGGGGGTGCTTACTTTTTGGTCCATTGGGGGTATTTAACTTTTATTGCCAAAATACGTTTAATAAAAGACATCCTTCATATTATTATTATTTTAAATATACTAAATGATGATGATTTATATAGTGTATAATATAATTACAAATTAATTAGTTTTTACCTATTTGTTTTTAACAAATTTCCCGACAACAACAACAAGAAACAACATTTCCCCCCTATACGGCGCCCATGGGTGTGGCGCAACAGCCAAGGACCTTTGAGAAAGAAGCTCTGGAAATCAGTCACCCAGCATGGCTTTGCTTCTTCCTCTTTCTCTTATTGACTTGCTATTTTCCCTTAGTTCCCTTGAAATGTGTGCTTGTTGTTTTTCACACAATCCACAAGGTCAACATCATTATCAACCTCAGAGCCAGCCCCAGCTGGAATAACATCACGACCCGCATGACCGGAAAATTGACTCCCGAACGCCGTGGCCGGCCACCAAGTTATCCTAATAGAAGCAGAGGTCTGACCCAGTCGAGCATGCCAGGCAATTTCTGCAAACCACAAAAATGCTGTTGTTTCTCGTCGTTTTTCAATAATTTTTGCACACTAAAGGCGAAGGTTTAAAGGCTGTCTGGTGGGTAGGACTCAGATTTACCTCCCAGCAATCTGTGTGATTCATAAACTCCTAAGGCTCTTTCACCTTAACACCTGCCTCTTTAATTATACCTTAAGAGCCCCGGTGATTCACCCAACATATCGTTGCTGTCTATTGTCTTGGTGGCCTTGTGCTCTGTACGTCTTATATGCAAGCATAGCCGCAGCAATTATGGAAACGTGCCATATTCTCCTTCATCAGGCTGTTCCATTAGGATGCTAATAATGTTGGAAGACCACCAGTTGTGTTTTTGCATACGCACATAAGTGTTTGTGGATTTCTTCGAGTGTGTTTGCATGCGGTGGAGTTCTTCTTCATGCAGCTGAGAGTAAGCTTCCGAGATCAAAAGAGAAATGATACATGACAGCAATCACTTTATATTCGCCCAGCAGGCCAGCTGGAGCGTGCTGTGCTGGTGATGGAGGACTGCAGAAACTGGCCGAAATCTGACTGTCTGCGGCTGGGAGTTGCTGGGCCGTGGATTAAAGGTGCAGTCAGCGATTTTGCCGTTTGGCTAACTTCAGCCAGAATTAGCCACTGAAATAGATCACTTCCCATCCAACCAAAAGCACATCCTTGACTTGAAAAAAGTGCAGTGTACACTTTCACAATGGCAAGCTTTCTTTTTATTTCAAAGAAATGTTTCAGCGTTTATTGTAAATAGTTTATCAATGTGGGTCATCTTTTTAAAAATGATGTGCCCAACCTAATTTTTAGTTTAAATCTGAAAATGCACTTCCATGCCGTAATGACTATTCATCTTACATGACGCATGTAAGTCTGCTGCCTGTTCCATTTCAAATTGCAGAGAAAGATGAAAGCCACTATTCTATTAATTCAATATTCTATTTCACTCGAAATGCGTCAAAACACGGAATTGTAAAACGCTGGTTAAGTTTGGCTGGTCAGCATAGATGTTTCTGAATTGATAATCATTAAAAACCCTGACTACTCTTTTTTCCAAGAGAATATAAATCACAACCACTTTGTGGTATTTTATAAAAAGTTTTACTTGTGATTTATATATTAATATATATAAATAGTTGTAATAGTTTTCTTGGTCCCTGTCTGCCAGTTACAGGTGGTGAATGGCTAAGAAATGTGGCTGCAGCACTTGAGTTGTGTATTTCAATAAGTGTCTGCTTCAGCCTTGCTACTGCCATTGAGATGAATGGTTATGCTGGCGGATAGCTATCTCCAGGTATTATAGACATCTTTGGTTTACAGAGCCCAGGGCTGTCACACAGACAGGTGTGATTTCTCAGAACACTTATTTCTGTAAAAAATATCGTAATGTAATATTTCATGTTAGTCCATAAAAATGTGGCAACACTTTAAATTAAGGTTCTATTAAATACTGTACAATAGTGTTACAATTTAAAGCATGTTAATGCTAATTGGAACATTCAATGAAACATTTTAAAAGTAAATGTTATACAGTTAAAAATAAAGGTGCTTAAAATTTTCTTCACAGCGATGCCATAGAAGAACCATTTTGGGTTCCACAAAGAACCATTCAGTCAAAGATTTTTTCATTCAGTCAAAGATTTTTTCATTCAGTCAAAGACGTTTTTGGAATAACTTACCTCGTCATTATGAATGCTACACTATTTAGAAATGCTAAAGTAGAGCATATTGATTCAAAATGCCACACATGTGGATCTTTGTGTAAGAACTTCTTTGCCATCCTGTCACGATCTTACTAGGAAGTGACTCACCAGTCTTTTCCTGCAGAGACCTTTATTGTCTTTGTGGCGAGCTAAAGAATGAGAATTAAAACGACTAAGTATTGAAAAAAATCTGTTTTACAAGAGGAGTAAACCGGAGGAGGCAGCACGATGATCTGAGGATTACTTGCAGTTGTGTGTCTTATCCATTAATCAGATAAGGAGGTCAAAGTGCAGAAAGAAAATTTAGTGGCTACTTGTTTGTGAGAGATGAAGTCCAGATATCACCACAAAGGAGGGCTGAGAGAGGAGTGAAAGGAATTCTTTCCAATTATCATGGGTTTAATACAAAATGGATTTAAGTCCTTGCAGGAATGTTAGATGGAAGCCAAACCAGAGGAGAACTTTAAGCAGAGTTACTTACATTTTCTGTTGCTAATAAATTATCCTCCATTTGCTTTCGAATAAAGCTTAAGTTGAACGTGACGTTTAAGAAAATGGCCTATCATTTTCACAGCCGAGGGCCCTTAGGGAGATCTTACTTGATGTGCTTTTAGTTTCCGGTGTGATTGCGTTTGAGTATTTTCTTGTTTTAAAGGATATCAAAGACAGAGACAAGAGATGCTTGCCTTCAAATAAAATATAAAAACTTATTCTAAAGAAAAAAGCTCTGCCGCGAAAAGATGGAGAAGCTAATAGAAACTTGATTGTTAGATTTGGAAGAGCAAGGGTGTGAGAGGCAAAGGGGATACACAGCCCTCTCTCACTCACCACAATGATGACAGTAAACACCGTCTTTGTCCTGTGAGACTGTATTCTGGACCAGAGATATCACAATTGAGACCCTGATGAGGAGCACATGCAATTACTCTCTCTTAATAAAATCTCATAGTTCCAATTATACCCCTGCACAATGGACACCGCGCCTGGCTGTTGATTGAGTTCAGGTCGCCTGGGACTCAGAATAGCGCTCGCCCCGCTCCCTCCCTTGCCGCCAATGCGCCGTTGCTGTTTCTATCAGCCTGCGTGAATGGAGTTGTCTGTGAGTCTCTTCACCCTTCACTCTTTTCCACTTCATTGGCTCTCAACCCCCTCAGTCCAAACAATTGTTTCAGTCCAATATATGCATGCTGTTTAATATAAGCATACCATTTTAATTAAGGAACAGTTCACCCCAAACTGAAAAGTGTCCCTATTTACTAACCCTCATGCCATCCCAGATATGTGACTTCCTTTCTTCTTTGGAAGACAAGCCAATCATTTTATATTAAAACGGCATCATGTTTTCTTATGTGGGAGGTACATTTGTAAAAGAGATCACAGTTTTTATTTTGTTCTTATGTAGCGAAGATCTGAATGATACATCCTAAAAAATGCTGGGATTATTTCAACCCAGCATTAGGTCAAAAATGGTTAAATTAACCAAGCAAATGGTTTATTGTCAACCCAACAATGAATCAGAGGGATACTCCACCCAAAAATTTCGTCATAATTTACTCAACCTCAAATTGTTCCAATATCTGTATTTCCAAAAGATCATTGGAAAAATGTTAGAAACTGACATTTCTGGGTTATCATTGACTACCATAGTAGGAAAAAATATTGTATAATTGTTTTGTTCTGTTGAGATATTTGCAAGATTTCAGGAAAGCATACAGTTCTGGGGCTTTTCTTATTTGTTGTATTTTACCTTTATTTTCCAGCAAGTCCCATTGCGATCAATAAGACCAATGAGACCATTGTCACTTTTCCTAGTATGGTAGTCAAGGATGTCCCAGAAATGACAGTTCTTTATTCGTGTTTAACCAAACAAAGAAATCTATATCGGTTTGGAATAACTTGGGGGAAGTAATTCATGACAGAATTTTTATAATTTTTTGATATCCCTGTAAAACAACCCAACATAGGTTCATTTATAACCCAGCGGTTGGGTTAGTCCATTTTTGCCCCACGGCTTTAACATTATAAAATGTAAAATAAAATATGGTGTTGTGTCTTTTGGCTGGTCATAAATATTTGCCATATTCAAATGCATCAGTCGGATATGTTTTTTCACATGTCAATATCAATAAATAGGCTTTAAAACCCAGTGGTTTATAACCCCTTCTCGTGTATAAATATAGTTTGCGAGGTACAAGTTTGATACAATTAGAGCATTTGAGGAAGATCTAATTACTGACAGTCTTTTTCTAGGCTAGTGGCATCAAGTCTGAGTTTTGTTTAAGGTGCTGTGAAGCATGTAAACTAAATAATAATCAGTACTTATAACTGGAATAGACATGCCGGTTATTCAGAATACAAGGTCTATGCCTATTTCTCATTATACTTTCAGGGTTTTACTTTCGAGTATTTTTTCTTTTCATAGATTTCTGAAAAACCCACCCCTGAACTGCATATAAACCCAAACAAATGATTGATTGTTTAAGATGTAAGGCAGAAAGATCCTTTCTTTCTAAGTTGGCACTTAAATGCCAGAAAATGATCTGTGACATGTCACGAAGAGACTGCATCATCACAGAGCTTTACCAATTAAGAAATGCTTTGATAGGATCCTCTACCTAGAAGTTTGCCAGTCTAACCCCAGTGGATTATCGTGAACTTCTGTTTTGTTTCCATGAAAATGTCCTTAACCCCAGATTAATCAGTGTACAGTTTTCTTTTCAAGCATCAGATAAAAACACAGGAGGAAGAAACTTAAGCAGGACTTTTTAAATAAAACCTGTAAAGCGCTGGTGCCTTGAAAGCCAACCCTGTGGTTGTATGGAAGAATATATTGATGTCCAAGTATCCAAGGTCACCTACAACCAGAAATGTTTTTATATACTTTTCTGAGTTTGAGCTTTTTTCCCACTCTTGGGCATGTCAGGGTCAGCATGAATACCCTTGAAATTACAATTCCATCATATCATACTCAGAGGGGAAGTAAATATTTTTTGAGTTCAACTGCAGTCAACAAGAGTCTCATTTTTACCTGCTGCGGCAGAACAATTTTTGTTTTCAGCGCAACTGCTGGTACAACAGCCAAATCCTATCAAGCCACACCTGCCCAAAGCACCGAGAGCTGCAGAGTCTTCTCATTCACTGTCTTTAATGAAATACGGGAAATTTATGAGGGACCACAGTATAATTAACTGGCACATTATTAAGCTAGCACTTAGTTATTTGCTGTAGCAGAGCAGAGCCGTGTGAAAAGCTCGATCTCATCTACAGGCTTAACTGGTTCATCTCACTGAAAAGACCACTTTAGACCAACATAAACCCCTCATTTTACCTGTTTTTTGTCTAGCTGTTTGACTACAGTAGCATAGCCATGCTTTTGAACAATTAGTCAATCAGATCAAGTCAAGTCAGGTTTATTTATATATTGCTTTCTATAATGTTGTATTGTTTCAAAGCAGCTTTACATGAACAAGAAAACACAAAAGAGAAAATTTGTGTAACAGTACAAACAGAAAGGACCATCCTAATAAAGGCAAGGTTAATGGAATTTGCAAAAGTTCATCTAACATCAACAGTCTCCCGATGAGCCAGCCAACATGGAAACGGTGCCAAGGAAGCAAAACTCATAATTACTTGGAGTAAAACCTCAAAAGAAACCAGTTGCAGACGGGAGTGCCAGTTCTCCTCTGACACGCTAAAGCTGCAGTCAGTTACTTTTGAGTAAAAGTTACTGAGTAAATGTTTATGATAACAGGAAGTAAATAAGTAAATGTTTATTGTTAAAATGGAAAGCCTAATAGTCGTTTTATTGAATGTACATTTGTTTAAACTGTTGTGGTATGGTTAATGGTTATGGCTAAGGTATGATTTTGTTGAGTCTCATTTTGTGACCAATATCAGACAACAGAGGACTGTTTAGGCATGGAGTGTAGCTATAACTTCAATCAGCTTTGTCTTTCTGGTAAAGCTGGCCTGTGAAGCTTCTTCTGTTTTAGCTGGTTCGTAGTGTAGTGTGTAGTCGACCAAACGGAAGTGTGAGAAATAGTGACACTAATTCCTGAGTTTGACACTTTTATTTAAAGTGATTTGCAGTGCATTCATGCTACACTTTTTAATGAGTCTGTGCATTTCGTTAAATTGAACGCATGACCAGCGGCAGTGTGCATGTTGTTTTTATTTGCTGCATTACACTTTAAATTATACAATTTTGTTTGAAAATGGGAGCTGAAAATATTTCATAATTAATATAAATAGCATTAACAATGTAAATATTATTTCAAACCTACACCAGACGCGAGGGGACCTTTGCGACACAACAGACCAATTAAGAACAAGGCATTTGTTGCATCGCATCCCATCAAGGAAAGACAACATTGTTAATCATCATGGGTTGTGGTTCTGCGGTCTGTTAAAAGAATGAAAATTATGTCTGATGTTGCAGATGATAAGGAAGTATTTTGTATTCGGTTATCCCATTAAAATGACTAACCATCCACTTGCAAAAACAGAGTTGGTGTCACTAGCTGGACTTGACTGGCTTTTTTTGTGTGTTGACTTCATCATCGCTGATATAGGTCACAACGCTCAGATGCTTATTCCCCGAGCCCGTTGTCAGTTGATTACGTCAAATTAATTTAATATGGACCTTTGAACGGGCTCTCCGTTGATGTGCTTTGATTCACTGAGATTTATTTATTTGACTCGGCGCGCTCGTCTCCCATGGACCGCGATAGCGCGGTGATAAAGGCCGAGCTCTGAATCCGTCGGGTGCCACTCTGTATCTCCCCCTGACAAATCTGCTGAGATTTCTGCTTCTCTGTCTTCAGCTTGGCTGACAGCCTGAGCTCTCAGTCTGAAGAAACAGACAGCTCACCTTCACAATCCAACCGGAGGAAGAAGCTGGAGAAAAACCGAAAGCGGGAATGTGAGCGAAAAGGATAGAAGGAGATACAAGGAAAGGATGAAACAGAGGATGGAGACGGGAAGAGAGTGAGAGACGAGCAGTGTGAGAGAGAGATTGATTACTTCAGGGCTTGACATGAGCTGGCACCCATCAGTAATCCTTCAGTGACACCCTTCCGCTGTCATGAGCTCAAAGCCCTGTGTGCTCTCTAAATCCTACACATACACTTTAACACTCTTAGGAATGGCAATCTTTCTCTGTTCTCCGGGGCTTCCCGTGACTGACAAGTGGAAGAGGAGTGACTGAGGAGTTTAAGCTAAATATGATGAGCTTTTCAGCAGGACGCTTAGAGGCTGTGACAGATCTGTTGCTGTGTGGGGAGAAACTTTAGCAGGTCTTTGAGGTATTTCGTATGTTAGATCCTCTGAACTGTTCCTCCTCTCCATCGCAGAGTATCATGGTATAATGCTTTATTAGCGATCATTATTAATAAATTGTAATAATCTTTCTTAAACAATGGCTTAAATAGACTTGCAATGAAGTTTTTAGCATTTCAACTTAATTTTAAATGCTTTGACAATAAATAGATTCCTCATAATCTAATTTTGAACAACAATTCAAGTTTTCATGTAGGTCTTTTTAACAATAGCCTTTGGGAAAAATAAACGAATAATCAGGTTAAAATTATAAATGATAGTTTGTGCATGCCTGAGGGTTGTTTACACAACCAAACTCCATGTCTGTTAACATTTGAATGGATTTAATTGAGTTTTGGTTTTAATTTGACTAAATATGCTCACTGATAGATCGACACATCGAATTTCCCCCCTACTTCGTGTCGGTCAGCACAGATTTTGTTCTGGACACCCAGCACGACTTTCAGTCTAAAGTATTTTAATATGTGATATCTGTCATACAGTATACTGTATATTCAGTAAATAAGCGTAATCTGATCGGTAATCATACTTATTTTACAGGGTGTCTCATTCGTGTGAATTCCTATGTCCTACAATCTCATTTGTATGTTTTATTAAGACTTTCTATTGAAAGTCGTGCTTGTGACACGAAAAAATTGGGAAATTTTGATTTGATAGAAAGGCAAAACATAACTGTAAAACAATATGAATAAATTCTTGTATATAGTTGTTGTCCTTCCAAACCTCGGATTTCCAAATTTGCTGTTTTCAGGAAATGTAAAAAACACTGTACTTTCTAAATTATTAAATACTGTGTGATCAAAGTTAAAAAGCACTTTTTATTGATTAGATATCTTCAAAACCCAGTGACAAAAATAAAGGGTGACTAATAATAATAGAAAATTTAAATCTTGAAATATGAGATACAAGGAAAGACAGCAGAGATATTTAATGTGTTGCCTGTCCGGTGTTTTTGAACATTGTACTTTACCAGCCCACATGCTAACACATACAGTACAAGAACCGTTTGTGCCGTCTTCCCACAAGCTTCTCTTCCCGGGTAGGTCCGTGCGGAAGAGCGCTTCAGATTGATTGGCTCTGTATTGATCAGTACATGGGACTAAAAGTGAGAGGGATGGTTTGTGTGCCCCACGGCCTAATGGAGAGAAGCCCACAGCCTGACGCTTTTGATCCACAGAGGATTAGAGGAGATTGCTGTGTACAAAGGTAGGAAGAAGCTGGTCCATCAAACAGCTCATCCGGCAAACGTGAGCTGAATCATCTGGAGTCATGGTGTGGCTGTCACCACCTCAAGCCTCAATCTTTTACTTATCCGAGTGTTTGTAAGTGTGTGTGAAGATGCTCGAGGCCATCAGCCAGATATATATTAGAGGTGTAGACATAATGTGTAGACTTCACTTTAATCTCATTTCCTCAATAATTACCTATCGAGGAGACAAGTGAATATCGGACCCATGTGCTATGTAAACACTCTGGGTTGCTCCATATTTTAAGCATGGATGTCCTGAAGAGAGTTGGCTTCTGCTTCTTCAACTTGGCAAATATCAGCCTGCAAAGTGTACATGGAAAATGTTTTGTTGAAAGTCTGGAATGTTTTTATGACCCCTTGACAGAGACTGTTGAAGGCAACGTGTGTAATTTGTGTGAATGCGTTTTAACACAAAGAGATGCTTATTTGCAGAGAGATGCAAATTTATTATTTGGGAAGAAAATCTGTGGAATCGATATGAAAATGGTAAATGGTCTTCAACAGAGCTGAAAGGGCTATGTTGTTTTTTGGTAGTGGAAAGGATGCTCAGATTAGTGCAGACATTAAAAAAATTTGGGGTTCGAAGATTTGAATGACTTAGTGAATGACAAACAATTGAATTTTGCTACCGCGGGTCAATTCTTAAAAAAATTTATGCATTTTGAAGGAAAAGTGCGATATGTTTTCTCCACCAGTGGCATCAAATGGAATTGCATTAGAGTTTTTCAAAGGCTTAGGGTCAAAAAATGGATAAACCCAACAGTTTTGTTTAACTCAAATTAACTCAGAAAATGTTTATATTTGACAAAACAATGGGTTTATTTATAACTCAACAATGGGTTCATTTATTTTCCAACTGTTGGGTTTGTCAATGCTAGATTGAATCTTTTACAGTGTGAGTAGTTCCAATAATTACATACATCACCACACCAAAATAATTTGATCAATAAGCTAGGTTTGATATTCACAACATCGCCCCAGTCTGAGGGAAGTTGGTGCGTAACTGTTTAAAAAAATTCATCCTGGCCTTTCAATAATTAAGACTGATTTGGGAAAGAAAACATCTCGGAAAGAACTGGTAAGAGCAAGCGCTTTGATAATATCACGCAGATTCATCAAACATTCATATACTTTTCATTCTCAAACTTGTCAGTCAGATCTCGGCACCTCGTGCTCTTCTTTTGATATGCAGGTCTTTGAGGCTGTGTGGGCTCTGAAAAAGATCTATCATCACGACTCTGAACCCTTTTATAACTCCATTTAGAAAATAGGGGATCAAACAGTCATTATTTAAAATAATGTGGTCGCCTTTAAATGCATCTGCAAAACGTTATCTCTGCCCTCTTACTAGGAAAATATCCCATGGCATATTATTTTATGAAGTGCGCTGATCCCGGGCAGTAAGCTGGCTTCTGCATGGTCGATGGCAAGAGGAACCACGGATTTAGACGCAATCTGATTTACTTTCAGTGTGTCGCGCGCCGCAAGATGGGCACTTAAAGTGATGAAGCGCAGCGCCAGGTTTATGTTCCTCACGACGCTGGCGCAAATGACTCGTGGCATGTGATCTACGCCGCAACAGCCTGCAAGGGGGTTTAGGAGCGCCACGTACTCCCCCAGGCCTGATTAAGGGGCCGTACAACACATTTAAATGTCTTTTATTGAAAAAAGTTTACTTTTGTGGGGAAGTAGTGTAGAACAGGAACCACGGGAGTTGGGTGGGTGGGGTTGCTAAAGGCAGAACTGCTCTCAAAGCCCTTTCAGCTTCAGGCTAAAACAACGGTGTTCTTAACAGGAGTAATACACACTGAAGTGTCTGAAGTCTGTCGGTTTTGCGTGATCAGACTTTTCAGTTGGCTCGGTGAGGTAGAGCTCAAGGCGTTGGCGCAGGTTGGCAGTCTTTTCTTTCTCCTTCAGAGTTATTTGGATTGCATCAGCTCTTCCATCCGGAGAGAGGTCCCAAAGAAAATCTGTCATCTTTAAGTTGACAAGTCATCCTTCATGAAAGCACTCTCTTCCTGTTGGATGGCCTGTGAGTCCGTCCTGTCAAAGTGTGGATCAAAAAAATGTGGGGGGAAAAAAACCTTACCTGGATTAAATAAAATAGCTTTGTTTTTTTTTTGTTTACTCGGAGGGAAATTTGGTTGCTCAGAAGTTCCTGTTTCGAAGCTTAGTACTCTGAAAGGTCTATTTTGTTGTTTCTTTGAAGTGTCAATTTTATATCTGTTTTTTTACTGCAAATACCAAGGAGACGTAAAAGTCGACGGTTGTTGACATACCTGTAGAGACAAGGCTTAATTTGGATTCTGAATTGGTACCTCCAGAATTATGTCGGTCTCAAATGTGCTGTTAGATTCATTATTATTCTACTGCATTTATCTTATTACAAGATATTTAGAAAATCCCCACTTGTTTACTGTGTCAACACATCTAAATGAATAGACGCCACAGATGGAGTGCGTGATGGAGTGTAGGCAGCTTTGTTGACTTTTTATATCTGGCAGAAACAGTCACCATAAAGGATCAATTTACACTGTAACACAATAACTATTAACATGCCGACATTAATGTCCACACCAACAGATGAGAACGTTATGTGAATAGGCTCGCAAGCTGCAGTGTAACAGTCACAAAAATGGATGTGGATGACCTGCTGTTGCTTTCAGTTCACATAGAAACAAAACAGACACTTGGTTTCTTGAAATTGTTCAAAATTTGATTCATATTTCATACGATTTAGAAGACATAAGCAAGAGACAAACAACATTTGGCAGTTGGCAGTATGTTCAATTTTTCATCAGCTGAAAAAAAACACTTGTGTTGAAAAAAAACACTGTTGAATGCAACAATAATGTTTCTCTGTCTCTTTGATGTTTATAGTTATAGTGATTTAAACTCTACAATTCTCTCAAATTAAGAGGGATTTTTTAAAATGTTATTACAAGCACCGAGGATTCTCTTAAAAAAAGACCCAAAACCTCAGCCTGGAACTACTTGTCGGCTTTTCACACTCCACTTGTTCATTGTAACCCTTGGGGTTGGTTCGCCGTAGCGCTAACTGCTGCCGTGACTTACCGCTGTCACTCACAGGCCACTGGTCAGGACAAACAGCATTCATGACCCGTCTCGCCTGTAATTACAATTTGCCAGGCATACGACAGCAGCGTCTTCACTCTAAATTAGCCTTTAGACTCGCACCTCTAGCTCAAGAACTTTCTGGATGCACCTTCCAATACGGAACTCTGTCCGCAAGGCGGTATGGGCTCACACCTGGTGACCCGCTCAGCGTTTCTGTGTCAGGGTCGTGACCTCACCAGCTCCTTATTGTGGCCATCTATTCTGTGGATAACTGGTGTGGGCGTTTGTAGGCGAAGAGTGGTGTTGAATCTTTAAAGCGCACGCCTGCCTCCCCTGTTTAACACACGCTCGTGGACTAGCGGCAGCAAGGTTCGCTAGTGGTGGATATTTCAATTAAAAGCAGAGCTGAGAATTGTGGTTAAAAGCGTAGATGGGAGCTACGCACCACCCGTTCTCTGTTGTCGCGGAAACACAAAGGCTATTTTCGGACAGCCAATGCACAGTGGGGCGAGCACGCAGGCCGAGCGGCAAACCTAAAAGCACTCATTACTTTTTAATCTGTGGCTGAGGGGCTGTTTTATACGGCGGTCGTGGAGTGGACCCGAGCGGCGGTTTGAAATAGAGGGATCAAATCCTCGCCCGCCGCGTCGGCTGTCACATCACAGAGAGCTGGAGAGGGTCGGAGAGGTAAGGACAAGAGCGGAAGGCGTGGGCCGTCGTGCCCGTGGTGTGCCAGGTGGATTTTAAATGCGGCTTGTGGCGAAAGTAGTCTTTTCAATGGGATAGATTTAAAAAGGAAAAATGTGTTGAATGGAGTCAGAGTAAAATTAAATGACTCTAAATATGAACATTCTGAGGTAAAAATTTTTGAACTGTTGTGGCTGGAATGTTGGAATGACAAGTTATTGGTTTTGAAATACATTTTTTGTCAGTAACTACACAACGTAGTGTCGCTCCGAACTGCAGTTATATTCTTTCTCATAAAAGGAAATATCACAGGTTTTCCATACAATGGAAATATCGCTTATTTGCTTGGTAATTTGCTTGGTTTTTGCTTTTATGCTCAGGATAACACCGTAAACCTTAATAAGTTGGGAATTTTTTTTTTGAGTAATGATGAAAGTAATTTTAAGTAAGCAAAATTTCCATCCATCCATCCATTTTCTTCCGCTTATCCGGGACCGGGTCGCGGGGGCAGCAGTCTAAGCAGAGATGCCCAGACATCCCTCACCCTAGACACTTCCTCCAGCTCTTCCGGGGGGACACCGAGGCGTTCCCAGGCCAGCCGGGAGACATAGTCCCACCAGCGTGTCCTAGGTCTTCCCCGGGGTCTCCTCCCGGTCGGACGGGCCCGGAACACCTTCCGAGGAAGGCGTCCAGTAGGCATCCGTAACAGATGCCCAAGCCACCTCAGCTGACCCCTCTCGATGTGGAGGAGCAGCGGCTCTACTCCGAGCTCCTCGCGGGTGACCGAGCTTCTCACCCTATCTCTAAGGGATCGCCCAGCCACCCTGCGGAGGAAGCTCATTTCAGCCGCCTGTATCCGGGATCTTGTCCTTTCGGTCATGACCCAAAGCTCATGACCATAGGTGAGAGTAGGAACGTAGATTGACCGGTAAATTGAGAGCTTCGCCTTGCGGCTCAGCTCTTTCTTCACCACGACGGACCGGTACATCGACCGCATTACTGCAGAAGCTGCACCGATCCGTCTGTCAATCTCCCGTTCCCTCCTCCCCTCACTCGTGAACAAGACCCCGAGATACTTAAACTCCTCCACTTGAGGAAGGAACTCTCCACCAACCTGAAGTGGGCAAGCCACCCTTTTCCGACTGAGGACCATGGCCTCGGATTTGGAGGTACTGATTTTCATTCCAGCCGCTTCACACTCTGCTGTAAACCGTCCCAGTGCATGCTGAAGGTCCTGGTTTGAAGGGGCCAACACGACGACATCATCCGCAAATAGCAGAGACGAGATCGTGTGGTCCCCAAACCTGACACCCTCCGGCCCCTGGCTGCGCCTAGAAATTCTGTCCATAAAAATTACGAACAGAACCGGTGACAAAGGGCAGCCCTGCCGGAGTCCGACATGCACTGGGAACAGGTCCGACTTACTGCCGGCAATGCGAACCAAGCTCCTGCTTCGGTCGTACAGGGACCTGACAGCCCTTAGCAAAGGACCACAGACCCCATACTCCCGAAGCACCCTCCACAGGATGCCGCGAGGGACACAGTCGAATGCTTTCTCCAAATCCACAAAACACATGTGGATTGGTTGAGCAAACTCCCATGCACCCTCCAGCACCCTGTAGAGGGTGTAGAGCTGGTCCAGTGTTCCACGGCCTGGACGAAAACCACACTGTTCCTCCTGAATCCGAGGTTCTACTATCGGCCGTATTCTCCTCTCCAGTACCCTGGCATAGACTTTCCCGGGAAGGCTGAGAAGTGTGATCCCCCTGTAGTTGGAACACACCCTCCGGTCCCCCTTCTTAAAAAGAGGGACCACCACCCCGGTCTGCCATCCCAGAGGCACTGTCCCCGACCGCCACGCGATGCTGCAGAGGCGTGTCAGCCAAGACAGCCCCACAACATCCAGAGACTTGAGGTACTCAGGGCGAATCTCATCCACCCCCGGTGCCCTGCCACTGAGGAGTTTCTTGACTACCTCAGTGACTTCGGCTTGGGTGATGGACGAGTCCACCTCTGAGCCCTCAGCCTCTGCTTCCTCAATGGAGGACGTGACGGTGGGATTGAGGAGATCCTCGAAGTACTCCTTCCACCGACCGACGACATCCCCAGTTGAGGTCAACAGCCTCCCACCTCCACTGTAAACAGCGTTGGTAGGGCACTGTTTCCCTCTCCTGAGGCGCCGGACGGTTTGCCAGAATCTCTTCGAGGCCAGTCGATAGTCCTTCTCCATGGCCTCACCAAACTCCTCCCAGGCCCGAGTTTTTGCCTCCACAACCACCCGGGCAGCAGTCCGCTTGGCCTGCCGGTACCTGTCAGCTGCCTCAGGAGTCCCACAAGCCAACCAGGCCCGATAAGACTCCTTCTTCAGCTTGACGGTTTCCCTTACTTCCGGTGTCCACCACCGGGTTCGGGGATTCCCGCCTCGACAGGCACCGGAGACCTTACGGCCACAGCTCCGAGTGGCCGCTTCGACAATGGAGGCGGAAAACATGGTCCACTCGGACTCAATGTCTCCAGCCTCCCTCGGGATCTGGTTGAAGCTCTGCCGGAGGTGGGAGTTAAAGATCTCTCTGACAGGAGACTCCGCCAGGCGTTCCCAGCAGACCCTTACAGTACGTTTGGGTCTGCCGAGTCTGTCCAGCTTCCTCTCCTGCCATCGGATCCAACTCACCACCAGGTGGTGATCAGTTGACAGCTCCGCCCCTCTCTTAACCCGAGTGTCCAAAACATATGGTCGCAGGTCAGATGAAACGACCACAAAGTCGATCATCGACCTGCGGCCTAGGGTGTCCTGGTGATAACCAGGACAGCAAAATTTAAGTAAGTAATTTTAAGTAAGCAAAACTATCAAGTTTTTAGTTTGTTGTATGTCAATTCCTTTTAATTTTGAACATTTAGTAAGGTAACTCCTTTTTTATACAGTCAAATAAAATAAATGTGTTATTAAGACAACCTAAACATTTCAGCTACATCAACAATTAACAAACAGCCTTCACAGAGACTACTACGGTACCTCCCACAACCTAGCTAGCATAAACAACGCTCTTCTGAACGATGGGAAATCCAAAACTCAAAAATATAACATTCTTCTAAATATCAAAGATAACTAAAAAGTCATCATTAACGCATAAAATAACACTTCATTTTAAAATTAAGACAGTTTTACACAAAGCATGCTGGTAACTGAGAATCCTTCTCAACAAATTGTGTCGAATTAACTTAAATGAAGTTAAACTAACTCAAAAGTAAGATTTAATTACACTTGAAATATTTAAGTAAGGACAATTTTATATATAAACTTAAGTTTACACTACTTTAAATATTTAATTACTTTGAACATTCGAGTTTATGCCAAACTACACTTATTCATGTGTTAATGTCTTATCCTCTTAAGGCACAAAGAAGTCAAAAATGTTACCCCCACCAACATTACCAAGAAGCTCTTGATGAGAAAGAAATATGCATGTTGCCCCTTGTGGTTAAAGTCGAGAGAAACTGTGGAAAAGTGTTGGATTAGTGCATTTCAGAAGTGATGAAAGAAACACACAACGTTGGGTGAGAGGCTGACAGAGAGCAAAAACGACCCGAAAAATGAGGACAAAGGACAGAAAACAGACAGAGAGAGATACTTTACATTGTCTGACTAGTGGAAAGAGAGAGACGGGATAATATGGTGAGGCAGAGCCTGCCGTCTCCTGAGAAAACAAAACGATATTGCTCTCAAAAAGGAGCACAGAGGCAGACGGTCTCGTGGGCATCGTTCAGTATTAACCCATCAGCTGTGTGTCTGATTCATCTCCGTATGATTCGTTCTGCTGCAATCATACAAAACAAATAAATATGTTTGTGGCATTTTCGGCCCGTCTGTTTTGCTTATTGCGTTTCAATCCAAGAAAGATTTATTGAGTTTGAAATCTTGCATTCAAAAGTGATAGTCAAGGGAAGGCCTGATGAATTATGTATACTAAACGTTGAACTTGCCCCACGAAAAGTGCAGAATGGTGTTAGTATTCAAAGTACTGTACATACAATGTCAGGGGTGAAAAGGCCATTGAAGTGGAAGAGCTTATGGAGAGCGTTTTGAAAAATAGATTGCTATAGGTTCATTGTAAAAGGATTGCACACTTTATCCACACGGCTGCTAAAAGGGTATTATAGTTTTTATAGTGTCTCATCTCATTCTCACTGGATAGAACACATACGGTAATTATCTTGAACGATGTTGATTTTAAGGGATTCTAACAAATGTTGAATAAAAATTACTTATTTTTAACTTTTTAAAATAACGAATTTCTCCTCTTTTGGAGAAGGAAGATGTTGTAGTTGATGTTCATTTTGTTTTCTTGTGTTAGCCTTTCTGGCAGGTTTGTTTTTCTTTATTTGTCATATGTATGCTACATGGTTTTTAATCCTGAAGTTTAGCTAGTTTGGTTGGATCTAAAATTGTCAGGTTGTTCACCCCTAAGAAAGAAAACTCAAAGAGGATTTCTCTTTAAAACCTCTGTTTTCTACACATCAGTGAGATTAAATGAAACGTATGCTTAAAGTGATAGTTTACCCAAAAGTCAAATGATTTACTCATCCACATGTCTTTGTTTCTTCTGCAGAAAACAAGTATATTTTAATCTGGGTGTCGTCAGCATAACAGTGATAGGAGAAGCTGTGTGCCCGTATGATGGGTCCCAAGGATGTAGTGTAGATGAGGGACCCCAGTGATCATGTGGTGAGCAGTGGACAGCGAGCCCCTCCAGGAAACCCTAAAGCAGTGGTCACCAACCCTGCTCCTGGAGATCAACCGTCCTGAAGATTTCAGCTCTTATCGTAAAAACTCACCTGAACTATCTTATCAAGTTGTTTAGGTTTGCTTGACAATTACAGACAGATGTGCTGAAGCACGGTTGGAGCTGCAGTCTGCAGGACGTCGATCTCTAGGTGCAGGGTTGGTGACCACTGGCCTAAAGGATCTGCTGGAGAGGAAGGATTTAAACCACCGGAGAGGGGTGCCTGAGATTCCTAGTGATGGCAGGGTTGCTAGCAGTATCTGGGGATTGACAGTATCGAACACTGCAGATAGGTCTAGCAGAATCAGGACAGAGGATTTAAATTCCGCCTTGGCTAGCCGCAGTCCTTCTGTGACCTATAGCAGTACAGTCTCAGTGGAGTGTTTTCTTTAAGCCAGACTGCTCGTCGTCCAGTTTATTCTGGGATAGGAAGGAAAACACCTGGTTGAAAACTGCCCTTTCAAGAGTTTTCGAAATGAATGGGAGGAGAGAAGTCTGTAACTGTCGGTAGTAGAGGGGTCCAATTTGGGTTTCTTAAGACACTTCGAAGGAATGAACTGCCATAGTAGGAACAATTTTAATGGTAGTCAAAGGTGCCCCAGAACCGTTTATATTCCTACATCCCTCAAAATATCTTCTTTTGTGCTCAACAGAACCAAAGAAAACCTATAAAACAATGTTCCGTACTATGGTAGTCAATGGTGCCTCAGAATTGTTGGTTGCTAAAAATATTTCACAAAGAACTGTATACATGTTTGGAGCAACGATGGGGGTGAGTAATTCCTGACAGAATTTTCCTTTTTGCGTGGAGTAAATAGGGAAAACTAACGAGGGATAATTACAATGGTCAGGTGTGGGGAATGAAACACTAACTGGAAGATAAATTGGGACTCATGACAGGAGAGCACATGGCACAAGGCAAACAAAACAAAGGCCAAGTGCTTCCACACATAACACAACAAGCACAAAAGACATGGTACTGTCACAACCCTGTCCACAAGATCTGACAACGCGGAGGGGATCATGACAGATGGTTCCATTTATTTGCATTGGTTTTGTGTCTATAGAAGTGAACGGGTGCCGCTAGTTTCAGTGTCCAACTTGCTTCAAACTATCTTTAGATTGAGTCTAAATAAAGCCTTCATGCTATAATGGAGGCAGCTCTTATCAAAAATCTAACTGTAATTTAGTCTATCAGAGAAAATGCTCCTAAATATATCTGAATGTATTTATATAATCCAGTCTGTAATCAGTGCGTGAAGTATGCACGAGTGTGTTTAAGTGATTCTAATAAAATTCTTAAGAGCTTAGCACCACTTTTTTTAAAAACCAACGCGCCGCTCACCACTGTGACAGCAATGCTCCCTAATGGGTTTCATTTAAACACGTTCATTTGCGATTTTCTCCACCAAATCATCTCTATCTCGGATATTGTAGACATAGATTATCCCTCAGGATTACATTGTGGGGGGAGACATAGTGGATGTTTATTTACCCACAGCTTAGTGATGTTGCCTAGATGTTTTAAAAAATGGGTCTCGCATATGCGAAATAAAACCTTGACACATCAGCTCCATCTGGCTTTCTGTTGGTTTGTCATTTGTTGATATTCATTTCCAAAAGTGGAGGGCTAACAGACGTTTACAACGCAAATCGCAGGCCATAGCTCTTGTCAGCATGGCAAGTGGCATTAATCCACCAAAGAGCTCAGCCTGGCTGTTGCCCTGAACATTAGACTCACCCAGCTTCAATGGTGGCACTTTGTAAATGCAGTTAATGTCACCGGAGAGTCTTCAACTGCTATTAAAGACCGACAGGTGAAAGAGTTTGAAAATGGCAGATCTTTTTTGTCCTCTAGCCATAAACACGAATTTAAGAGCAGGAACGTTTAAATGATATAGTAAATGCCGGAAAAGGTAATAGAAAACGGTTGTGTTTCTACTTTTAATTCATGTTCTTTTCGTCCCTCAGGGATAAACCCAACTTTGTGTGAGAAGTAAAATTGCTGTCTCTATAATTCTCTCCCTCGCTCGCTATTTATCTCTCTTTTGCTCGCTCGCTTTCTCTGTCTCACTCTCTCTTTTTCACTGTCTTTTAAGAGCTCCTGAATATTTATAAGGGGGTGTCAAAAATAGAGCTAACCTTGATTTTACTTTCACAACTTCAACCCATGCATTGAGCCTCTCAGGCTGCACTATTCAATACTCTTGCATATAAATTAGATTTGTTAGTAGGAGGTTGCCAGTGTGACATCTGGGTGGGGTGGAAAGTATTTTCCCCCCTACAGCAAGGTTTTTGATTCTCACCTTTGCTGCAGAAAAGAGAGAGACGTTTCACAAAAGCAGCGATTAAATATCGCTACCAATGTTTTAGAGTTGGGCTCGACAGAACCAACTGTTGCCTAGCAGTAGAGTTTTATGTTTGTCATCTCAAACAGAGGTATTGTGTTCGGCGGGCCCACGCGGATTCTATGAAGAATCCAGAATAGACATTCCTGTTGTTTACAGAATTCAACATGTTCACTGGCACATGCACATGGTTTGTCTTATTTCAGATAATTGCTTTAAAAGAAAAATTAATCTCAAAATCAAAATTGTCGTTTTCAAATCTCCCACACAACGTACAACATGTTTTAAGACAACCCAGCATCTTCAGAACACAAATAAAGATATTTTTGGTGACATACGAGAGATTTCCAGGCCTCCTCATAGACATCATGGTAATAGTTGTTGTCAAGGTCCAGAAAAGTACAAAAGACATTGTTAAATCCGTCCATCCGCTCATAGTGACTCAATTGAATTTTTTTGAAGCGACGTGAATACTTTGTGTGAAAAACAAATCAAAATAACGACTTAAATTGATATATTCTGCTCTGTTTTGTCAGTCTATGGTGCGCGTTCATGAGAGCACTTCGACGAATTCAGTTTGTACAGTTGGGCAAAAAAGTGCAAATCTTCCTCAATATGAAATCATCAGACATTTTGCGAAGATCAGCTTATATACAGCCTGCGTCTGCTTGTAAACACAGTGTTGCGCTTCCGGGTTGTCAGTCAAAAATGCGTCAAAGTGCTCTTGCGAACTGCTCTTGTGAATGGGCACCATAGACTGACAAGACAGAGGAGAATATATCGATAAGTCGTTATTTTATTTTGCTTTTTCGCACATCAAGTGTGAAATTAAAATGAGAGTTTGTCCTTTAGTGGTGCTAGTTTTGATGTCTTGTATAGGCAAGTTGTTTAATGAATATGAATGAAATTCATTTTTAAGCAGCATTCATACGCATTTAAAGGTCAATTTGTATAAGGTGTTTGTACACTATGTGTTTCTGTAGTCTGTGCAAAAACCAGCCTATGATAATGAAAGTAAAAATCCACTTGAGCCAAAAGTAGTCTCTTCTCAAAACTCCACCCACAACAGGCAACGACCTGCCCTATTAGTAATGACACACCCCAAAGTTAGAAGCACAAGGTCTGCCATTGCTGTATCCTCTCTGAAGGGTTTGTTTGAGTGTACAATGTCTGTGCCAAAGAGGCTTTACAAATATGTTTTGGGATGTACAAATGAGCATACAAATCTTCATAGACTTCCACCATCTGACTCACTGAGGACATCCAGGTTGAATTTCATTTTTGATGTGGTTTGTTGATGGAAACAGACTGTTAAGACGTAAATCGCAGGTGACCAGTCACAGCAGATTGCGTCAGCTTGACCAATCAGAGCGTGTCGGGAGGAGGGACTTTACAGAAACTAGAATAAATCTGTGAGAATAGATACCGCAGTGAAGAATAAAGGTAAAATATGTTAAAAATAAAGCGTTTTTTCCTCCTGTTAGACTGCACCACAAATACACAATAAAGATCTGGAAATACTCTGAATTACGTCACCTTTAGTAAGTTTAGCGTAGAGGATGTGAAATCCATGTAAACAACTAATATTGATGCATGCCAGATCAGAATTAGTCACTTTGTAAAGAAAATCTTGCGTCTGCACATACGCAATCCCATTCCTTGCCCAAAACACCTTTCAAGAGGCATTCATTGGCATATATAAATAATGAATGTACGTAGTTCAGATTGCTAGAGCAGTAAATCTACAATTCGAAACATTAGACAATAAACTCTGTTTATTGGCTGTAGACCGAACATGTAATTACGCATGTACATGTGCATGATCTCACCTTTTTCATAAATTAGAGTTTTTGTAATGAACATTGGCACAGTTATAGTACTGATTTCAAAATCTTGCACTTTTAAGCGTTTTCAAAGATTTTGTATTTAGACCCTAAATCCTCATCATTATGCAAATGAATGGCCACATAAAAGTTTTGGTATCATGTCAACACATTCTAAGGTTTTTTTGGTGACTCATCTTGCACTATACAGATTTTTGTCCAATCAGAATCTCTCTTGCGTAAGAATGTTTTGCTCCTTAAAACCATCAATACCATCTGCAACCAATTTGCATCAAGCAAATGTTAGTTCATGTCTGTTATCGAATATTTAAACAGTTACGAACCAGAACTTCAACACAGAAGAGATATCTACAACTGTTCATTGGGGTTTTAAACTGCTTTCATCTCTGTTTAACACATTCATTCACAACAATTTCACATCTCCTGTCTTAAAATCGGTGCAGAAAGTCTCCAAACATTTCCTCTCGGCCTGGTGATGGAGCTTTAAATTGCTTATAGGATCTTGCCGGAATAGGTCGATTAGAAAAACTGTGTGTGTTTTTTTGTACTTCGATGACTTTTATGGCACTGACGTGGCATATATTACTTTGATGTCTGAAACTAGTCCGAGAGCCCATCGATTATTCACCCTAAGGCTTGGCAGACAATAAAAATAGTCCGTCATTCAAATAAATCTGTTAATGCGTCACCGCATATTTCCTAGGCTGGGCGCTAACCTGAGCTAAGGAAATCTATGACTGTACCGGATCACATGAATTGAAACCGCATTAGTCTGCCTTTCCTACAGCAGACCGAAGTGCTGATCCAAAGCAGCGGTTCCCGGCCTCTCCCGTGTTTGTAAAACCAGATGCTTATTTAGTCTATTTTAAAAGGTGTGGTCAGTCTTGCTCGAACTCCAGAATTCCAGGAAGTTTATACATACGGGTGCCATGTTAACCACACTGCACCGGGGAAGATTCCAGCCGCGGCTGCTTTTGCTGAGTATGGAGGTTAATTGCACCCGCCTTCACATGGCAGGACCATCAGCGGCCACCATTGTGTCCAGACGAACGCAATAATTAGTGTTTGAAAAGAACTCTTCTCTCCTTTTGTTTCGGAGCAGTGCCTCTCCGCTAATGGTGCACAATATCTGGGTAATTGAGAACGGAGATGAGATTCAGCGAGCAGACATGTAAGACGTGCAAGAACAATGTCATTAGCATAATATCTGAGCCTTTGGATATGTATCTGCAGTCTATGCAAGCGGCGCGGTTCGTGCCAATCGGCGGTAGCTTTTGAGCCCAGCCGGTTGAGGCAGTCCAAGCACAGCTCCGGGGTTCCAGCTGCTCGGGCAATGACATATTGCATGGGGGTCAATGGTCGCTGATGAGGTGTTTTGGGATGTGGAGTGCTTGCTCTTGGTGGATGGGGACTGTAGCTGGAAGTGGGGTCTTTGAAGTCACAGGGGAGGTATAATTACACCATTTCTGTGAACACCAACAGCCCTATTTAAAAGAATGATGGGGGAAAATGGTGGTCAAAAAGGTCTTTAGGAAGCATGTGAATGTGTGTGTTGTGAAGCGCCATTACACACTGTACATTGTCAGATTTCACAAAAACAGCAGGCCGAGATGAAAACTACTATTTACTTCTGGTTGTTTTCAATGTTACCCAGTTTCAGCTGTTCATGACATTATTTTTATATAGAGTTTTCTGTTTTCTTTTCTAGCTTGTGTTCCCACAGGTACTGCCATTGTACAGTTTCCAGCCTCAACATTTTCTTACTTTGTCAGAAAGGACACGTTCACCAGTGGTCTTGTGAACAAAATTACTGCCTAAAATGTTTGTCGACAAAGGTTCTTTGATTTTGTCAGTAGTCGTAATTAATCCAAGCATTAACGGCATAGAAAGTCCTTTATACTTAGGAGAGGCCACATACAAGTTTGAGGTTTTAATGGGTGGTTAAAGTGCAGGATTTGTGACCAAGTGACTTACATATGCCAGGTGACTTGAGAAATATTCCTTTTTCGAATTGATTGAAAAACCACCTTAAAGGGATAGTTCACTCAAAAAGGAATATTCTAAATAATCATGGTGGTACCCATCGACTTGCATTGGTTTTGTGTCTATACAATAGAAGTGAAAGGGTGCCGCCTCACAATCTCACTATGTTTATGTATAAAATGTGCATAGTGTTTGGTTGCTATTTCATGGAAACAAGATAGAAGTCCTCTATTTTAAAGTTCTCTATCTCTGGATTTAAATCCTGGGAATGAGTAAGCTAAATCTTAATCAACTGGTTGTGGATTAAACAGGTGGGGCAGCTGGGAATAAAGCCAATCCAATACAGCATCCATCAACAAATCCTTAAGAGACAATTAAAATTAGTGTAAATTCTCAGACATTTTATATTAACAGGTTTAATTATAGATTGTAGCATCAGTTCAATGGTTTAAGCACATTTTCATGACAGAATTTCTACCCTTTAGTAAATTGTAGCAACCATGGTGAATTAATCAATTGGCAAACCCACATTTTTATTATGGTAGCCATGGTGAAACAAAAACAAAAACATTTATTATGTATATACCGGTATATAGGTGGTATTCAACACATGTCAGAGGCTAAATGGTTTAAGAATCGTGTATACATTCAGTATTAAATCTCTATATTTGTCTGTGTGCAAAGAACCATCTCTGACGTCTGCCTTCCTGGCGCGTTTCAGATAATAATCAGATAACCAATCAGATAATAGAAAATTATGAGTCATCAGGAACCTCATTTGATTGGTCACAAGAAGGTAGCGCAGAAGAAACCAGAAGAATACAGATCATATTTATTTGGCATTAATATGAGGTTGCAGTTTCACAACACATGAATTACACTTAAGAAAAACACTACAATGCTGCAAAACTTGTTTTCTCGAGCTTGCAGCTTAATTTACACCTTTACAAAAATTTAGATTTATGCTTCCAATGTCATGTACACTTTCACAAGTTTTATCCTCCACATGCAAATCTTTTTGGCATCATTTTACCTTCATAGAATATGTTTGTCAGAAGACAATATGGTTGATCATAAACCTTCACCGGTGCTTACATTTCTAAACTCAATGGACGACCCAATACCTGATGCTCTTCAAAATGATAATTTTTCTCTGTTTCAAGTCACTGTAACGTAAAATATGGCTGACGTACCCTTGACAGAGCAGAATTGCATCCTTTGCTGTCCCCCCGTCCCGCAAGGCGTGTGAGCGATGTGGTTAATGCGAGCTGTGTTCCTCACCCTCATAACAGATAAATAAACCAGTGTCCAAGCCGAGCCCTGTCTGCTTTGGCACGCGGGCCGTTGTAAATGTAATGAAGGCGGAAAGTAATTCTTCTCTCTGTCAAAGCCACGCAGCCATTAGCATTTACATCCAGTCCTGCCATTCACTCACTCACCTCGCGGCTTTTGCCAGCACACGCGCAAGGATAAGAATCACAATCAGCGGCCTTTCCGCACACGCGTATATTACAACGCCAGCCTCCAGATACAATGGCGAGCTCCTGACTATTAACAAGCACGCTATCTCTCCGACACAGGAGTTCAGGTGCAGGCGAAGAATAAGAAAGCCGGAGGAATCCGACAGCTTGTTCCGTGCCATTGGAGTGTCAATATCTCAAAGGCCCAGTGAAACGCTCGAACAGATGGGCCCTGGGCCGTCCATTCCGTTTGAAATTATAGTCTCGGATGCCATTTAGTCGTGAAAAATGCAGTGTGTGATTTCCTGTAGGGAAGTCGAAAAGGGCGTATCAGCCCATAATTAAAAGCATATTTGTCATTTCCGCGATTGTGTGTTTGTTTACTGACTCTTTTTTTGCGAGCCTGGCATTGTGAGAGGGGGTGTTGGACAGTGCCATGTCATGCGTCCAGGTGCTTGGCTATAATGGAGCCAGTGAAATAATAATGTGTGGATGGAATGGTTTCCCACCACCCCATCAACTAATTAGGATCTAATTATCCAGGCAAGTGTAAACAATCGCAGCAGATGGCAGAATGCGCAGAATTAACTCTAATGACCCGGGGCTCAGTGGAATTCTCATTTCGATGCCTTTGTTTGTTATTTTCCTCCATTCTTCTTTGCCCTACTTTCTAAATACAGTTCGGTGCTGCCTTCAGCCCCGGCTCTTTCTTCTTTTCACTTGGTTGAGGTGTTTGCACATTTGGAGAGGCTTCCGCTCACCTGACGTCGTCGCTAAGATCAAGTGAATTTTGTAGCTTTCGCTTTCGCTCTCGCTTGCGGTTTTGTTTTCCACCTACTTACATTGAATTATAGGAGTCCGGAGATGTAGTTTCCTGTGAGGAGCGGCATGTCATCACAGCGCTCGTGATTAAAACTCGCTACCACTTATTTTTTGCTTGTCTTTCGCTAGTCCTTCCGAAAGTATCTAAGTTCTGAGAATTTGTCGGATGGAGAGAGAAGCGAACCTCGCGGTCGGGCCATCTGATTACGATCCCTAGAGTCATTGACAAAGGGGGGAAATAGATGTGGAGGAAGTATGAGGGTGCACGGCATCTCATTAACTGATGGTTGGCTTGTGCTCTTGCTTCTGTGTGTTGTGCCAAGCGCTCCGGTGCCTAATTAATCTCCGAGATATCAGAGACACATCCCAGGGCACATGCATCCCCTGGTGTTGAGAGATTGAAAACCAGAGAGGGAGAAAACGAGATGGAGGAAGAGAAGGAGGGCGGAGAGAAGAACAGACAGAGGTGAGAAAAAGAGAAGTTAAAGAAGAATATGCGAGAAGACAGCAAGGGCCAATATGCACAAAAGCAGAGACTTTGACAAAGTGAAAAAGGAAGAGGAAGCGACAAAAGATAAGAGAATAGATAGGAATTGAAAGAGCAAGAGGAAGTGGGGACCAAACGCGTAGCGGCATATTGTGTCGACGCTGCCTTCAGGAGGCTGTGCTCGGATAATTCAATCTGCCGACCATTGACTGCCCCCCATTCTTTCTTCACTCCTAATTAAATCTCTATATGATAGCTCAATGCCTCCTCTAATTGTGTTTGAGTTACGTCACCGGCTGCCCGCAGCCCCTTGGATCAAAATCGCGATGCCGTGCAACATTACACCTCAATTAATCGCATCAATTACACATCCATTAACCCGCAAGAAACCTACTCATACTGCAGTCACAGACTGATGTGCCAAGAAAACCTGAAGAGCTAATGAAATTCAGAGCTATGAGAGACTGCAAATTACCCCACCGATTGAATTGCAACACAAGTCGAGCAAAGTAATTCTGACATTCTTTATTATTCTACGCCTCATTCAACAGACCGGCGGTGCTTTTCAAAGTAAAACAACAACAATAAAAAGTACGCTTTTCCTGTCTCTGGCAGAGATGACAAAAGAGCTTCTGAAACGTCCATTGTTGTGTGGGCACAAATGCACTGAGAGAGATGCCACGGAACACGTGGACCGGAACGCTGAGCGATAAGGTTGACAATAAGGTTGACAATAACGTTGCGGCCACGCTTCTGTAGCATCCGTGTTTGTCTTAATGTGGCGAAGTGCTTGTTTGTCGTGAAGGGTAATGGGCCTCTTCACCTTGTTGGCAGGGTGGAGGGCACTTTGCACACTTTGAGATTAGATGAAGTGTAAATCAGCAGGGTGCCGGTTGTCACGGTGACAACCGCCGCTGACAGAGTGACAGATCGGGCTGACCTTCAGTGACGACCAGGAGCGCGGAGCGGGACCGTTCCCGTGCCAGCCTTGTACGCTTACCTGGAGCAAAATTCACATTTGCATCAGGGGTTAGAGGAACAGCCACCAGGACCTCAGGGCAGAACAGGCAGTGCTATGATAACTTCGCTCTCTGTTGACAGGATAAAGCAGAAGTGACCGTTGCCTCAAGGGTACAACACTGATATGAGAGAGAGGATTTCTTGAAAACATATCTTAAAGAGCCATGGGGTTGTCCAGGAATGTTGTCCACTTATTCTAAGCTTCTGTGATGTGAGGAGCAGGATTGGCTAACATGCTTAAGCGCGAACGGCAGAGGATTAACTGGAAAGGAACACGGCCCCTATCGTGCTGGAATAAGTACAAGTGTTCAGTCTGACTCCCAAAAGTATGATTGCATGCCAGCGTGATGCAGAGAAAACTCAGAGGGTTTATGGATCCTGACTGGTGCCTGTGGCCTTTGTCTCAGAGCTATTAAAATTCTGTGTGTGTGCTGCAGCAGTCTGAGTGGATCGTTGCAATTCGAGGTTGGTTGTCTTTTTTGTCTTCAAGGTGGCCAGTGGTGGAAAGGAGGATGAGGACAGTAAAAAATGATGGTGTTCGGCCGAACGAGCGCAAAGAGAACATTAAATGCCCCATGACTCTGGCCAGCTCAGCTTACATGCTGCAGGGCTCATCCACCGCAAAAGGAACCTCCCCTAGACTACCACCCAGCACCCACCCACACAAACCTCAACATTGCTAAACAGGCCATAGGTCGGCATGGCGGGTTTCCATCTCTTCCCACCTTTTTCCCAAACACAAAAAGACCCTTTCCTTTGCTTTTATCTCCCTCCATTTCTTCTGCCTCTAAACTGTAGGGATTCTGATGAGAAATGGCACCTGCGTTATGGCTCATTAAGGCTGAGTTTAGCATCATCCTGACCTAGGGTTTCTCGCTCTCTGTGGGTTTGCACTCCTACGGCCCTTGCCCGCCCACTCGGAGCAGGATTTTAGCGAGCGAGAAACGGATCTGCTTAACCCTGTCTGAGAACTGACAGATCAAAGCCCGCCGCTCAGACACTGAATGGGCCACAGGCGCTGACTGACATTCTCATTACAATATGGAGATCGTTCTCATCACTGAGAAGCTTCCTGTTTGAGGACAATGTCAGACCTCTGCAAACTAGTATTTGCACTGCCTCCATTTCATGCTAACATAACCTTTCGTCTGACATAATAGGAACCCATGGGAGTGAAATTTCCACTGCTCAGCGTACTCTGCCTCAAAGAACTTGTTAATTTAAACAGATTTTTTATAGCTGAAGCAATAGATGCTGCAACCCTTAAGAGATCTCCCAGACAAACGTCATAAGTTTCTTCAAAGGCAGTTTGAGATGTCTGTCTTAGTGCAACCTTACTCATAAAAATATGTATTGTTGTTTCTTTTTCACATGACGTTTCTTTTTTAAAGGAGGCATCATGAAGGTCTTGGTTCTTGTAAAGACAACTGGGGAAATAAAAGAGACACAAATGAGTCTGTTTTTTCAACATGTACTATAGTATAAGAACAGTGTACGGGTTAGATATACAGTGCTTAACAAATGTATTAGCCTTGAACAAACGTTATCCATAATTGTTCTAATTTACTGTTTTGCACTTTTTTTATTCAGATGCCCATCTACAATTATTAGGTTTTAATGGCTGCGTGTTACGTTGGATTCATTTCTGAATTTTGAGAGAAGTTGAATGTGATACATGTCCTTATAAATAAAATTTTTAGATTGAAACCATATTGGATTTATAATATTTTGTATTGAATATAAATACAATTATTTAACATCTGACTTGGGTCTTCCCCACAAAATCTGAAAAGCAGGGGTTTTAACGTCCCCTCCATTTCATCACATTCCCGTCCGGGAGAAATGAGCTGAGGTCATTTTTATTTTCTGGTGGAGACGGTCGAGATGAGACTTTATAAGATGCTGGCAAAAAGTAATAATACAGCAAACGACACACGTTGCACACATATGCACAACCATCTATCATATCGTCGTGGGGGGATTCTGCTTTCAGCCAATCGATGTGGAGTCTGATCTGGCACCTGAGGTCTCTAATGGTGCTATGTTTATTGTGCGGCATCGCTAAGTGGATGTGCCCCTCCGCTGGCTGTGCTGAATGGCAGTGCATTTGCGGGAGGATAAAATAACTACGGTGGTACGGCTGGCAAATCAGTGCACTCGTGGTGGGGTGAGGGGATTGGGCATCTATATTTGCTCACAGAGAGATTGTTTTCAACAGCCTGCTACCCACTGGCAATGATGCGGAGAGTTGTGCCGAGCTTAATTGCGGTGATAACGGTCCAGCTCCTGCAGATTGAGTAGATTTGTGATGCGGCATCATTTTTGAGTGCATGTACATAATCCTGTTTGTGTTTTGTGTATTTTTGTGCTGCATATTATGAAGCCCCCTAGTGGAGAGGCTCAATTAAAAGCCTTCTAAGGGAACAGAACGTAAATTGTTTCATAATTGACTCGCCTTCGTGTCATTTCAGACCTGTATGGCTTTCTTTCTTCTGCAGAACACGAAAGAATATGTTTTCAAGAACGTTGGTAACCAAACAACCCCCCGTTGACTTCAATGAACACAAAACCACTAAGACATTTCTCAAAATATCTCCGTTTCACACAGAAGAAACAGTCGTACAGGTTGGTGAACAAACGATGATAGAATTACATTTTTATGTGTACTGTCCCTTTAAATCCGAGTGCAGAAATGCAATGTTTGACTCGAGAGTCAACAGCATCCAGCCTCCCTGAAACGGAGCTCCGGGGCTCACTGCATTATTGCCTCAATTAATACACACTTTAATTGGCCTTTCGCAAACACAGTGACAATCAGATCTATGTCACCTACAGAGAATGCCTCAGCGCGATCGATATGTGCCATCATCTGCTCCTCGTGAGGAAAATGAAAGCACTTTGTCTCCCGGCTTCAGGCGCACACATGCAGGGCTTTGTGTTTGTCGGCGAGTCTGTATAATCCGGCTGTTTTAGAAACACAGAGGATGAATGGATTCCTCGGCACACTATATCTCATTCTGTCAGGTTTGCGGCCAGAGCGGCTGCATCTTAAACTTATCTTCAGAACCTTCCCTCACTTACCTCTTCAGGCACGAGAAAGTCACTCCTTCTGTTGTGCAGATGTTTCTTGTTTTCAACATCAACAACAGACGAATTGTTCCTCAAATTGTCTTTTCTATTTTACAAAGGCGAATTTGATTTGTCAAATTGTGTACGTCTCTAAAGGCCGCTTTCGTCTTCATCTCGCGCCTCTTTCACTCAGCATGAAGTGATTTAGTCTGCGAAACGTGTTGCTGGATCTACCTTCTTTGTTGGTGGTGGATCAGCATTCTTATTAAACAATCATCTCATCTGAGTCATTGCCTGGGGTGCAAATGTATATAAAACAACCCCCAAAGAAAGAAAGAAGCAATAATAGCCCTGAACGCCGGCGTGTCTTGTCAAAACTGAATAGTTCCCATTATTGTCAATAATGCTGTCTAAGTGAAATCGAGGCCCTTTCAGCAGATAAGTGTCCCGCTTCTGTTTTTGACATGTAGAACCACCCCGACTCTGAAATAAAATAATTTTATCTGTGCGTGTGTGACTATATTTTTGTTATGAATTTTAGCTGTGAACTTAAATCAGGCCATTGATTTGAAGCAAGCCTGTGATTTTGCGTTCTGTGGCCTTCTCATTTAAAATCACTTGTAGCTGTATTAACAATGTGTAAAATCATTTCGCTATTCTCAGACAACCAATGTGAAGAACATTTCTTTGACAGTAGATCTCTGTTAAAGAAAACGATTTCTTTCTTTTTGCTGTCGCCTCAAGCTCACAGCTGAGTTGTTCTCTCATCTTCAGAGCTTCCAGTGTAGGCGAGCTCAAGCCACCTTGGTACAACACGTCTGGCATTGGTTGTTTCCAGTGTAGACGTGGTTAAACAAATCTATTTCATGAGCATTACCTAACACAGGTGTTTTCTCAGAGGTGGCAAGAGAGATGTGAGTGTGCCGTGAGGTTGCGTGTAAAACACTCATTTTTCTAAAGTGTCCGCCAAAACGGCCCAATAGAGAAACATAGTGTGTAGATACAGCATCTCTTTTGCCTCGCTTTGCTGTTATATAATTGACCCCGATGAAAAATAAATGATTCAAGTGTGCTACTAATCAACTTTTATTAATCTACTTTTTATGTAGTTCTCAGAAATAAACGTATTGGCTTACTGACAGTACTTGGATATGTAGTATCTTTGGCCTATACTAATACAGATATATGTAAAAGTATAATAATTACTATTATTCCGCACGCCTCCTGGAAATCCTGTATAATGTAACCAATCAGATGACGACCTTGAACATGCTGAAGTGTTTCTAGAAAAGTGTGCCATTCAGCCAACGGTCTGTGGGCGTAACATCTAAGGCTGAAACTACATACGCCATATTATGCGTTGTAGCCAGATGTGCACCTCTCCAAAAATGTAAGAACGTGTCAATTCGTGTCTCCAGTGTTCTTTCATCAAACAAAAATGAGTATTTAAGTTTTGAACTTAAAAACGATTAGTATGCCTATAAGTTCAATTGTAGTATGGATATGTATGAATGAAAAGTTCATGAAAAGTCGTAAAGTCTTTCTTAAAGTTTATTAAAAAGTGGGCCTATGTAGTCCCAAATGAAATAAGTCCAGAGTATACTTATATTTACATCACAGTATAGAGCCTCACCTTTAAAAAAAAAAGCAAATCACAGGTAAAAGTCACATAAGAAGACGCAGCCCTGAATGGCCGATTACCCTGACTGTGGTGTAATGTCCGCCCGTCATGTCTGCGAAAGTGTGAAACCGATGGAAAAGTATGGAATAATTATACAGTAAACAACCCAACCACTCAGACATCACCACTTGCGGTTACATCTGAATCAAGATTACCTTGAAGTAGCTCGAGACACGATTTGATCTGTGAATGAGACGGACAGAACTCGGCTCGATTAATATAAAGGTTCTCTTTTGTGCCTGTGACTGTACTACACCAGCTGTGTTTACTGAATGCTCTGAATATAGAAAAGAGACTGTAGTTGAATGTCGATGCGATACGGCTCAGATTTTCACAACAAAATAATTTACAATAATGATATAATAGCACTATTTACTAAAAATAAAAAACAAATATTGCTTAATCGATTATCTGAAAATGTGCATGTCAGTGTAACACTAACTTAAGACACTAAACCCTAAGCTAACATCAGATTGGTCGATAGCAATGAAGCAGGAACATGACCTGCGTTGTTGAATCATGTTAAGCCTCTCTCTTGTTTCTCTCTTCAGATGATGTTCCACCCTACTTCAAGATGGAGCCAGTGGCAACCCAAGTCCACCTGGAAGGGAACCGGTTGGTTCTCACCTGCATGGCTGAGGGCAGTTGGCCCTTGGAGTTCAAATGGCTTTACAACGGCACCGAGCTGACACGTTTCTCCTTAGAGTACAGGTGAGAAATGCCGGCTGCTGCTGTATGTCCTTCAGACATCTTAATCACCATCAGAAACACAGCATTAAGCACAGTTGCGATTGAAACACGTTTCTCATTTGACGCTATTATTTGAACGACGTCTCGCGTCTTTTATAGCAGAATGGAGGATTGCAATCCTCTCGAGATGTGGGGCCTCATTCCCAGCGCGGCCCTGAAATTACACTCGTATTGCCTCCGAGCCCACGTTAAATGAGCATGAGATGTATCTCCTGTCGCCCATGTTTTGTCTTATGTATTTTACATAAGTGTTGTATCCCTGCAGAGCGGAATTTACCATCAAATAAAGAGCAGGGAGTCGAGATCCTTGTGAATTATTTTCAATAGCTGCGAGTGCTTTGCAATATTTATATTTAGAAAGGCAAGTTGTTTCTGTTGGTTTATGGTAAGCAGGGTGGGCTTTCATGACCTCGTACCTGCTGACCACAGAACTCCAGAAAGAGTGTTTGCATGTGCATTTTAAAGCATTCTTATGGCTAAATGGGCCCAGTTTGACCTACCTGCAGTGTTTAAAGTAAGGGTCAAGGTAGACATGTTTTGGTTCTCAGAGATTCTTATTTTCTAGGCTTTTTCTGCCTGTCTGTCAGGAGTTTTGATGTGGTCCACAGTGCATCTCCAAAAGATCCCTGGTGACACAAACTTCCCAGCAGTCTCCTGTCTCTCAGCCACTGAAATGTGTGTGTGTGTGTGTGTGTTTGTGGCATTCCTTTTCCACTGAGCGGGGACCAGCTCTCTTCTTTGTATTCCTCACATCAAAGAAAGAGCTTGAATCCACTTCGGAGGGTCATACTAAACCTTTCACTAGTATTGCACGACCTAAGGAGCTTGCTGTGTAGGAATGAAGCCGTTGTGACTGGTAAAGCAAAAGCATCGCTCTTAATCACTCCATTTAACTAATAGGTCTCGCCACGGGTTTGCGACTGAGGCGATGTGCGTAGGTGTGTGACACATGCATGCTTAACGTTGGCGATATGATTTTTAATGGCGTTCATGGCTGCGATCACTGGCATTCAAGACAGTCAACACATATCCAGGGGCGGAGCATATATACCTGCCATGCCCCGCCCCTAATGATTTACCATCAAGAGCAATTAGGAACCAGAAATACTAAATAGTAGGTGTAGTAGCATTTGAATCATAAACATTCAACTATTCGATTTTAAACGTGTATATGTCCCTTTGAAAATGAATGAAAATAATAACAATGTTTGGCACTACATAGGAATTTACATTTCACAAAATAATGAACACAACTTGTTCTGGCATGCAACCCAAACAGTATACAGTGGTAACAAAAGATCACAGCAATGTTTGTTTGTTTCACAGTAGCCTACAAAATTAATATTAACCCCTATAACAATACATGTTCACATTATTTTGTCTCTCTCTCTCTTCTCATTATAAGTTTTCATGGACTCTCCCCTGTTGTGTACTCTGTATGATTAATTAATGACCAATAAATGGCTTTTTAAAATCAAAGGACATTAGTTTTAATCAGTGCTTTGGGCTATCCACAAGCTAATGCACTGCGAGAGGAAAGTTAGCAAAATGGAAGATGGTTGATGGCATTAAAATTTTCTTTATCCAGGTATGCGATCTCATCGCTGGACCGTTCCCATGCGGGCTTCTACCGGTGTATCGTGAGGAACCGGGTAGGGGCTTTGATGCAGAGAAGTACACAAGTCCAGGTCGCCTGTAAGTGTCACATCCCGACAAAAACTTCTTACATGTTCATCTTTCATTTTATTTTCTTACTAACCATTGTAGGTTGATTCGATTTGGGGGACGGAATGAGATATTCTGGTTTGGCAAAAATAAATTGGTCATTGCCTTTATAATTTTCACATGTTTGCTTGCTGTCATTCAATTGACAGATCATAATTTAATACAAAATAAAATATTTAATGTTTCATTTTTGTCAGCTCGACATTTTTTAACGTTCCAAAAGAAAATTGGGGGGGTTATTACCCTTTACCCCCCCAGATCCAAACATTTTTGTCTTATGTTATTATGTGAGTAGCTCGGGCCAAAGTGATGCAACTCTTGACATGTTATTTTCTTTCTCCCCTTCAATATCAATAGTACTCCTATTGTCAAATTATTCAGTTGCCTTATGAAAATAATGTTTTGAGTCATTGTTAACATTTTCGTGTTGCAGTAAAATCAATCAATTGCAGTCACTGATCTCAGTAAGACATACGATTTGAGGTTTATGAGAAAAAAAGTGGAAAAGATAATAAGCACGGTAAAGTTTTTCTGGGATATTACAGTAAAGCACCACTAAATACACTCTGATCTTGATTAACTATACATAAGTAAAAAAAAAACTTTGATGCTGAAAAGACAAGACCCATATGAGCAAGAAAACTACGTCTTATGCCTTCGCAAGATTGTAAAACAAGGTCACATTTTCCTTGTTCGTGTTTTGTCTTTTCACTTTCCTTTTTCTTTCTATTTTGGACTTCCCTTCTCTCCCCTAGACATGGAAGGCTTTGTGGAAGGAGAAAGATCTCAGGTGGTGTCCCAGGGGGAGGCGGCATTGATCGTTCCCCCACAGATCCACAGCTTTCCCCGGCCCGGGATCACATGGTTCAGAGACGGCCGCAAGATTCCCCCCAGCAGTCGCATGTAAGCCTCTCTTGACATAAGCTCTTTGCTCAACTTAATGGCTCCCTTTATCACCCAAGCGCTACTATACAGTACCATACAGATAAAGGATACAATGTTATAGTATAATTACTCCAGAAGTTTCTGTCAGAGGGAGTTTGATCTCCCCCACTCGCATTGATGAAGTCCGCTATAATAAGAACCCCTGTTGACTTTAGACTAAATGTGATTGAAAGCTGGAGAGGAAGCCGGCAACACGGGAGCCAATTAGACAAAATGGACAAAAGGCCTTTATTGATGACCTTGGATGATTGGCAGGCTTTACGGGCGAGCGCATACAGAGTTGCTGCGTGCGTGCCGGCTGCGCCGTATGTGTGTTTGCTCTTGGTTCGTGTTAGAAAGGTCTTAGTAATCACCTGAGATCAATTTACTTCGTCCGCCAGCAAGAGGCTCGACCAAAACACTCTGTGTGTTTAATGATCTATAATTCATGCTGATCATCCGGAGTGTCACATCTGACGTGAGGGCTTTAGACACTTGCGAGGGGGTTGGGTTCCCCATCCCACTGACTAGTGAACACTCAGACTGTGTTTTTTAGCCCGGGTATATGCAGGAAGTCCCATGTGAGACCCCAGGCGTTGAGGCGGGGGTTATATAAACATCTGAGGTTTCCAGCGGTGCGGCTCGACCCTCGAATTCTCTCTCCGCGCCTCTCAGGCGGCTGTAATGGTCGTATATGATGGTGAGAGGGCCTGACAGCGTACGATTTGTTTGCCGCTTGTTTGTTGCTCCGTCGGTGCATTGATATTCCGCTGCGCGTTGGGTTCGGTCGCTCTGAAAGCCCTCAGTCTAATTGCGCTGGAGTCGGTATAATCTGGGCTGATCAGGCCTGTGCTGACAGATACACAGGCTCTAATCTCACTGCACTCCAAGTGTCGACTCTCATTTAACCACTCGCGCTAACGCATGACCTGCATCGCAGCTCCGGCAATCGTGAAACACTTATCCACTCGAGTCCTCGATGCAAATAACATAAGCAATCCCGGCCTGCCGGCCGTGCACGCTTTTCCTCATGTTGTAAGTTGTTTATCGCCATGATGCCAGTTGTTGTTTTTGCTAGTTTCTGTTCTCTCTCTCAATCCTCAGAGCTCTCACTCTGGACAACACGCTGGTCATTCTCTCTGCGGTTGCCCCTGACGCAGGCCGTTACTACTCTCAGGCCGTCAATGACAAGAACGGGGAGAACAAGACCAGTCAGCCCGTCGTCCTCACTGTGGAAAGTAAGTTCTGGGTAAAGCCAAAATGTCACATGTCAACAAGTGTCCATGTGGGATCCGTCTAACTTTAGGGGGTTTGGGCTATATTTGATATGATTTTAATTTCAACAGAAATGTTTTAGTAATTTTAGTTTGAGTAGCGATAATATACTCAAAGAAATATTATGTTTCATAAATACAACATTATTATTTTCAAATCAAAGCAAAAGTTTTAAGGGAACTTAATGAAGTAATTTAGTTGTATTACAATTTTATTGTTATTTTGAATTAGCTTTAATTTTTATATTTTTATGATTCATCCATCCATCCATTTTCTTCCGCTTTATCCGGGGCCGGGGCGCGGGGGCAGCAGTCTAAGTAGAGATGCCCAGACATCCCTCACCCTAGACACTTCCTCTAGCTCTTCCGGGGGGACACCGAGGCGTTCCCAGGCCAGCCGGGAGACATAGTCCCACCAGCGTGTCCTAGGTCTTCCCCGGGGTCTCCTCCCGGTCGGACGGGCCCGGAACACCTTCCGGGGAAGGCGTCCAGGAGGCATCCGGAACAGACCCACCTCACCTGACCCCTCTCGATGTGAAGGAGCAGCGGCTCTACTCCAAGCTCCTCCCGGGTGACCGAGCTTCTCACCCTATCTCTAAGGGATCGCCCAGCCACCCTGCGGAGGAAGCTCATTTCGGCCGCCTGTATCTGGGATCTTGTCCTTTCGGTCATGACCCAAAGCTCATGGCCATAGGTGAGAGTAGGAACGTAGATTGACCGGTAAATTGAGAGCTTCGCTATGCAGCTCAGCTATTTCTTCACCACGACAGACTGGTGCATCGACCGCATTACTGCAGAAGCTGCACCGATCCATCTCCCGTTCCATCCTTCCCTCACTCGTGAACAAGACCCAAGATACTTAAACTCCTCCACTTGAGGCAGGAACTCATCACCAACCTGAAGTGGGCAAGCCACCCTTTTCGACTGAGGACCATGGCCTCGGATTTGGAGGTACTGATTTTCATTCCAGCCGCTTCACACTTGGCTGTAAACCGTCCCAGTGCATGCTGAAGGTCCTGGCTTGAAGGGGCCAACACGACAACATCATCCGCAAATAGCAGAGACGAAATCGTGTGGTCCCCAAACCTGGCACCCTCCGGCCACTGGCTGCGCCTAGAAATTATGTCCATAAAAATTACGAACAGAACCGGCGACAAAGAGCAGTCCTGCCGGATTCCGACATGGACTGGGAACAAGTCCGACTTACTGCCGCCAATGCGAACCAAGCTCCTGCTTCAGCCGTACAGGGACCTGACAGCCCTTAGCAAAGGACCACCGACCCCATACTCCCGAAGCACCCTCCACAGGATGCCGCGAGGGACACAGTCGAATGCCTTCTCCAAATCCACAAAACACATGTGGATTGGTTGGGCAAACTCCCATGAACCCTCCAGCACTCTGTAGAGGGTGTAGAGCTGGTCCAGCGTTCCACAGCCCGGACGAAAACCACACTGTTCCTCCTGAATCCGAGGTTCTACTATCGGCCGTATTCTCCTTTCCAGTACCCTGGCATAGACTTTCCCGGGGAGGCTGAGAAGTGTGATCCCCCTGTAGTTGGAACACACCCTCCGGTCCCCCTTCTTAAAAAGAGGGACCACCACCCCGGTTTGCCATCCCAGAGGCACTGTCCCCAACCGCCACGCGATGCTGCAGAGGCGTGTCAGCCAAGACAGCCCCACAACATCCAGAGACTTGAGGTACTCAGGGCGAATCTCATCCACCCCCGGAGCCTTGTCACTGAGGAGTTTTTTTTTATGATTCATTGAAAGTTTATTTTAGTTTTTCATTGTTTTTTATATAGGTTTAACTTTTTATTAATGTTAGCGTTTCGACTTACTACCGCAACATTTCTGATTTTGGTTTGGACTTTATTTCATTTCATTTCAACAGAAACGTTTAAATCATTGTAGTTTTGGTAGCAAGTTACATAGTATACTTAATGAAATATGTATCTTTAATACAATATTATTATTTTATCTCAATTATGCCAGTTGTTGTTTTTCCTAGTTTTAATTCAAACATTTTTATGTTTTTTCTAATTTGATTATTTATTGTTTTCAACATGTAGGTTTCATTTTTTACATTTAATTTATTTTGAATTTAATTTATTTTATTTCCGTTTCATTTATTTACAATTAATAATTTGAGTTTATTACTAAGGCAACATTAATGTTTGGGCTATATTTGATTTAAAATTGAATGTCACAAAACTTTTGTATATCAATATTAATTTGATGTCTTTTGAGCATAGATATTATATTTGTAAATATACGCTTTATGTATAGGTTTACAATGCAGCACCCCATTTTATATAAAAGATTTAAGATGCTTTGTTCCTACCTTGTCATAAAAAAGACTCTTTCTCTCGACATTATTTTAGTTTTGGCTTTGTCGACCATCTTAATGATACAGGTTAAAAATGAGTAGGCAAAAAACGAGAAGGAATAGATGTGTGCTGGACTCAAACTCTCATCTCACCCCACTGTCAATGAGTATTGCGTGCAATAAGACTATATAATCCAAGGCCATCTTGTTTGTTTCTTTTCACTGGATGACCACTGCATCCGAAAGGTGAACTGACCTCCTCACAAAAACATCTCCGTCTCCCCCTAGTGGTTCTCACCAAACACACTGCACATAATGGGGGCCCGTCTCAACTCAAGTGTTTCTAGAATCAATATTCCCCAACTCACTGCGCAGTAGATTGCGAGTACATGGCATGCGGTGAAGCCTCATGGAGCTGTGTGTGATAGCGGTGCTCCTGCGGTGCCACAATGACAGAGTGATTAAGCACCCTCATAAACACAGCCCCTGTTTTTAATAAAGCCCACAAAAACAGATTTATGAAAAACAGAGAGCGTATATACCGGCTATAACTCTAATCCAGGGGTCCGAGCGTAAAGAAAAGGAAGCAAATAACGTGGAATCAGATCAGGACGGAGGAAAAGAGAGAGATCACTGATTGAGGGCAGAGAATCAATGGGCAGCTAAAGGTTTCCTGGAGCCGGCGAATGATTGCGTGCCATTTAATCACGTCGCCGGTGTCTTTCAATCAGACTCCATTCTGCGGAGCGGCACATTAGTGAAGGTATTACAGTGCACTTACAGGACGAGAGGGCGCCCACAATTACATATATAATACTAAGCACATAATGGCGAGGGTTGTGCGAAGGAGAAGAACAAGTGCTCAGAGCTTAAAGAGTATCTTTGCGTCTGATTTCTTCCTGACTTCACCTCCACCTACACTCTCGCTTTTCCGCCTCTGTTCTCTGAGGAACGTTTTATTGCTCAGGGGTTGTGCTTTTAAAAGGTTTTCTGCTTTCTGGCTTCATAGGCACCCTGTGACTGTACAAAAAGGCCCTGGTGGAGTCAGATGGATGGATGTGGATCCTGGGGCCCGAGCTGGCCACTGAGAACATCCTTACATGTGATGTAGATACGGTTTATGTAGTGTAGCTCAAGTTTTCTGGGAAACGTTCAAGTTCTTATTAAAGTGTCTGGCCTTTGATCGCAGACTTTGGTGTAGTGGAAGATCCGAGCACAGTTTGTTATATTGTTGAGACCTTTTCTCCGAGTACATTTTCTAGGTAACAATCTGAATAGCAGACAATTTAAGCAAAGGTCTTCATTTGCTCTCTTTTTAAAGCCAGTGTAAAACGCTGTTCTCGACTCATTTTACGGGTATAATCTGATTTATTTTGGAGTGAGAAAATCCTTCTACGAGGTAAAACTGTATTTTATACATCATGAATTGATTGGTTTGTGAGAAGTGGGTGGCTGTTGCACATTGTTCAAATGACATACTGGTTAGTTGATCTTTTATAACATTCAAGGATTATATTTACACACCCTCGTGTTATTCCGAACCTGTATGACTTTTTTTCTTCTGCAGAACACAAAATAAGACGTTTTGGAAAACATTGGTAACGAAACAACATTGGCTCCCATTGACTTCCATTGATTTGACAAAACCACCGAGACATTTCTCAAAATATCTTCTTTTTTGTTCCACAGAAGAAAAGTGTCTTAACCGGTTTAGAATGACATGAGAGTGATACAACGACAACATTTTAATATGTGGGAAAACTTCCCCTGCATGCGCTCTTTAAAAATAAAGGTATTTTACCATGCCATAGAAGAACCTTTTATTTTGTCTAAATAGTACCACAAAGAACCTTTAACATCTATAACACCTTTCTGTTTCACAAAAGGTACTTCAAAAATTTCTTCAGATTATAAAAAGGTAAGAAAGAGATGTTTCTTAAAAGAACCTTTGACTGAATGTTTTTTGTGGAACCAAATGTGGTTCTTCTATGGCATCGCGGTGAAGAACCTTTTAAGCACCTTTATTTTTGAGAGTGTATCGTCATTTAAACTTGTGAACTCTTTCATTTCACAGCTAGAAGAAACAATTGAGAAATACGAGTTTTTAATCTGTTTGTCTTTCTCTTCAGATGTGGGTGGTCCAGCAGACCCCATCGCTCCCGCGATCATAATCCCGCCGAAGAACACTAGCGTGATGGTGGGCACGTTTGAGGTCACGCTGGAATGTGTGGCCAATGCGAGGTGTGTGTGAGCCCTGGAAATGACCCTAAACTATTAAAACTCAATTCTGTTTATTTGTTTCTTTGGGGCAACTGCTATCTCTCATTCCCTGCCTGTGTTTATCCGTATTTCTCCGCTTTTGTCTCCAGGCCTCTCATTAAGCTTGGTATTACATGGCGGAAAAATGGCATGCTGGTAAACCGAGGCCTCAGGGACTTTGGCCGTCGCCTGACAATCAGCGGTCCATTGGTCAGTGACAGCGGATACTACGAATGTGAAGCTTCTCTCCGAAGCAGCAGTGCCCCGTCTGTCACCGCTGGGGCATATCTGCACGTGCTGGGTAAGGAAAATATGCTCTGGCGGACCGAACGTTTCATCCTTTTGAAGCCCTTTTTACCTTTTACATTCATATTCTACGTGTGCCAGAAAGTATTTACTTGCTTGCATAATTTTCTCATTTACATCCTCGAAATCTTCTTTTAATTTCAGCGTTTTTTAATCAAACACCACGGTATCCATTCATTTAAGAGCCTTCATTTCTCTCCAAAAGTAAAGGCTCATTTATAAGTCAATACTCTGTGCTTAGTCCAATTACAGCCTTGAGTCGTCTCCAGTCTCTACAAACTTTGTACCTTTAGATTACAACATTTTTTTGCCCATTTTTCCATGCAAATATGCTCCGGCTCTACCGAAATCAAATGGAGAGAGTCTGCAATTTTACGCTCGTATGCAAAATTTTCAATTGGATTAAAGTCAAGGCTCTGTCTGGGTCATTCTAGAATATAAACCCTCTTTTTTGAAGCCGGTCCTTCATCGCTGTGTGCATTGGCTTATTATCCTATTAAAAAACGCTAAACCTAGATATCTGGCTTACTGAAACTGTGTGTTTTTGGGTCTGTCCGTGTTGCACTTGATGCCAGTATGCTCTCCAGCAGAAATGATCATTAAGTGTGAAGACTGTTTTGGTACCACCTGCGTGTATTTTATTTGTGCCAGACACTTGCTTTGCTTTCCTCAAATAACTAAACTTTAGATGTATGTCCTCCAGCAGGTTTCAGCTCTCGCTTCTTGTCTTACAACAAACTATGGATATATCCTATATATACTGTATAATATAATAAACAGTATATATATTTGCCATCCTCAGAAAAGGCATCAGTCCGGCCAAACTCAGACGCGAAGCGGTGTATAGATTCATGATGTCCAGTCAGAATCTGCCCGCTCTTCATCTAGGAGTTGCAGCTGGTCTCATTTGCTCTTCTTGTTCGGTAGCTAAATTTGTTTGGACAGCTTGATGCTAGAACTGTCTGGGCTGTGCCGTGTTTATTCAGTTTTGTTATGATGGACAACATTCCAAAGAAGCTTGCCGGTCTATTTATAAACTTCTCCAGGTGTTTCCCACCTCATAACTTTATTGCGGAGAACGGCTGATCTAGTGTGTCTATTGTACAGTCATGAGCACGGAAAGATTCATAATAACAATAACATGTTAGCAAATTCATTGTACATTTTGCTGTAATGTTAAGTCGTGACTAGAGACACACACGATATTTGCCAATAAACTCTATCTGTCAAGAAAAGCTATTATCATATGTCACGTCGACTATAGTTTAGTTTAAATACAGATCAGTCCCAATACCAGTTTGATGTTCCTAATAGTCAATATATTGATGAATTAATAGACATGCACACCAATACAATTTCTCCGCCGATACAGATACCGCGGATTATTCATGTGTGAAATGAATATTTCTTAACTTTAAGAAATATGGGTTTATTTTCAGATTCGATGGAGAAATGTTTAATCGAAGCGTGTCTAGTTGTGACGTAAACAACTGCCTATGGGTCCAAGCCTGCTATTTAAACAACTACGGTTTATGCGCATCTATTCCTATCGCACTTTTTAAGTGAAACATATAAACCTACGGTGTACAGTACAGTCTCCAGGCTCACAGAATCTCAGAAGTCAATATATATGTATATTTTTTTAAGATTTATTTTGGGGCGTTTTTGCCTTTATTTGGACAGCTGTTGTGTTGAGAGGACAGGAAGTGAAGTGGGCGAGAGAGAGGGGGTGGGATCGGGAAAGGACCTTGAGCTGGGATTCGAACTCGGGTCGCCCGGAGCGCAAGAACGCTATATGTTTTTTGATAGCTTTACAGCACATCATGAGAGCATATGCGACCCTGCCAAAGTCTCATAATCTAATTTAGAGATAAGGAGCATTGAAGTACTGTATGATTTTATGTAGAAAACAGTAAAAATGACTTAATCTGAGACAGACAGGGGCGCATATTAACGTTTTTTGTCTTTGGTATCTAATAGAGCATTTGGATCGGAAAGCAATGGTGCATGACGTTAGACTTAAAGTTCTTGATTTAGAAACGTCTCTGGTTCAATGTCTCAACTGAACTCTGTGCAGAACATCCTCAGTTTGTAAAGGAACCCGACAGACACATAACGGCTGAGATGGAGAAGGTGGTAGACATCCCATGCCAAGCCCGCGGTGAGTCTGTGTGTGTGCGGTGTGTACGCTGTGTGTGTGTGTGGATGTGTTAAACAACACTCCTCCTCTGATCCCCCCGCAGGTGTTCCTCAGCCAGATATGGTGTGGTATAAGGACGCAGTACCCATAAGCCCTGTGAAGACACCTCGGTACAGGGTCCTGGTGGGCGGCAGCCTGCAGATAAACGGACTGCTCCCCGACGATACGGGAATGTTCCAGTGTTTCGCACGCAACTTAGCGGGAGAGATCCAGACGAACACGTACCTCGCTGTCACCAGTACGTCAAAGGACCATCTGGGCCTGTCAATAACTCGCTCTTCATTTATTCCTCTTCTCCGCTCCATTCATCATCTTGCTTATCTCCTGTCAGATTTATCATTTTATAAGTCCCACGACTTTTCAGCAGCTCCTACAAAGAGAGAAAGAAGCAGAGATTGAAAAGAGAGATTATTTAAAGTTTAGAAGTGGGAGATGGAAAGAATATTGGATTTTTTTCTCAGCGCTGGACAGGTCTGGTAGTCATCCAATATTTGTTTAACTCGACTTTCTTAGACAGCTCGAAAAAAAGAAATATTTGATGATTTGGTTGTGTAAGGGAGCCGTGGATCTCATTTTGGGTCGGATTGAGCTGAATGTCCAACTCCTGCGGTCAAACCTAACCGGATGTAGCTGGCTCCCGGAGAGCTGTTTTAATAACCAACAATATGGTTAAACAAAACCCAACGCATGGAATTGACTCATTTCACACCCCAGAGGCCTTTAAATTACACAGCCGTCTTAACCAGCACAAAGAAAAAAAACCTGTGCTGCTTATTTTAATTAAAAAGACATTGCAGTTAATGGCATATATGTGTGCGGTGAAAATAAATCTTGCAAATGAAGATAATTGGAAACGTTATATTTTTGCGCCAGATGAGTAAAGAATGAGATAATAACGAGAAAGTGGCTTCAGCAGTTAATGTATTGCTCGTTTTATTTCCATATCAGTGAACATATGCTAATGACTGGCCTACGGTGCACAGTGGTCTTTTTTTATTTGAGTTTGTCACTTAATCATTGCATTGCACTGATGGGAGCAAAACCTCGTGTTATGGGATCTACATATAGCCTAAATCAGGGCATGAATTGTTAATTTGCAATAATGTGTTAATTTGTTTATGGAGTTATTTATTTTAATAACAATTACACTGACAGTTCTTCTAATAATGATTTAGTGGAGACCGGGAAACAATCTAGAAAATGTACTTCTTACCTTTAATGTTTGCCTTGAGGGTCTCCCACAAACTTAAAGAGTTGTGTCGGTTGTGTTGTAGTCAGTAATAATCTATGTTTATTTAATTTGCAGAGTAAGAAAGAATGTGTATTCCATTCCTTATTAAACAAACAAGAACTTCACAAAATGATCAGACAGCTTTAGAGATTTTAAGTGCATGTAATATTACAGTATATGAAAACATTTAAAGGACCAGTGTATGAAATCGAGCAGCATCTAGTGGTGAGGTTGTGAATTGCAACCAATGGCTCACTCCATCCCTCCCTTTCGAAGCACTACGGTGGCTGACACAGAACTAAGATGTTGTCACGTTTTTGCTCCTTTGCCGAAGAAAATACCGTATTTAAAAAACGCGCTCTCTTTAGTTTGTCCATTTAGGGCTACCGTAGAAACAACATGGTGAATTCCATGTCAGGTGACCCGGTGTCTATGAAGACAGAAATAGCTCATTCTAAGATAATAAAAACATAACGCTTCATTACAAAAGGTCTTCATACACCTCTGAAGACATAGTTATGCACAGTATATTATATTTTTGTCAATAGATCCTCCAAAAAATGACACACAAAACCACGATGACATTGTTAGGACAGTGTAAATTTTAACAACCCTCCCCATCTGGAACAACTTCAAAACGAGTATTTTGTATAAGTATATTCAGTATAATAAAGAAAGCTTACGACAAAATGAATAGACAAAAAATACATAGGGAAATGATGTCTACTGTAGTGTATGTAATATAGAAATCAATAAAATAGGAATTGTGAGAGTATTAAAACATAAAATCATATATTTACTAGTACTCGATATTTGGGATCTGATTTTGTAATCCAGTTAATTAAATGAACTAATTTTCTATTCAGTACTTATGTGTAGGTCTGTCTTACCGTCTTAAGGTATCGCACCGAACATCACGGCCGGCCCATCTGACAGCGCTGTGATTGACGGCATGTCAATCATTTTACACTGTGAGACCTCAGGAGCCCCACGACCTGCAATCACGTGGCAGAAAGGTCAGTCTCCAATCCGTCATCTCTGTAAAAGACGGCTATTCATCTTAGTGTCTCGTGGACGTATGAACATTGATGTAACTGTGGGGGCTTTGGGACGTCAGCTAAATCAAGTGTCCAATCACCGGTCTTCCGACAAGTTTGGGGACTATCATGTCTATCTGATTTCTAGTCTAATTTTTCTCTTTCTCCCTCTTGTCGTCATCTTTCAGCTGATCGGGTTCTGGCTAGCGGCTCTGTCCAGCTGCCACGTTTCACTTTGTTGGAGTCGGGCAGCCTCCTGATCAGCCCATCGCACCTGTCTGATGCCGGAACCTACACCTGCATGGCCAGTAACTCACGTGGGATTGACGAGGCTTCGGCTGATCTGGTGGTGTGGGGTAGGTGTAGTATAGCCACATCTAAAGTATAAAGCTTGGATACATTTGCGGCTTGTTCTGTTCAACCAGACGTCACAAGTAGCAGCTGTCTAACTGGCATGTGAAGTAACCAATCGGATTTTGCTTTTTAAAGGAACAGTTCAATCAAAAATGAACATTCTGTCATCATTTACTCATCCTCAAGTTCAAACCAATATACATTTCTTTGTTCTGATGAACACAGACAGATATTTGGAAGGATGCTTGTCACCACACTGTTTTTGGCCACTATGCCTACCATAGTAAAAAATGCTTTATATATTTCTTTGTTCTGTTGAACACTACATAAGATATTTAGAAAAATGTTGACCAGTTCTGGGGCACGTTTGACTACCATTGTCATTTTCTCAACTAGTCAATGGTTATCAAGAACCGTTTGGTTACTGAAAACTTGGGTTTTCATCACAAAAATAATCGTATACATATTTGGAACAAACTGAGGGTGAGAAAATTATTACAGAATAAAATTTTTTGGGTGAACTGTGCCCTTAAAAGACACATACGTACTGTCTTCACAATGTGACAAGCCGCATTAACATTTATTTCTTGTTTGTTTTTCCCCCACACTGAAGTCACTGAAACGGAGCAAAATCCCACTTCTCATGTATCAAACATGGTCTAGTACATATTGTGGATGCTGAAAAAGCATTGGATAATTAATACAAATCCCCTACGTTCCACTTGAAAAACCAGTTACATCACGAAAGTCATAAAAATGCAAGAATGTGTTTTTAGTTTAAAACTCTTCAGCTGTGCGATGCTTTGCGAGCGCTACAGCGCAGAAGCAGCGAGTTCACACGTTTTTCTGATTGGCTGTGATTGTATCGCTCAGCTTAGATGCTATAAAAGCTTTTGCCATTTTCTGTGCAATGTGCATCAGACGCTCTATAAACAATTTGCGAGTGTGGTGTCTGAGGCTGAGACTAAGTACATGGCTCGCACAAATTGGAAAGAAAATCAATGTCGTTCGAATGCCGTACTATACTGTGATTTATCTGTGTCCAGCTCGGACGCGAATCAACAATCCACCTCAGGACCAGAGCGTGATCAAGGGCACCAAAGCGGCCATGACCTGTGGGGTGACCCATGATCCTAGCGTCGCAGTCAAGTAAGACCTCTTCATCTCTTTCATGCTCTCTCTCTTTTAGCCGCCCCCCCCGTCTTGATCAACGCGAGCCCGCTCTTTCACTTCCCGTCCTGTGTTTATTATATTCAGTCTCATAAGACTTGATTTAACTGTCACCTGCTGGGCTGCTGTTATTTATTTGATCAGGGAAAACAGATGAATATGTAAACAGAGCAATAACTTAGATGGAGACTTTAATTAAACGCGAGACAGCCGAGATTAAATGGGGAAACGAATGTGGCTGCAATTAAGAAGTGTGGGCGTGGATGTGGGAGTGCGTGCGTGTGTACGTGTGCGTCGCCTCGTCGCTGTTGAGCGCCCGTGTTCATTAAGAAATTAAGTTTGCCATGCATTGTCGCTGTTTACCCTTTGTGATCATGCATAAGTAAATAAGCCTCTTGTATTAACAGGCACGTCTGGGAGAAAGGTGGATCGGTTATTGACGTGAAGTCAAGCCCTCGGTTGCGTCTCGATGGGAACGGCACCCTGCACATCACCCAGACTTGGTCGGGGGACATCGGGACCTACACCTGTAAGGTCACCTCTGTGGGAGGCAACGATTCCCGCAGCACTCACCTGCGAGTCCGGTACGTGACAATGGGAACGTTTTCCCGGCCAATTATTCACTTACTGTGTCCTTTGCTTTATAGATTTGGATTCCGCTCTTGCTTTTCACCGGCTCTTGGGCATAATTTTGTATTGAAACGGCGGGCTTTGTTTCTCTATTGGGATTTAAAAAATTGAGGTAATAGGCTTTCGGGGACGCACAGTGAATAGTAAACAAACATCCAAACATTGCACTCCCCTCCGCACTTCCTCTTTTATCAATGGCGCATTGTTTCAAGTACAAAAGAGCATTGTATTCCATTGGCACAACAAATAATGCTAAATTGGTGAAGCCAAAGCCCCGAGATAACATTTATACATAACAAGGTGAGACAATATTTATATATACTGTTAAAACATACGAACTCTCTCACTGACAGTTTGCTTTACTGAAACTCTTTGGATTACTAAATAGATTAGCAAAAAGGTCAAAAAACAACAGCGCGAATGAAATAAACAAAAATTGTAACAAATAAAACATTCATAAACATTAAATATTTCTATGAAAATATTAACAAATACCTTCTGTTTGTAGGCAATTGCCTCACGCTCCCGAGAACCTCATCGCCACCCTCAGCAGCTCCGAGAGAAGAACAATCAACCTGACGTGGGCTCAGGCCTTTGACGGGAACAGCCCGCTCATCCGCTACATCCTGGAGGTGTCGGAGAACAGTGAGTGTGCTGACTGCTGTATGTTGCATTACTCATTCCTATGCTGTTCTTCTCTATAATCCGCCCGCAACATCTTGGTTTGTGACAGATGCTCCCTGGACCATCCTTATGGCGAACATCGATCCAGAAGCCGCCAGCGTGATTGTCGCGGGTCTCATCCCCGCACGTTCTTACCAGTTCCGTCTGTGTGCCGTCAATGACGTGGGGAAGGGCCAGTTTAGCAGGGAAACAGCACGGTGAGCAAGAGTGCCATGAAGCAATATACACATCTTCTAGAAAAGTTAGTTCTGGTCTTGATTTGATTGGCTGAGTGGCCGAGTGGTGTTTTAAAGGAAATCATGAAATTATTTTTTTCTCAATTAAATTTTTTTCTGTTTTCATTTTTCCGGATTCTGTGTTTAATAGTAACAGCTTCAGAAAAAGAAATTAGGAGACCACTCTGGAATCATTTTCTGAATTATTTACTTCGTATAGGTACATTTTTACGCTTAACAATGATTTTTGTTTAACTACTGTCAATATTTCTCCCAAATACAGAATAAGAAAACGCTTTTCTGTTATTATTTTTATTTGAAGAAAATTGAAATGTTCTGTTGACAGAATGTTTTACGTTATTCTAGGATTAGTTTAAACATGAATACATGATGGAATAAGCTTGTTTGTTTACAAGTTTATGCGTGCATTCGTTGTCTTTTGCATTGCTGTTGAGTGACTTTTTGTGATTCTGGAAGTTAAGTTTCTGTTGAAATTCGACAGACACTAGACTGAATTGCAACAAGGCCTGCAGAAAGGCAGATTAAAGGCAAAACTGGAGTGCTCTCATAATTTTTTTTTCTAGCGTTTGCATGGCTGTTTTTTTGCCCACATGAAAAAAATGCTGAAATATTTGACAGAATATTTCACCCCAAAAATGGTCCCCATTGACTTTCAATAGTAGGAATATAAATAACTATGGTCAAAGGGGACAATTTTTGCGTGATCGATTCCTTTAATGGTATAAAATTCCAGTATACTTAAATGTTTTTGAAGCTTAGGAAATATTCATGTATTACCACATTATTTTATATAGTTTATCGAATTACTGTAGCTACTACTACAGAATACTATAGTATGGTTGTATCATAATTTGTTCAAGTTACTTTTATTTTGGCAGGTTGCCTTAAAGACCGTTGAGTTTCAGTGTGATAGTTTGATTGTAGTGGAATAAGCAGATACCATATTTACACAGTAGATCCGGTCATCACTACTTTCGAAATAAATGCATTCAAATCCGCTGAATTTTTGATCGTTCGTCATTATACCGTAAATTCCGCTTTTATGTTTGGATTTCTCGTCCATGTTTTTAACCTCATTTAAATAGCCAGGCCCTACAAAAGGTCTGATATTTTGTATAATAGCACAGGGAATTCCTCGGCTGTATCTCTGCGGCTGTCTGTGTCTGTGCCGTTAGAGACAAGAATGTGTAAGCAGTGTGAACTTAAGTGTGTATGGAGAATGGAGGTGAGTTGTGTGATATTGCCTGGAGCGAGCAAGTCACAGTGTGTCAGAGCGAATTTAATGTTTAAAGCAGCACTCAGTAATTGTTTCCCTCAATGAAAGCTTTTATCACAAAGAAATGAATGTAGCATTTACACAATATGTTTAATGCTCACATGAAATGAAGACTTCTGTCTTATCGGTAGACTGTGTTATTGCACAAAACACGAGCCAGGTCATTGGTGTTGCCATGTCGAGATCACATGATATTTGTGTAGCCGCTCTCCACGGGCTTCGAACTGATGTCGGTCCGAATGGGAGACGGGCGCTCTAACGAGGAGGCTAAAGTCCGCAGTCCCTATTGCGTCTGTCGCTAGAGCGTCTCTGTTGGTCGGGGAGTGAGGCTTACACGCTGCACAGCTCTTCACTAGCTTGCACCCGTTACATTTGGAAGAATGCTTGTTACCAAACAGTTTGACTGCCATCGTAGGAAAAATGTCAATGGTTGTCAAAAGTGCCCCAGAACTGTTTGCTTTCCTACATTCTTTCAAATATCTTCTTTTGTGTTCAACAGAACAAAGACATTTATAAAGCAATTTTTCCTACGATGGTAGTCAATGGTTTGGTTTCCAGCATTCTTCCAAATATCTTTCTCTGCGTTCATCATAACACAGAAATGTGAAGAGATTTGGAACAACTCGAGGGACAGAATTTTCCTTTTTGGGTGAACTGTTCCTGTAAATCCTCTGGACATTTTGATGTGGAATACATTTTTGCAACCGTAACTCTTTTGCGTGATGCTGCATTCATGTTGCTATTTATAATGCCTCATGTCCGTCCGCGATTTATACATTTGACATTTTATGCATTTGGCACATGCTTTTATCCAGAGCAGCTTAATGTATGTCTTTCATCAATTTGTTTGACCCCTGAGATTATCCCACGACCTTTGCTTTTCTATCACAATGCTCTACCAACTGAGTTTCAGGAACACTTTATACAATTTTATTATAAATGTCAATTTATATCAGCAAGAAACATGTTTCTCTATTGCCAGCGGGAACAGGACAGTAAGGTACTGGTTAAAATAGCTGTCAGTGTTAACGGGACCGAAAGAAAGACAGCTTTTATCGCTCACATCACGCCCAGTTAGGACACATGTTAGCTTTAGTACTTCATACAGTCAGAATGAGGAATGACAAAGCGCTCTGTTTCTCCATAGATTGAACACGTATCAGGGAAATGAAGAGTATGGCCGTGAGAATCACACTTAAGCACAGAAGAATGCCAACAAAAGCCCGGCGTAGCAGCCCCGCAGCCCCCACGAGGGTTTCGGTGCATAATTTCTCTGAATCTGCGGCTGCACACCGCAGTTGAACTGAACACAGAAGAGATTTAAGCAGTTTTCGTACGACTTCTCCTTACTCTGCCTGCTACAGCATAACAAAGACGCGTTGAGTGACTTACACTTTCAAAAGGGCTGCGATCCCATGAGAACAGCTCTGACGTCTGCGACAAGCACACATAGCGATCCTGACTCAAAGATGCCCCCAAAAAACTAGAAAAATGCCAAGCAACATTTCTGCATTAAAATGATGCGTTTGTGCATTAATATTCATAATCTCCTAATTCCAGCCAAGGAGGAAGCAGCCGTTCACAGATGTGTGATCCTTGTAATCTGATTGAACAGTTCGACTTTGAGTTTTCTCCGTTCTGCCAGAGACTGTAGCCTGTGGGTTACGTTACAGCGGGAGCGGGAAGGATTGAAGAGGGAGAAGTCAAGCTCGAGTCAATGTTTGAGGACGAAATGTGGAAGCGGGAGGGAAGTAAACAGACTTTGTCGGTCTGCAACATCCAGCGCATGCACAGCTGTTGCAAATCAATAATCCGCCGCCCAGGATACCGGCGTCCTTAACAGGCTTAAAAGAACAGAATGGGGAAACACTAATAATAAAAAATCTGTTGCTGATGCAATGCCCTGTCAAGACCTACAATTCCTAAGAGATGAAGTAAAAAACACACTATCATGAGAATGTCATTTGATTCTCTAAACCAGTGAATCCAGTGTTTCTTTGCTTTTTTAACACCTCTAAACTTAAAATGTGTTCTTCATAATGCATAATGTGTATTTCCTACCTATCAACCGTTAAAACAGTAGGTTCTATATAGTATGTGTGGTGGGGTTAATATGAATAGGGAGTCTCCGAGATGACGTATTTTTGTATGCAAACGCCGGAAGTGAGTTAGCATTTTAGGACTTCCGGTTCCATCGCTCCAAAGTCTATGAGTTTTTTGAATGGGTTTTGGGTAAATCGCCTGAAAGTTGCGGATTCATTCACGGATTAGTTACTTAACAGGAACACATTTTTTATAAAGTTTGAAGTTATCGGAGGCTTGGTAGAGGTGACGTTGATATCGAGCAACCATAGTGTAGTCTGTTTATAGCCTCATGTTAGCTTACATTTCATAATTGTGACAATTGCTCTGCTCCAGTGGCATCATGGGATAGAGAAGCGTCCCTCCGATCCACACTCACAAATCTCTGCGGAAGCAGAAGACCATCCCGGAATTTCCCGCCTTCTGTTTTGTGCAAACTGAGGTTTCGGACATACTATTCATGACTCATTTTTGCCTAATATATAGTATGGAAGTAGGCGATTTCGGACACAGGGATGGTGTGTACACAACAAAAGTCATAAAAGAATATTCGCATCATATTCATCGCTTGTTTTTCGAGTCACTCGTGCAACGTGTCTTCACTCATCGAGACATCTCAAACCATAACTGCCAATAAGCTCTTTGTGCGAATATAGGTCAAGTTGAACATTTTTTACTTTCTGGAAGGAGTGACTGAGGCGAATATTTTGCACGTTCGCAGCAATCGCGTTACACAATTTGCGTCATTCTCATCAGCACGAATTAGCTCTATTCACGTCTTAAATGTATTTACGCAAATATGAAATTCGCTCCTGGATCAAATTTGCTCTTTAATATCAAACAAATTATTTAATGGATTGCCGCTAACCTAAAAATCGGAATATTAACCTAAACATTTAATGTAAAAATTATAATGTTGTGGGTCTAAAAACAATAGTTAAGTTAATAAATTCAACAGTTTGATATATATAGAAATGTATTGTATAAATGCATTTTAAATTATTCTACCGTTTTGCTAGTCCTTAATAATATTTTTTTAACATATACATTTCTATTTTGAAGAAAAAAATGCAGTTTTTCACCACCAAACACAATCCAAATCACTCCGAGTAGCTTCTGATAGTTACACCTAGTCGTCCCTCATTGTAATTTAAAGTCTGGTTTAAGTGAATTCACTTCTCATTGAGCTCATAATTTGACACCCAATTTAGCACATTCATTACTGCATGCGAGAAAGTGCCATCCATTCATTCCCACAGACTCTGAGCTCAAGAAACACTCCATTTATTCTCTCAACTAATCACTCGCGCTGACTTCTGCAACTTCCGTTGGTGCAGATCAAAAGAGATACCCTCCGATTGTCTTCAGACAGGGGAACCCGCAGAGGGCAAGTGACATAAAAGCACATGGAACGCTGCGGCGCCCGAGGATCCGCACCGTTTTCTTTGATCCCAAAACGCTGCACTTTATCTCACCCGTGGAACTGCGGCTCTCACATAGGAGATATCAAGATGTCAAATGAAATAGATTTAAAAAGAGATTTTTTTACTTTGTGGCATTAGTAAATTTTCGCCCGTGGTTTCTTTGATCATCTGCGCGCTGAGAGCGAGCACGCATCTCGAGGGCCGCTGCTTGTAACGTGGCCAGCGTTCAGATAGCTTAGGAGTGAGATGGAGAATCAGGGATTTAATCGTTACTCTCTGCCAACCCGTGCATTACAAACCACACGTGCATGCACGCATCTGTGCAGTCGGAACCGACGGAATATTAATCTAACAGTGATAAGGACATTCAATATTTACAGCCAATGAGATTCACTCTATCTCACTTTCTATTACAGTTTTACTCTTTATTAGATGGTGACACATATATGGAGGAATGTATTGAATAGAGAGAGGGAAAAGAAAAGACAGCTTAAAGGGATAAAATGAAAAATCTGTCACCTTTTACTCATCCTCTTGTTATTTCAAACCTGTATGTTTTTCTGCAGAACATTAAGTAGACATTTAAAAAAATGTTGGTAACCAAACAACAGTGTTGCCTACTCGGACACAAAATGAATGCAAGTCAAAGGGTACCGTCATGGTTTGGTTACCAACATTCTTCAAAATATCTTCTTTTGTGTTCTGCAGCCATACAGGTTTGAAATGACAAAAGGGTGTGAAAATGATGACCGAATTTTAACTTTTATCCCTTTAAATAAGCCCAGACTAGATTGCTGGTCATAGCCGGTTTTCCATTATTCCTTCTGCCGGGTTTAAAGTAGTCTGTGGCAGCAACTCATTTAAAATGTTTGTTCAGCATGTCTGTTTCTGTCCACTGTTAATCTTATTTTGCTCTTTCCTTGTTTCTTATTTTAGTGTATCATTACCCGAGGAGCCCCCCAGCGCCCCTCCTCAGACTGTGATAGCCAGTGGCCGAACCAACCAGTCCATTATGATCCAATGGCAGCCGCCGCCCGAGACCCATCAAAACGGGCCCCTACAAGGCTACATTATCAGGTGAGAGGACGCTGGGACTCCACACCGTTCAGTTTAACCTCATTAATCTAGTAGACCCTACCTTTGTGTCCACTCAGCAGGAATACCTGCCTCTTGAAAGTCATGATGCAGTTACAACTTGTTTCTCAGGTACTGCCTGTCTGGATTGCCAGTGGACTGCCAGATGAAGAATATCACCAACCCAGACCAAACCAATCTACTACTGGAGGACCTCATCATTTGGACCAACTATGAGATTGAGGTGGCGGCCTACAATGGGGCAGGCCAGGGTGTCTACAGCCCTAAAGTCACAGAATGGACCCTGCAGGGTGGTAAGAATATTCATACGTTAACAGATTCAATAGTTAATGCCCAAATCATCCTTGCGTCATTCCAAACATGTGACTTTCTTACTTCTGCAAAACACAAAAGAAGATATTTCGAAGAATGTTTGAACCCCATTGATTTCCATTGTACGGACATAAAACCACTGAGACATTTCTCAAAATATCTTCAGGCTGGTTAAACATTTAAGTCCTTATCATGAGATCTTGTTTTACCAGCAAGAAGTCCTTTAACTAGACCGGCATAAACCAGCCTAAACTAGCTAGAGACCCATGCTGGTCTGAGCTGGTCTTTTCAGCGGGGGTCCTCAGTGTTTTCTTTTGATTTCCCTCAGCATCTCTCTCTCTGATCAAATTTCTTTTCAAGTGCCCACGGTCCCACCAGGGAATGTTCAGGCAGAGGCTGTCAACTCCACAACAGTCCGTTTCACATGGAGCGCCCCAAGTCCGCAGTTCATAAACGGCATCAACCAGGGATACAAGGTGAATGCCATCTAGTGGTCAAGCACAGGACTGCGGCGCTACTTTAATAAAAATGCTTTCGTTACTTCCAATATATGTCACGCTGAGACAGCAGCAGGATTCACATTCGCTTTTGCTAAGCGATAGTGGTCACATCTGTCTGTTTTTCCCTTAAGCTGTTGGCATGGGAACCAGGCCACGAGGAAGATGTTACCTTGGTTACGGTGAGACCCAATTTTCAAGACAGCGTTCATGTGGGTTACATTACCGGGCTGAAGAAGTTCACAGAGTACTTCACCTGTGTGCTGTGCTTCACCACGCCGGGGGACGGACCTCGCAGTACCCCACAGCGCATACGCACTCATGAAGACAGTGAGTGTTCTTTTAATGTGTAATCTGCATCAGACCATCAATGAAATGATATGCAGATGTATCAGTGACATTCTCAGAGCAACATTTGATTTCTTATTTAATAGATTAATGTTTTAAAGACATGTTGCTACCATATCCTTACAGAAAATAGGTCCTGTTAGTAGCTACTAGCAATCAACACCAGGAAAAGACGCTTCTTCATTTAATAAGTCTGTGATATGCAGAAAATGGTAATTTTTTCAAACGCTGTGAGCTGTCAACACAGTAACATTTTCTGCTAGACTGTTGTGACAGATCAGGTTGAAATCCTATCTTTTTATTTCAGTAATACATTTTTAACTAAATGCTAGATTAGTCAATATTTATTATAAATGACACATTATTTGTGTGTGACGGTGAAAAACAGATCAGATTGAGATCACATTCATTCAGCTTCATTCATGACTGGGGGACTTGTTTCCTGCCTTAAATCTGTAAGCTGTACTTAAAGGGATAGTTCACTCAAAATGGAAAATTCTGTCATCATTCGCTCACCCTCATGTTGTTCCAAATATGTACAAATATCTTTGTTCTGCTTAACACAAATGAAGATATTTAGAAAAGAATGCCAGTAAATCGAGCAGATCTCATCCCCCCATTTACTGCCATAGTATTATTTTCCCTATAATGGTAGTGATTGGGGGACGAGATCTGCTCGGTTACTGACATTCTTCCAAATATCTTCATTTGTGTTTTGCAGAACAAACACATATATATATACGAAATCTAACCATTGTTATCAATTTACTCCAACGGCACTAATTCCGTTTCTTTAGTTTCATTCTCAAGACTCAATAATCTTGTGTTTGATATCAATGTTGCCCATGTCCTCAGCTCCAGGACCTGTAGGTCACCTGAGCTTCACAGAAATCCTGGACACATCTCTGAAAGTGAGCTGGAAAGACCCGCCTGAAAAGAACGGGATTCTCACAGGTACCTTCACCCCTCCCTGCCAACACCCCTCCCTCCCCCCCCCGGCAGCGGCATCAGACATTGACATTTGACTGTGTGCTCATGTCTTGTGCCCGCAGGATATCGCATTTCCTGGGAGGAATTCAACAGGACAAACACACGAGTCACGCACTACTTACCAAACTTGACGCAGGAGTACCGGGTCACGGGCCTGACCGCCCTCACTACCTACACCATTCAGGTGGCAGGCATGACCTCTAAAGGTCAAGGTCAGCTGTCGTCATCTACCATTTCGTCCGGTGTGCCACCAGGTCAGTTTATACTGTAGTACTGGGTATGAATAGACATAAATTGATGAAATTGTAAATATTCAGGTCCATTAAATCAATAACAGCCAAATGGGTGAAGATGACTGTAAGAGGATCTTAAGACACAACAGGGTCGGACGCAGCGCAGGATGTTAAAGTTTTACAGCGTGGCCTTATTAACCTAACACTTGATATGGCACCTAATGAAGGCACGTTGAATATGATGTGTTTGTGCATTAATATTCATCATCTTCAGCCATCCCTCAGACGCAAGCTGAGACTGAACACTCTGGAAAGACACTTTGAAGTTGTCCTCTGTAGGTGCTGATAATGAAGGATCGGTATGCTACATGGATCGCACTGTTTTTAAATTAAACCTACGTTGTCTCACTTTTTTGATCCCTGTGATGCTAATTTGCAAGCTTCCGCATGCAAAAATTAACTGATGGCAGACAAAAATGTGTCTCATGCAAATAAGGACGACGCGTGCGTGTCTTTGATTCCGAATGCATTTTTTCAGCGAAAAAAAACAACTAGATCTTAGAGAGATGGAGGGAAAGCAAAGCTCTTTTTTATATCCCGCAGTACGATGTGACTTACCGCATATTCGACAGGAAACACATTTGCAGTTTTCGTTGCGAGTTAATGTGAATAATAGCGTTGCAAAGCCTTTCATTTCTCCAGCTGTGTTGTTTCTACGTTTCACTCTGTCACTTCTTCCCGTTCCTGTAGAGATGCCAGGGCCTCCTACCAACATCGCCATTTCCAACATCAGCCCACGCTCGGTTACCCTGCAGTTCAAACCGGGCTACGACGGCAAAACATCCATCTCATGCTGGCTGGTAGAGGCTCAGGTACTTCAGAAATGGCATACGTCGAGTATTTCCTTCAAAGCATCACAAACTCTGTCGGTTTTCATCAGCCGCCGGCCCGCTGTTGATGTTTCTTCTCTCTCGGCTCTTTTAGGTCGGTGTTATTGGAGAAAATGAGGAATGGGTTACGGTCCATCAGCTGGCCAATGAGCCTGATGCACGATCACTTGAAGTCCAGGGACTGAACCCCTACACCTACTACAGGTCCACCCACTGTGACATGATGGGATATGATCATAAAAAGTCTCTGTAGGCTGTGTGTCATAATGTAGCGTTTGATTTTAGGTTCCGAATGAGGCAGGTCAATATTGTAGGCACAAGTCCACCGAGCCAGCCATCCAGAAAGATCCAGACCCTGCAGGCGCCTCCTGATATCGCCCCGGCCAACATCACTCTCCGTACGGCCAGTGAGACCAGCCTGTGGCTTAGATGGGTGGTATGTATACGTAATGATAATTTAAGGAATGCACATGTTTGCATTCTTACTGTGGAATTGGATATTAAAGGTATAGTTCACATAAAAATAAATCAATCCTTCATTTATCCTTTTGTCATTTGAAACCTGTATGATTTTTTTTCTTCTGTGAAACACAAAAGAAGATATTCTGAGAAATGTCTCTCAATGGACAATCAGTGGGAATGAGTGGTGTTCGGTTACCGGCGTTCTTCAAATGTTTCTTTTGTGTTCTGCAAAGAAAGAAAATCACACAGGGTTGGAATGACTCGAGGGTGAGTAAATCTAATGGAAATGTGTTTATGTTCTAGCCTTTGCCCGAGTGGGAATACAATGGCAATCCAGAGCTGGTTGGATACAGGGTACAGTATTCTCGACTGGGATCAAAGAGTGGCGTCCTGTCCCACATCATTCCTGACAGGCTGGAGAGAGAATTTACCATCGAGGATCTGGAGGAGTGGACGGAGTACGAGGTCAAAGTACAGGCGTTCAACGGCATTGGCCCGGGACCCTGGAGTCAACCAGTTCATGGCAGAACCAGAGAGTCCGGTGAGAAATTGTTGAACTTTCTGAAATTCCTCTTTAGCAAAAACCTTGCTCTCAAAATGCTTCCACAACAATGCTGATCTTTGAATTAGTTATGATGGCTGCCCAGAGGAATTGACTTCAAATGTTGTTCTTTCAGAGCTCAGGAGACTTTGGAGAGTTTGCTGTTGTATGTTTCATTTCGAATATCAACTCAATCTCCTAAATGCCTCGAGAGAAATATAAATAGACACAAATGGGAAAATGGTTGAAGTACGCTGAAGTAGTGGAGCTCTAAAACTTGTGTGACGAGTGCAGCTCAGATAATGTGGAGAGAAAAGAAATTGATTGAAAATATTAGTTTAGATTGAAATCTATGACTGTTGATAACAGCCTTTAGGAGTCACAAGTGAGATTACTTTTACTAGAAAAGCAGGAGATTAAAGCAAAACTTTGCTGTCCATCTTAATGCTGTTTAAGAGAAACCATTTTTGATATGTCTTTCCTATGAGAGAGGCTTTCTTTGTTTAAAAAACTTCCAAGAAATCTTGTTTTTTAGCCATCAAACCATCTGTCATGCACTTTGTTCACCAGCTGGCAGCAGAGTCAGAAACACATTTTAACTATTATGCTGAGATTTTAAACCAGACTTCATTGGCATATGTTGTATTTTTAAACACTTCAGGTGGAGAAAAGTATATACTATATTACTTTAAAACCTTGAAGATCTCTTATTTGTGAATATTGCATGGTTTTCCCTTTTTTAGTCCCATCCAGTGGCCCTGCGAATGTTTCTGCCTTTGCCACCACGTCCAGCAGCATCCTGGTGCGCTGGGGTGATGTGCAGGAGACAGACCGCAATGGACTTATTCTGGGCTATAAGGTACATTGAAAACTTGTTATCCTTTCATTCGACTCTGTTTGAGTTGGTACAAGAGTCAATATACGCATGTATCCTTCAGGTGGTCTACAAGGAGAAGGATGCAGATGCTGCTCTGCGGTTCTGGACGGTGGAGGGAAATGCTACCTACAGCGTTCAACTCACTGGTTTGGGAAAGTACGTCCTCTATAAGATCCAAGTTCTGGCCTTCACCCGCATAGGAGACGGCATGCCAAGTACTCCGCCCATATTTGAGCGAACACTTGATGACGGTGAGAGTTTTAAACAGCTGAAAACAGCAACCGGTCTTGCTTTTGCTGTGTTATCTATATCAAACATTTGGGTTTTTTTTCAAACAGTTCCTGGACCTCCAGTTGGGATCCTTTTCCCTGAAGTCAGGACGTCTTCTGTGAGGCTGATCTGGCAGCCCCCTGCCCAGCCCAATGGCATCATCCTTGGTATATTTGCAAATCTTTCCTTAATTTTCTATGTGGTTAAGATTAATGATGCGATAGACTCCAGTTCTTTAGCTTCAAACATCAAAACAGGCTTAAAAACATATTTAAACTGATTTCGGAAAACACATCTCATCTTCCCACCCAAGACCACATTTAAAAGTACAGCATGGACATGTCTCTATTGATGCAAGAATCACAGGGAAAGCTGTACAAACATTTAGTTGTGTTGCCAGATCTTGCAAGCAGAAAAAACAACTGCAAAGCATTCTTACCAGACACATAACACAATTTTGGTAAAAATCACAGAACATAAAGATGACAGAACAAATCATCACAGTTTTAGAATTGAGTCGTGTTCTGTATATATCAGACTGTCATTTAGGCAATTCACTACCGTATTTAAATGCTGCTTTCACTTTTGAAACTTTAAGTTATATGAAAAAAATGGTTTGAAAATGGTTTGAACGTCTGGTACGTGCGAAAACGTTCAGTTTAAGATGTTTTTTACAAAGTCGGCAAGAGCATGATGCTTAGTATTTTCAAATGTGTTGAGATTATAAGAATGTGTAGTGCATTCCAGGCATAAGTCTCTAGATATTCTCTCAACATGTCTTCAATAACCGGAATGATCATTTTTTTCTAGTACAAACAGTTCACCAAAGTTTTAAAAACCTCCACATATGAGCAACAGCAATAACATTATCAAGAGCAATGGTCCCATTTTCCACCGATTGTTATCTTTATGTTTCTCTGTGCATCCAGCGTATCAGATTGCTTACAGGAAAAACTCCTCTAGCATTACCACCGCCACCGTCGATGTGCTCAACCCCAGCGCGCGACAGTACACAGCCACCGGACTGAAACCAGAGAGCGTTTATGTGTTTCGACTGACTGCCCAGACTCGAAAAGGCTGGGGGGAGGCTGCTGAGGCTCTGGTGGTCACTACAGAGAAGAGAGGTATGACTTCTGAGTTGTTCATTCAGTGACTCTTGTTTATTCCATACGTTTGATTAACGCTGCTCATTTGACCTCCTCTCAGCTCGCCCACAGCCCACGAGTCGTCCCGTTGTACCTCAGGAAGAAGTGCAGGCTCGCAGTGTCTTGTTGTCATGGGAACCGGGTAGCGACGGTCTGTCGCCCATCAGATATTACACCATCCAGCACAGAGAGCTGCCGCAAAGCAACTGGACCGTTCATTCAGCATCAGTCAGCCATGAGGTCACCTCCTATGTCGTCGACAAGTAAGTGCAAATTGAACCGGTGTGAAATTTCTCCGCTCGCAGAAGGTCACATTGACTACAGTACGTTTACATACACCCTCATAATGCTATTATAATAGGATTTGGGCAATACTGCGATTACACTTTACCTCATGTAAACGCAATCATTCCATTTAAATAATGTGATTATGCTCATAATCGCAGTAAGCAAAATCGAAGTAAGATATGTGGCATTACGTTATGCCATTTTTAATCGCAATATGAAGGCATGTAAACACCTTAATCGCATTTATGCTGCTCTGACCAAGGTGCGCATGTGCTGATGTCACACAACTAAAGCGCAAATTCATGGTAAACATGATATTCTGATGTTTTACCGTCAACTTTCTGTGGTTCAACATTAAACAACGCGTTGGCCACGTACACCACCAGTGTGGCGACATTTCTTATAATATTTGTCCCTCACGTCGCGGAATTACCATACAAAACGTCCACATAACGGTGTTTCGCATTTAGGCTACTGTATAAGATACTGTACTTCCTACTGCTGCCTACTGAGTACTCACTTTCTTTCTTTTATGCCATGAGAGATATTATCGAGAAGGTGGAACTAATTATCGAGTGGCTTCCGCCAACAAGAGAATACACAAACCAAAGTTTCCGAAGTGTTTTGTACTGGTCGTTGCGTTGTCAGAATGAATGATTTACTAGCTTAGCTTAAACTAGCCAGTGTTGACTTTCTTTTTCAATTACTTTCTTTGTCAGATAGTTATCTTGATTAGTTAAGTGATTGAAGGATAGACATTAAGCGTCTCTTTTAATTCACTCAAATAAATAATATTAAACTACATAAACGATTCTTGTTAACTGACCAAAGTATTACAAATGTGAGAAGGATACCTTAAATCGTGCATTTTAAAGGACTTTTGATATCAGATCCACTATTGCATGTATTATACAGAATTTAGTTCAATTACATCAGAAGTAACTATAATGAAAATGAATGTTATGCTCCACCACACACTGAAGTGCTTCTGCTATAATTCGCAAGCATTTAGTCCCGACAGAAAGACTTGCATGTGTTGAAGTATTATCGCAAACATGTTGTCATTGTTGTAGGCCCAAGGGTGTAACTTTGGTTTGAGAAGTGGGGGGACACAAAACCGAGGAACATTTTTCATTTTATGTAATTTAATTAATATGTCAACAATCAGCTTACAATTATGTTAACAAACAAATATGCTCTTTGTATTAAAGAATACGCAGTGGGGTGAGTTATCAGCAGAAAAAAGTATACACACTGGCGAACAGAGAAATGCAATTGTGTGACCCTACGACGCTATCGCGACGGAGGGGTACCCCGCCTTGCGTAGCACGATCCTCGTAGGGCTCATTTTCTGTGCCACTTGCTGCAGCATCACCCGAAGCAGCAGTAGATTCATGGGCAGGCTTACTTACAATCAAATAGTGTATGCTTGCCTTCCATAATCTCATTTTGTTTCATATCTCCTATGGTCCAACATTCAGTGAGTCGCACTTAACCGACACAAAACGTTGTTGTTGCGTATCCTCGCACTTTTTTTAAGTGGGTATATGGAAATCATTGATGCTTTTCTATTGGGTATAAGGCGTATACCTGCGTATCACGTAAACTACACCACTGGTTTAAGGTACCTAACAACGACCAGGGAAGCCCACGTTTCAGTCAAGCCTTGTCATAACCACTAACTGCTGTTAAATGAATACGTCGTTATTAAAGGAAAGAGGTTTTAAATCATGCGTTACGTGTTTCTTCCCAATGGAAGTCAATTATAAGGAAACACCCTAACAACGACACAGGCATAACGCGCGCATCAACACAGGCAGACTGTGTCCTGCTCGGTCCTATAGCCTACTTCCCTTGTTGGTAAAAAATAGACATTTAGAGGATGTCTGTGAGATGTTAAGATTTAGAATGTATGTAAAACTGCATTCTTAAAGATGTTTTTACGCCGCAGATGTTTTCCAGATCTTTAGCAGACATCATTCAGTTGTACGTGTGCAAAATCAGGTTAAATTCTGGACCTCTGTTTCCTACCATATTAGGAAAACTTCTTGTATGGTTGTATTTTTTCCATTCTGTTGACCACAAAAGAAGATATTTTGAGGAATTTAGGAAAGTTCTGTGGCACCTATTAACCTGTGGCATTTTAAATCTTTCTACAATGGTAGTCAATGAACTGTCAGTTGCTAACATTCTTCCTAATATCTTTGTTTGTGTTCTACACGACAATGAAATGTATACAGCTTTGGACCAACTTGAGCTGAGTAATTCATGACAGAATTTTTCATTTCTTTTTTTAACTGTGTGTTTAGCATGTTATACTGAGGTTACGTCTTGTTCGTAGGCTCAACCCTTTCACTTCCTACCAGTTCAGAGTGAAGGCCACTAATGATATTGGGGACAGCGTGTACAGTGTGGAGAGCGAGGCAATCACCACCCTGCAGGACGGTAAGGGCAACTACACGGCACTTTAATGCTGCAGGGGAACATGTTCCTCTCTGAGACCTAAGAAGAATCATAATGGGACCAAAATAGGATGCAGTTTTCGAGAGGTGAAAATACTGGGGTTTTGCTTGGCTGACGCTTGAATTTAGACTTGGAACTAGGACATTGCCAGCAGGTATTCTACTTACAGATGCACGCTGTACAAATTTAAGATATTATCGAGCACTCAGGGACAAATTTGGGGGTTAAAAGATTACTGTCATTGTGGAGCAAAATCGTGAGTCAGTGGTGGGTTGGTGTGACACGATCGCAAATGTCTAAAGGAGTTCTGACCGTGTCAGACATTTTGGGCAACACAAATTTATTTTGTGTGCCCTTGAAATCTGAATATACAAATCAAAATGACCTTAAATGAATCTCACTTTCATCCTGCCGCAGAACACTCCAAGTTTTTCTTTTCCAAGAAAAACAGTGTGCAACATTGGTGTGACCTGTTTCAGCGCTCTTGTAATTCTTCCCTGCATGTGGTCTAAAAACTAAAATCGTAAAAGTTACAGTGTACACTCAGCTTTAGTTGGTTTTGTGTGGCTTATTGTTTTTCCAGTGTTTTTCCACTCTTATCAGGGTCTTTGCAGCTCGGCAATCATAAACTGAACAAACTGTCTGTTTGCGTTCCATTTAGCACCCGACAAAGCTCCCACAATCCTCTCTGTGACGCCGCACACCACCACGTCTGTGCTGGTCCGCTGGAAGGTGAGGTCCGATTCATCATGCGCCTCATAGAGGGGACATTTGTGTTTATCTGTTGTCGAGCATTGTGTTTACAAACTGGAGATAATTACATAATCTGTTTGAACCCATCCAGCCGCCCCCCGAGGAGGAGATCAATGGCGTTTTGCTTGGTTTTCGAGTTCGCTACAGAGAACTGCGTTACGACCGCCTACGTAGTTTCAGCGTGCGTAACGTCAACAGCCCATCTGCCAACTGGGCTGAGCTCACAGGTGAGTCTCTACTCAAATTTCTACTAAACCATCTAATTCAAATCCATTATAAAATCGGTATCTGAGGTCTGGTGTGTAATAGTGTAGCGCTGCTTTAATGCAGAGATGGTATCTCTCTATCTATATGGTAATGATATGGTACTTTTATATATACCGTGAACGATCACCCTGTTCGGCTGTGGGAAGCGTAGTGTCCGCTAAGATTAGAGTTGGGAATCATTGAGAAACGGCTCCATTTTTCAGCACTGCAGAAAGCAAAGACAAATTGTGTTTTGTTCAGTTGTGAGTTTGCAGTCTGAATTAAATGTGATAAGATGAAAGGATAGGATTCCTCAACATAATAAAAGAGAAAATACATATTGTGTTGTCTCCATAGGCAGCACACAACAACACACTTATAGTCTGGTTCACAAACAAGTAACTTAAGGTCAAAGGATTTGCTAGAACTAAAGTTTGCAATAGTTTACAGATAGATTTCTTGTTAAAGTCTTTAAATAAACTGATAGGAATAAAAATAAAACGGTATCTATAAATATAAAAAATATGTTCTGTTAAAGCATGGGAACATAAAATATGCATCCATATGCATTGGGACCCCAAAGGCAATGCTTGGATGGCCAACCTGTTATCCTATATATTTGAATAATTTGGAGTTGGATCCTTAAGTTGGATCCTTTTCCCTTTAATATGCTTTCAAAGCTAGCTTGCCATTGCTAAGGATAATTGGCATGGATAAACTTTGACCTATGACATATTACCAACCTGTACATAGGCGTTGATAAAAACATAATTTATTCACAAGACATAAATGTATCAGTACTTGCATTTAAACAAAACAGACATCCCTCTTAAAGTCCCCGTGAAGCGGAAGTTGCGATCGCTCTTACTAATGTATTTTGACGCAGAGCGTAAAGTATGTGTTACCTACTTCATGTCGTCGTGGGCTCGGGACTGCTGTTTGCTGAACGTTTTCCCTATCACATATCAGATTGTAAAGGCATTTATTTTTAATACAATGGCTGTTCAAGTCATATATGTCCCAACCATTTTGCACTTAGTCGCACTGTGGTGCTACATATTCGTCGTTATTGTTCTCGACATGCGGTTGCTATCGTCTATTGGAAGATTGGAAGATTAATTACATTTTGATACTTGATGGAAAACTCCAATAAATGGAAAAAGTCACAACTTTTACAACGTTTAATTATGTACGGCACAACCGTCCTTACAAAGAATCAAGCACAACATGCTTTAAATGATGGATTGATGAAAACATGATATAGTTTAAAAACAAATGGAAGCAGATCTGATGTGTGATGTGAACATTTTGAATAGTGAGTTCAGCGGATTCCAACCTGCTTCAACGCAGTGTCAATATTATATGTCATGCTACGTTACTGAAGCCGTCGATGAAGCGGTGTGGTATTATTATATACACAACCTACATTTTTCGCGCTTGTGACGCCCATGAATATTCCCAACGAGTTATTACAGAAACAATATTGATTGTGTCTTCTTTTTAAAATAAAGTTACACCACTGCGTTATACTATATATGGAGAATTGGAAACAAAATGGTCTTTACAAGTTCCATCCTTTGGCTATGACAACTGCAACAAATGCAGATATTTACTGTATATATGAGAGTAATAAATCCTTTTGAAATCTAATTTATGTTTCTAACTAATCTCAACAACTTCTTACATCATGTACAGTATATACATACAGTTGATATAAACCTCTGTTTTGCATCTTAGCTGAAGTTGTATTTCTGTTGATTCATAGCGGCTTGTACCATTAACATGGCTGTAATGAAAACTCCACTGTGTATTAAGGCTCAGGCTGTGTTAATTGTTTCCTCCGCAGTTAGTTTTTCACTGTCAGAGTCTGGAAAGCAGCCAGTCCATCCTCTCTTCCTTCAAGCATTGAGCTAATGAGCTAATTCTCTTTGTCTCTCTCTCCGTCGCATAACCTTCTGGTCTTTCTCACTGCTATCCTCTTCCTCCACCCAACTGTGCTCAGCTCCCTACAGTGTGAGGAACCTGACCGAATCCTCACTTACCCAATACGAGCTGGACAGTAAGTCCTGACATTCACTTTCGCTCTGTCATCAGTGTTTGTCATCAGCTTTTGAAGACTTGTGTGATCGTGAAAGTACACAAATATATGACTTTAGTCTTTCGATTAGAACATTATAACATTGAACTATTACCTCAGTTCACTTGGCTATAAATCTGCATGTGCAATACAATTCAACGCAAATGGCAGTGGACACTTTGTATCCATCCAGTGAGTCTATCATCCTGCCAAACTCAATCTTCAAAGTCTGGTAACAACTCTTTCTCACACCTCGTTTGCTCGCTCACACGAGAGCCCAGTCTCATTTGTCTCTCCTCCACGTCTGTGTCTTCTCTGACTGCGCTCATTTCTCTCTGCACTGTCATTGACTTCTTTCTCGCAACATCACACTTCATTGGAGCCGGATCATTATGTTTTAGCACCACTTTAAGTTTTTATCACGTGATGTTGAATAGCGCCCGTGTGCGTTTTCTCTGTTGTTCAGACCTGAATAAACACAAGCGGTACGAGATCAGACTGAGCGTGTATAACGCGGTGGGAGAGGGACCCGTCAGCTCGCCGCAGGAAGTGTTTGTGGGAGAGGCCGGTAAGGACATGGAAATTCTACCTTGCTGCTTCAACTCAATATTTTCATTTGGCACTGACTAATAAAAATATTGCGGCAGTGCTGTCAGTCGGTATAAAGTCTATTAAAAGGGTTCAAACTGTGTCGGTGTTTTTCTGCAGTCGCTCAAGAATTTGATTCGGTGTCTTTGTGCTCACCAGTGCCCACCGCCCCGCCTCAGAATGTGGCTATCCAGTCCTCAACGGCGACCCAGCTTGATGTCACGTGGGACCCTCCACCTGTGGAGGCCCAGAATGGGGATATTCAAGGTTATAAGGTAAGACTTAACTTAATCATATATGACATGTCACAACATAACCGATTATATTTACATTGGCTCCCATTGTATGGACACAAAACCACTGAGACATTTCTCAAAATATCTTCTTTTGTGTTCCACAGAAGAAAAAGAGTCAGGCTTTGACCATCATGTAAATTCAATTATTTTGGTGTGAACTATCACTTTAAAGGGGCGATGAATTAAGACATACATTTTAAGCCAAATTTTAAGTTATATCAAAGGAAGTCATATTCAAGCGAACATCCTTTAAGTGTCAGAACTGAAAACGCCCTTTTTACTGAAATGACAACTGATGTACCAATTTATCTATGTCACAGATAGGTTGAACACCGCCTCCAGAGAAGAGTATCCATGACTACTACTCTAACCCCGCCCACTAGTTCGCGAAATGACAGTACTAAAGTAACACAACTACGCACACTGCTATCCAATCATAGCAGTGGGCGTTTCCTTTCAATGCGGCACGCCCGTGAAACCAAACGTTTCTTGAGCCGCCCTCAAAACCCGGGTAGAAAATAGCCTATTACTTATTGATTTTGATGTTTTCGAATGTAAAAACAGCGAGAACTTCATAAGTAGACCTCAGACAACATCGGGGCGGACTGGGAAGCAAAATCGGCCTTGGATTATTTGGCCCACGTCGGCCCTCCGCCCTTTATGTCGACGGGGGGGGGGGGCGGTTGATGGGCTGGGATGTGAGGTTTTTGGTGGCATCTGCCCTGCACCTTTTCTGTCGACCAGGGGGAGGTTGGATGTAACATTTCATTGCGTTTCATGCATATGTGTCCTATTTACGTTTATAATACGTCCGTCTGTCCGGCCCAAGCATCCGTTCCGGCCACATACGTTATCGCCCACCAGGGCGACCATAGACACGTCGCTGAGATGTGTCGTCTTTGTGAGTGCATGTGGTTTGATGTGGAGTGCCCCAGATGGATCCTGAAATTTTGAATAATTTAAAGGGCAAGTGTCATTTTTGTGCCACTACAATCACCAACATTTTAAAATAAATGACTTTGATAACATTATTAACCTTATGTATGTAAAGTAAACCCACACGCAGGAATGACACCTATAATGTACAACAAGAACTCCGTCTACCCTTGAACACTTCTTCCACTGTTTAAAGAAATGATTTTGACTGCAAAATATAGCTGCGGTTATAGTAATTTTCATTGTTTCAAAGCAGCTGTACAAGAAAACATTGACAATAAGCAAAACATATAAGGTTATGCAAGTCAAAACACAGGTCAAAAATCAGACAGACTATAAATTCCTATATGCAGTGTTAATTAAATAAGTCTATAAAAATCTAGCAGCCCCCCTGGCCAGGCAACACTTACACTTAACAGTGTTAACACATACTTCAGTAGAAACAATGTTAGAAAACATTTCGAGCTTCACACTTTTATTGAGTCACAAGTAGTCGAGTTTAACTTGAACCTGGAAAAATACATTAAAGTATTAAAATACAGTATTTCAAAGAAAACTTACATCAAAATCTTACCAAAGTTCTCATCAGTTCCCATTCTTTTAACTTTCTGATTGAGAAACGTCCAGGCTAACCCAGAATCTCAGTGCAGGTCACAAACAGACTTGTATTGTATTCTGTTTGGACAGAGTAATGATTAGGTAAGCTGTACTTTAACAGTAATTGCTCGAATCTAATGTGACAGAGCACTTATTCATTTCATTTTGAGAGCCACTGCGTCCAAATATAATAACCACTGCTCTGATTACTCGAAAGTCCGTCAGATTTACAGCTTCTTCTCGAGTTATTCATTTAAGTGATTTGTGATCTGTCTGTCCAGATTTATTATTGGGAGTTTCAGCTTCAGAATGAGACGGAGAGAGTGCGCACCCTGTTCCTGCCCGAGCTGAGCGTGAAATTAAAAAACCTGACCGGCTACACCACCTACATGATCAGTGTGGCTGCCTTCAACGCAGCAGGCGACAGCCCACGCTCACTGCCCACCAGAGGGCGCACTCAACAAGCAGGTGAGAAGACAAACCACTTCAATCCAGCCAATGGGTCCTTGTTCTAAAACTAAAACAGCTTGGGGGAGCGTATTTGCTTTTTTTTGTTTAAGGGATCACGTCTTACAGAGGTCACGGAGGCTGTGGTATTAAGTCATATAAAGGGTTGGCTCTCGAAACGGAAGCCTGTGACAGTTCGCCAAGGACTGGGAGCTGGGAACTGGGTTTGAGAAAATGGGCCACATGTAGGGGAAGTTTTTTGGCGGGTCAGCATAAGAAAAGATGTGCGCCAAGTGATGTAGAAAAGTTAATTCCGCCTTTTCCGCTTCCCTTGAAGAGTGTGACAGTGTAGTGAGGATGCAACAATGAGAACAGTAAAGGGAGCTTGAGTCTTGGCTCGGTGAAACTCTGGGAGATGAGCCAACACAAGCTCATGTGCCAATGTTCTGGAGGGCAGAAGAACTCCTTACATTACTGGGAGATTAACCTGACCCCTCACCACACTTTGTTTACATAGAAACTGACTTGAACGTCATTTTATTATGATTTTTAAAGATGTATCACAAAGTGTATTTAGAGCAATGCTTTTTTTGAGACAACCCTATTGTCCTTGAAATACTGGTTATGAAAATGTATTATTATTATTATGATGTGTTCTCTGGGACACTAACCCATGATCTTTGCCCTGGTAATGCAATTCTCTAGTTTAAGAACAAGAACACCATATATATATTGGTGACATAATGATATTGCTTCTTAAAACATTTATTTAGCTGCTGTCCTTCAGAATTTTCGCCTTTTGTCATATATCATTATTATCACGCTTTATGTTTCTCCCTGGGTTTTGCGAATATCTGACCCATAAAAAGTGCCTGTCAACTTTGACAACAAAGTATTTTATCATGTGTCTTTGATTCACTCACATTATTCACGTGGACTATATTCAAATGACCTCACAATTGATATTGATCTGAAACGTAATGCGTAGTTATAAAGATGCAAATACTGGGAAACTGACCACAACTCGTAGCTGTGTCAATTCACAAACATAAATTTTCACACTCGTATGGTGTTTGGCTGTATCTTTATCTGTGTAAATCAGTCAACACCATTTCCGGAAAGTGAATTATTAAAGAGTTGCATTCCCTCCACAGCTCCCAGTGCTCCCAGTTTCATTCACTTCAGTGAACTCACCACTACCTCTGTCAACATGTCCTGGGGTGAGCCCAAGCAGCCCAATGGCATCGTGGAGGGCTACCGTGTGGTCTATGAACCCTGCACTCCAGTGGATGGTGAGAAACCTCCCACACACATGAAGTTAATCCTAACTCTCGTAGTGTTTTTATCGCACAGATGTCAAACATTTGACCCTGAATGCATTTAACATTTCATGGGTGTGATGTATCAGCCAAATAAATAAAAATGGGATCAGAGAGGGATTACTGTGGTCCCCTAATGTCCTCATAATGGCCCCAGAGTGGTCAAGGCAAGCAAAAGTCCAACGTGTTGTATTAGTTTAACTCCTGGAGTTCAACAGTGTGTGATTTCACACAAATGGGTCGGTGACAAATAATAATGAGGTAAATGAGAAAATGTCTCATATAAAATGCATGTGCCAAGTTCGTGTTTGCTTCATTTTTAAATTGGTTTAATTTTTTTAAATTGTGATTTTCTTTAAAAACTTTCTGATTTAATAATAATAAGTGGAGAAATATTTTCCTTAAACATTGAAAACAAAAAAGGTGTACACATCGTAAACATTATTTTTGTTAAAAAAAAATCATATATATTTTCTACATGTTTATTTATAAAACAATTATTATTAAATATACATTTAAAAATGTATGTTGTTTATTATATGTGTTTATTGTCGAAGAAATTCATTTTGAGCAATTTCATAAATTTGGCCAAAGAAATGTGTATGTAAGAGTTAATATTAGGATTCGTTCTTTGACTTTAGCATGGTATCTAGAGTTTGAGTGTTTCCTCTACAGACTCCTCTCCTCACACTTCAGGTGTCAGTAAGATTGTCACAGTGGATGTGAAAGGCAGCGCCCCCTTGTGGATGAAAATCAAGGATCTGGCAGATGGAGTGACCTACACCTTCCGCATCCGCGCAAAAACCCTTACCTACGGTCCTGAAATCGAAGCAAACATCACCACTGGCCCTGGAGAAGGTCTTGTTGCCTGATTTTCATTCTACTATTCAAGATTTTATTCTGATAGACTTTTGTGTTTATCACTGCAGTTTTGCTGCAATCAGTTGCTTTTTTCCTTCATTTGTGTCACAGGTGCTCCGGGGCCTCCAGGTGAGCCGTTCATCTCTCGTTACGGTTCGGCTCTCACCCTGCACTGGTCCAACGGTGACCCCGGACGAGCCCCCATCACACGCTACGTCATAGAGGCCAGACCTTCTGGTGAGTTCATGTGACGATGAAACCGAAATTGTTTATTCACAAGCAGATTTCCTGACAACTTTTCCAGTCTGTCATTGGCTGAAACAGACAGATTACAGCCCTCGAACTCAAGCCGTTGGCTCACACAGTGTTGCCCTTTTGGGCTATTTGGGATGTTAAAAGAACACAATCCTTACCATGGTAACACATTTTGGGAAAAGCATATTACAAATGGTTTGCGTACAGCTGGAAGAAAGTTATTTTAACATTGCAAAATGTTGAAATCATAACACATTTTTTACCGTCGACAGACGAAGGATTGTGGGATATTCTCATCAAAGACATTCCTAAAGAAGTGACGTCATACACTCTAAACCTGGATATGCTCCGAGAAGGAGTCACTTATGACTTCCGTGTCATTGCGGTGAATGATTATGGCTATGGTTCACCGAGTGCTCCATCTCCTTCAATATCAGGTGAGTAACCTCGAGCAAGCACCTTCGAAAACGTTTCAACATTACAATATATCGTGTCGACAAACCATTGCTTTTGCTCTACTTCTCTCTTATCAGCTCAAAAGGTCTCTCCCTTTTACGAGGAATGGTGGTTTCTGGTGGTCATCGCTCTCGTCGGCCTCATCTTCATCCTCCTGCTGGTGTTCATCCTCATCATACGAGGGCAAAGTAAAAAGTACACCAAGAAAACAGACTCCGGTAGGTCGATACGGTGAAAATATACTGGAAATAGATCTGCAATATCCCTCAATTACCCTGATTGCCTTTCAGCTGATTCAATGAAATGGACTTAAGTTCAGCTCCATTTTCCCACCACCGGTTTGTTTTGCCAGGCTGCTGTGAGAAAAAGTGATTTTCCACTTGCGAGTGGCTCGGGAATCAATAGCGGCGTCTATTTGCTTCAGTTGCTGTTGGTCATTTCTAACGACTTGATTGCTTGACTCATTTTGCTGCCTGAGTGAGGTGGTCTGCCGTCTAATCCAAAATGACGCCACTTATCATCTCGCTTCTCGTCTCAGCTGGACGAAGAAAGTGACAATTGTGAGCTTTAACATTTCTGGCTGATCTGAGTTTCACAGAAAGCACGGTGGCTTGGCCATTAAGTACCTAAATAGGTTTTTATCGGCGGGAAAGATTGTTCTTACAAGGGGGTGTTCACCTGAGAATTGTGTAAACTAAATATTATTATACATAGATTTTGTAGAACGCACAGAACGTTCAATATGCTTTGGGGAAGAAACGGTTCACTATGTTTTAGTCCTTCATAATCTCATTCTCGACAGCACATGCACTGGGTGTAGTGATGGGTTTATGGGTTATTTGGATTGCAAATGGACGTACAAAGCATTTTATCTTTCGGGGGGGGGGGGTCTGGAAAAAGTTAGTCGTGTGTGTGGGAGGTGTTCTTACATGGCTGCATCAGTGCTTGGTCAGAGTTTTAGTGCTGTGCCAGGATCACTAAACAGGGTTGTGGATGGGTGAAACAGGAGGAAAGTGTTTGTGTGGAGCACAAAGGGCTTTCTCTCAAAGTTCACACCACCCATTCAGTCCTGATCTACTGCTGTCGGCTTGTCCCCCAAGGTAATCAAACTGTCCACATCTGGGTGGAGTGCTCTTCTGACCTCCTTAAAAATCACGCTTCTGTTCAACTCTCATTGTGTGTGAGGAGGACTTCAGAAATCAGAGGTATTCTGAATTTAGGGATTGCATGCTTCATGACTTAGTGCTGCGGTTTGACTGGCTTCAGTGCCATCGCCACATACACATGGAGGTTAAACAATGCTGCTTGAGATGTGCTTTACTGTAGTCATACCTTAGGTTTGTTGGGATTTCTTGTGAGATATAAGCTCTCACGCATGGCAAGCACGTCTGAAAACATATTTTATAGGATGTTGTTTATTAAATCCTGTAGATGTCTCCGCACAAAGCAATGCAATTAAAGCGATGTAATTAACATCACAAATAACTCATTACCTCAAGTCCTCATAGACCCTCTTCTTATCGTCCTCTGTAGGCGCCCACTCCAATTGCACATCTCTGCCCCTCTCCCACGGCGAGATGGTCCGGCTGGATGAAGGACGTTTTCCCGCCCTGGAGCTCAACAACCGTCGACTTTCTGTGAAAAATTCCTTCTGTCGCAAAAACGGAATCTACACCCGGTCAGTGTGTGTGTGATTTATCCATTATAAATTCACAGAGCCCTAGATCATAAATATGTGCTGGGATCATTTGCTTGGCTAATGTAATGCTTTTTTCCTGGCATTTGAGGTTAATATTGTATATCACTATTCGGTTGAGGACGTTATTTACACAATAGATTTCATTCCCGAATGGCTACAAACACAGCGAGAGTGGAATGTATTCACTCCGCACACCGAGCTTTGGCTCAGAAGTTGATTTAAATTCTACTTCAGTCATTCTTTAAAGGACAGAGTTGGCATGGATTTTAATGACAGTCGCTCTTTTCAAATCTCCAACTGCCCACTGTCAGCTAAAAAGAACACACCAGACTGCGGAAGCTGGACGACTAAGACCCCCCTCCTTCATTTCTTATTGGCATTCATAGTACAAGCGGGAGAAGTGACCATTTATGTAAGCTTCAGCAACACATTTCTTTCCCATCGTGCAGGATACAAAAGGTCATATTCGTGACAGAAATACTCTGTCTATGGTGTAATGCTGAACCACGTAATTCTTTATTAAAGACATTAATCTAGTTATACAATGACCAAGAGGAGCTTTTGAAAAGTCATTTATTTCATAATTGTATTGATGCAGTTTTGGTTTGTCACTGACTGTCCAGGGTTATTACAGTCAACTAAAACTAATGAAACATTTCTGTTCGCTGATTTCAAATGAATAATTTTAAATGTTGCATTAGCAATAAACCTACATGAGTTTAAGTTAATTAACATTAGCTTCAATTATTGGCTGGAAATGACTAAAAACTGAGTCGAAACAAAATACATGTAATCTATATTGCAATATAAGAAATCAACAGTCAAATGATAAAGCAAACAACAATATTGCTAAAAAGGAAACGTAATCTATTACTATATAATTATATTACACTATTTAAGTTATATTACAAAACGGTTAGTTCCAGTCCTTGATTTGGATTGGTCAATAGCTTTGGAAGTGATTTTACTTCATGAATGTTGCATTGATACGTATTTTTTATCTTTAATATAGATTCTGGCGTAACCGTTTTATAAAAGCAATAACGTACTCGAGGCCAGTGCTTTACATAAATCCTTTTTAATTTAAATATTGCATGAATATAATTTCTATAAATTCTTTAGCACTAATTGCCACTTAAATTTGAATTAATTATGTTATTAAAAATATATATTATACTGGGTAAATGACATTCAAATATATGTCAAAACTAAAACTATACAACCATGATAAGTATTTCATTTTGCTTCTGCGATTTCCTTGCACATATAATTGTTTACCACAAAACTAGTAATATGTACTCACAACAAAGTAAACCGGGTAAGCTTTGATTTCATGTGAACTTTTAGCTGTTGCTGTGGTTACCTCATCAGTCCAATTAAAAACCCAACTTGTGCTTAACTTAACCGAAACTGTATCATTTGAAAACCCCTTTCAACATGTAAAATTCATAATTTAGTAGGCTACATGTTTTGAAACCCTCCGACAAGAATCTGTTCAGACTCTCTATCATTTGAACCCAGGCTCAGTAGCTTAACAGCAGCAAATATTTCAGATTTAGACATTATTTACATAAACATTTGCATCATTCTAACAGCAAGGATCTGAAGTTTCTTGGAGTTTGGCCACTTAGCTTGATTGGATGAAGGGATGAGTCTACTGCGAGCTTCCTCTGCTGGTAATTGGAGTAGCCGCTGTGGGCCTATTAGGGTGGAATGTGCAGGGGGGGGTTGTGCTGGTCTTCTGTTCGGTTGCTGAGGCCCTGTATGGAGATCAAAGGACACTGGGCAGTGGATGTATTCCACTACGGATGCAGTGTTGCTAATGAGCTACCGACTAGATGGAGTCTTAATAGAAAAATTTAATGGATGTAGAAGAAGGAAAGAGTTTGTTTTGGATGGACAAGCATAGAGGAACTAGAAGAAAACCTTTCGTAGTGGAGCGATGGGGGGATACTGTGCTTGTGAATTATTGAAACCCTGTCGAGGGATGTTGGGGGCTGTTTGACATGGCTCCGCCTCTGTGCTTCTGCCTGTCTCCAATCTTAGCCTACTCTGAATTTTAAACAGACACAATGTCATAACCCTCTCCTCCCCCTCAAGTCCCACTGCTTTATCCCAGGGGCCCTGTATTTTGCTGGGACAACCCCTCCACCACCACGGCTTTTCATTGGCATACAACTCTCGCATGGCCCTCTTGCTGGTTGTCAGTTTGAACAAAGCATCATACGTCCTCCATTGATGCGGATGGCTGGTGGTTGCCATGTTTTTTGAAAACCCTCTTGCATCCTAATTAGGACTCCCCAAATATGTTCCTTAAATAATTTGCGTCTTTAAATCTTATTTCCTCTGCTTGATTTATATTCTGAGCCGACTGATGTGGTGTTCTGAGCCAGGGCAGCTTAAGATCCTCAGTTGAGAACCTGATGTCTCCAGTGACCTTGGCTTTGAGCGTATCAGACCTCATTATGGCAAATGAAGTAAACTCATCTTGCCATGCAGTCTTTGCTCTCCCGTCATTTTTTTCAAGCGGTTCAAAGAAATACAGTCTAATCCCCCATAACCCCTAAATCTGTCTACAGGAGACACTGGAATGATTTGCTGCTCCTTTCCCTTTGGAATGCTCATCATCCGTTGTTATTGTTTCTGCCGTGTGCAGACCTCAGTCTTTATGGGTGTTTTCAAGTAATCGAAATGAGCTTTGAGAATTAATTCTTCCATAAGGATGCTTCTTTATAGGAAAGGTGGGGTTGACTGTATTATACAGATCTTCAAAGATGGCAAATTGATTCTGTAGCCCTTTTGATTTCTTAGTTTTAAAGAAATAGTTTGAAATAGTTTTTATCTCCACTTAAAAATGACAAAACATGCTTATCATTAATGAGAGCTGAATTACTGACCCAAATTATGAATTGTGTGATTCACTTTTTTTCAGATCTCCTCCTCGGCCCAGTCCCGGCAGTCTGCACTACTCTGATGAAGACGTCAGTGTTAAATACAATGATCTGGTCCCTGCCGAGAGCAGCAGTCTGACCGAAAAGCCATCTGAAGTGTCTGACTCACAGGTGACTCACTCCAGACACATTAGTGCGTGTTTCGTGAAGTTTGACCATATTCCCTTTCTTTATGCAAGTTCCTGGTTAATGTTTGTCTCTGTAGTCTTTAATCAAAATGCTCTGCCTAAGAGGCTGTCTATACAATGTTGTTTTCAACTGAAAATGTTCAACTTTTTATATGCTTTGGCGGTTCATTTACACGACAACTGTGTTTTAGGCATGTTAAAAATAAAACCATGCAAATAAAAAGCCATCAGCCTTTGGAGTTTCCTCCCCCTTGACCGCTGAGGTGATGATGTCACATTAGCCACCGCATTAGTTTAGGTGCAGCAAGTCAATTTAAATCACCAGCGTGCAGGCAGATAATTGACTTGAAGTTTAGGATATTTTTATTTGTCGAAATAATAATTTGTTACATTTATATAGCGCTTTTCTGGACACTCAAAGTGCTTTACATGGAAGGGGGAATCTCTTCAACCACCACCAATGTGCAGCATCCACCTGGATGATGCGACGGCAGCCATATTGCGCCAGAACGCCCACCACACACCAGCTTATTGGTGAAGAGGAGACAGAGTTACGGGGATGGGGATGATTAGGAGGCCATGATGTATATAGGCAAATAGGTACATTTTCATGACCACAGAGAGTCAGAACCTCGGTATAACTTCTCATCCGAAGAACGGTGGTTTTTGGAAGTATAGTATCCCCGTCACTATACTGGGGCATTTGGACCCACGCAGACCACAGGGTCTGAAACGTTGGTTACAGTTGAAGAGAAGAGATACAATAACTAGACAACTCATGAAACTTTTCATTTTCAATAAATACGTTATTTGTGTGCATTTGTATGGTGCCATAAGTAACCTTTAACATTCACACAACCTTTCTAAAGATGACATAAAGGTTAGAATGTCATTTCTTGTTTTTGAGAACCTTGGAATGAAAGGAACCAGAAATTATTCTTTTGTTCCATGCCTTTGAAGAAGCCTTTTTCACCTTTATGTTATGATAGTTCACCCAAAAATGTAAATGCTGTCATCATTTACTCACATTCAGATTGTTTCAAACCTGTTAAAATATCTTTGTTCTGCTGAACACAAAGGACGAAATATGGAAAAATGTCAGTAACCAAACAAATATTACCCCCCATAGTATTTATTATTCCTACTGTGGCAGTAAATGGGATGAGATCTGTTCGGTTGCTGACATTCTTACAAATATCTTCCTTTGTGTTCGGCAGAACAAAGATTTGGAACAATCTGAGGGTGAGTAAATAATGACAGAGTTTCCATTTTTGATTGAAGGGTATCAGTGTCAGGATGTCTTTTTTGTTTCATTTTGTTGTTTAGCAGTGTTAAAGTTACATTTTAGAGTTCTCGATTATTATCATTTCTATATTTGCACGTGTCCATTTGGCAAAATCTTTTGTCCAGTGCGACTCAAGGATGCAAAACACGTGTCTCATTCTAAGGAGACAGTAGAGTGAGAAGTTGGCCAAAAATAAACTCTTTCTCGTTCACTTACAGGGCAGCGACAGCGAATACGAGTTGGATCAGAACAGGCAGAAGACCCACTCTTTCGTCAACCACTACATCAGTGATCCAACCTACTATAATTCCTGGCGGCGACAACAAAAGGGCGTCTCTCGTCCTCCGGCGTACGGCTACTCCCAGCCCGACACCATGGCGGAGCAGGAGTCGCGACCTCACCCTCCTCCACTGCCCCCGCTGCCGCCTCTGCTACCCCAAAGCAATCCCTCCCCGCAACCCCAGGGCCAGGGCACCCTGTTCAGGCCCAAGGGAAGCCGGACTCCCACTCCATCACTGCTGTCCTCTGACAACCACAACCAGCACACCCTATACAGGCCACCTAGCAGCCTGGGAGCCTCCACCCAGGTCCCAGCCACAGGATTCTCATCGTTTGTTTGATACAAGACTCTCGTTTTAATGACAGCACGCCTGTGTGGGACTCCGGTGTTATCATTGGCCTGTTCTTCTGGTGCTGCATCCTGTCGGACATCCAGAGCTGCTTTCGGAATTTATTTGACCCTTTGTGTGGGTGTGCAGGTGTATGTGTGCAAGAAAATTCAACACAGACAATCATTTCAAGAGAAGGCGCTTATAGCTTGTTCATTTTAAGATGACGTTAATTTATTCAACTCACCCGTTCACTACATTTAAGAGATGCGATATGTCCAAAATATTAAAAATCAATGTTCGTGTCATACAGTGGGGTCCAAAAGTCTGCAGCACCATTTGAAATCTGTGATTTTTGTTTCTTAAAGCTGCAATTCATGCGTTTTGGTTAAAAAATATTGCTTTACCCCATAAGGTGGAATAATGTTATGTTGGTTGAGTTGTTTTGTTTTTATTGGAAATGTCAGTTACACTTTAAAGGTCCAGTGTGTGAATTTTACAGGCATCAAGTGGTGAATTCGCAAATAGCAACCAATGGCTTGTGATATTCTGCCAGTGGTTATTTCCATGGAAACGTGATACATGTGAATCATCTCTGATCCTACAGGTGAAGAGCAAAATGTTCACGAGAGATGTGAAAAGGCCGTAATAACACTCATGACTATTACTTGTAGTACTACTTGTAGAAACAAGTAGTCATTTCAGGAGCTACCACTCGAAATGTTTGTGCACATACAGTAATATAATACCACGTGTAAGGCTATGTAAAGATTACTGTGGATTACCGTCTTTCAACGGTAGTCATTGAAAGATCATCATTAGCAAATGTGCTTCATGGACACGCAGGTCATGCTACACAGTGTCAATGGATTTGTACAGATAGGTCACGAACATCATTGATTCAATCATACAATTCCATTACTCCGAGATTGATCAAATGTCTGCTATTTTAAATGACATTGTGAATATTCCTCTGAATATATTGTAGAATGTGTTTTCTTACAGTTCACAGTAGGACATAGTGTACACATAAAGTGTGCTTACGTGTATGTCAGCAGATACGCTTCACTTCTTTATATTCCACTGGTTTTATACTCTAACTTAAAAAGAGCAACAGCAGTCTTATGTGGAAACTATTTTAAAGGTCTTCAAAATATGATGATCATGAATCACAATATCTCCTGTCTTGTTCTCTGTGAAGTGACTATCATTGTACAGAACTTTATGAATTATATTGGACCATGGCATGGTTCATATTGAAAATAAATTACTCTATTTTTTAGTGTTTTGATTGATCTCTTGCTTTGGCTGTTAAAAAAACACATTTTAGGTTCAACGAAATTAGCCTGTCAAATTTAAACCACAAACCAATTTTTCATGGTTTGGTTTTAAGAACATAAAAATTTCAAACACTTGCTTTCTGCCTAAGTTAGATTTGTTTGAAGGATATTTTTCACATTTTAGGGGAGATGGCCGGGATATCTGTACACTGTAAGCGGTTGGACTACACTGCACAGTTTCTCTATTAATGTAGTTAAACTGTCAATTCATGTTTAAGGCAATACTGAGGTGATCTATTTAGATATAAGTTCATCGCAATTCATACAGAAATGAGATTCAGGGCTGTAATTATAAATAAATAAAACAATGTACTTGATGTATTGCTTGGAGGGGCCCCACAAATTGCCTTTGCACAGGGCCCAGATTCTGTGCTACGCTCCTGGTAAAATATAAAGCTTTTTTTTATCAAAACATGAATACCTATTTAACACATCATAAACATAATAAAGACTACCAGCAAAATAGGACCCCCTTTAATATTTATGATTATAAATATCATTTTATTTACTTTATTTTTCGAAACCTTGCGCATATGGAATAACCGTTTTATAAAAGCAATAAGCCCCATGAAGCAGTGGGTTACAGTTCATTTTTTAACAGCTACAGGGTTTTAGGATTGCTTCGCGTCCCTTATCTGTTATAAAATGCACTGTAATCCACTGCTTCGGGGCTTATTGCTTTATTAAAGAACCATCTCTATTTTACTTTTTTATAATCTGAAAAATCTTTTTTGTGAAACAGGGATTCCCACTCACAGTCTGTGTTCACTGACTCCGCTCACAGCAGATGTTGTGCATTCTTTGGATGTTGAAGGTTCTATATGGAACCATTTAGCCAAAAAGGGTTCTTCTATGGCATTATGAAGCACCTTTATGTTTAAGAGTATACAAGTAAGGCCGAATGAGAATGCACAGTGCGCATCAAACCATCCAAAATCCAAAGAACCTCAGACGAGGGAGAGTTCTTCTGGAAATAATCTCTTTATTCCAGGCCGGAAAGCATCGATCTGGATGTCAGAGGCTAAGACAAGAGATGAGATGTCACAAGAGAGATGACAAATAATAACCCAGAAGACAGCGGCGATCGCTCCTGTGTTCTACAAAGCAAAAAACAAATTTCAAGTCACACCTACAAAGCAAGACAGAACATCATAATGTAGCTTCACTGCATATAAAGATAAATCATTCTGGGATAACGTACGTCAACACATTGCGCTTGCATCCCACGTCCAATGGATCAATGAAATCTGGGAATGTGGCCAAATGGGGAAATGACTTTTAATTATGACTAAAAGACTTCCTCAATGCACTGCCTTCTACACTGTTCATTAAATTACGACCATGAAAGATTGTGTGTCATAATGTGCTCCATTCACATCCGTTTATTGTGCGTGTGACTGCATCTTTCATTATGTGTCCAAGTAAGTGAATAAAAATGTAACCCAAAGCCGCTGATGGGAGCATCGTTGCAAAAGGACGCTGATATATGAGCGTACTGGTTAAATCTCAGATGGTGACCTCACTGTTCAAACACGCTTTTCTTCTTTGGCCCACGGTGCCAAAGGCCTTAAACTGCACAAGGACTCCTATTTAGGCCCCAATAAGAGGTGCAATTGACACATAATGGCCCTTTCCAGGTTGATTTATGTGAATACGCAACCGTTGAACCCTATGGCTACTGACTAGACCCTTAAGAGGCTGACGATGGCTAACAATACTGGAAGATTGCTATCAGGTTAAATGCATTTCAAAGAGACGTTCACAAACAAGGGGAAGCTCACTGGGAGGGCAAGCACAGTTACAAAATACACGATTAGGAACAGCTTCATAGGTTTTGTTACAGTTACATTTTTAACACAGTTCGAGTGTTATTTAGCAACAGTTCAACTAACAGAACCCCCAACCAATGATGCCAACAACATATAAAATATTGCCATTGGCGTTTCTTGTTAGATGCATTTCACTGGCTCCATACACATTTGAGTCAAATAGAAGTTAAAATAGAAATAAACCTAAACAAATTATTGTAATTCAGTTTGAACAAAAGCCTCAAATAAATAAAATAAGAATATGTTATACATAGTGATAGTTATTAGTCATTGACAGTGAACCTTAAAGGAGCCGCACGTTTTATTCGCGCTGTGTCTTTAAACGCAGCGTGCGAGGAAGGGGCGTGTTTTACACTCGAAAGGGCGGGGCCTTGTGAGTTATTGCGCGGAGCGGTGACGGTGAGTTCACGGCAGAGCTCGAAACAGGAAGGATGCGGGTGGATGTCCGTGGACTCGCAGTGTATTTACATTGTGCAACCGAGAGACAGAAAACCTGCATGTTTTAAACATCACCGAGGAGTGCGGGGCACATGTTTAGATGCTCAACGTTGACTTGCTCAAGCAGCGGGTCTTGCGAAACCTCCAGGAGATAAACTCGCAGGCTTCACAGTGCAGGATCACACTGTATCACAAGTAAGTGAACGTTTTTCACTTTATAGATGAGAATAATGAAGATATTTTTGTTACGTCCATGTTATGTTTCGTTTGATCATTTTACACGATTAAAATACGCGCAAATGCTGTTTGTTTTGTCCTAACCCGGTGAGGCTAAATCCGTTTTATTTTTAATTGTTTGTTGTATGACAGTATTGTATTAGGACAGACTTTTGGGTTTAGCTTAGCTCATTTAATTTAACCATGTTCTACAGTGAACATCACCAACAAGCCTATATACACACGGTCTTCATAAGCCATTGACTCGGAAGGGAGGGAGGGTCGATGTCTCTCATTCATTATCATAATCACATTTTGACTAATATAATAAAATATGGCGAAATGCTGAATGTCAGTCAATACAACATCCACGTATACGAATATATTCGTATTCACGTGTGTCTATTCAGCTGCTAGCGGCGCTTTCTGGTTGGGTCTCATTGTTTATGTCTGTGAGGATCCGTCATCGCGACTCCACATGGTCAGCTGGATCATTGTTCTTTATTTGCCTTCTCGCGACTCAGAATAACAGATATTCTTTTCTCTTTACTCTTAGACAGAGACAAACGATTAAATGCAGACAAACGCTTACGTTTACGCAACTGCTCGGTCACTTCCACATCTCCAGCCACGGCTCTTATAATGGCTTCATCTTTGATGCATGTCAGGCATTGGCCATGTCATTCATACTGTCACATCCTGCGCGTTTAAAGCACGAAATGTCTTTTGATGTGAATGCGAATGCTGGTATTGTAAACGGGTCTAACTGTCAGGTTTATAACAAAGAGAGGATACATGTGAATAGACGAGAATGGTGCTAGTGGCAGTGGATGAATGAGATGAACTTGGGTGCCTTGACCTGTTTGTGAAACCAGTGGCTTTGTAAGCCTGCAGTATGAGTCAAGGTAGATGTTGAAATTGTAAACCAAACCGACAAAATAGTTCGTGTAGATAATAGATATTCAGTCTTTACATTTTACAATGTAACTAGATTTTTTTAAGCTTTGTAGCATTGGAAGACAGATCTGTGGAAATGTATCATTGGCACGATTGTCATAAAAATACTCAATAAAAAAACCTTTTGTACGGTTCAAAGATCCCATACTGATTTTTACAATAGTAACTGCTGGTAACTATGTTATTTTAAAGGAAGCTGTGGCTATTTCTTTGTATGAGGCCTATTGACCCCAAATTCATGACATGGCATATGGAGCAATACTCCTGTGTACGCACGTGTGTCGGCTGATACAGGTTCTTGTTGTTTGTTTAGCTAGAGAAGTTCAGCACCTGCTGGTCATCCGGCACCCAGGTTAATGTGTTTCCCATTTTCCTTTTCATTACTCCTGCAGTAAACAAGCCATCAATTGCGTGTAAACAACACGCGCTACTGCAATATTCATTTCCGTTTATCTCCAATGTTATAGTCCAAGGAAACCATTTCCCTCAATTAGAAAGTGGCGTCTGTTTAACTTTTGTCAAAATGAGCAGTACTGTCACCACAAGTTTTGGCCTGTGGAAGTCCGTTCTGATGGTTTAGGTTTCACAGCTGCCTCTGGCCTTTCTGTAAACGATGCTAATGACACAATTTTATGTCGGCCTTGAATGCACTTCTTTGTCTGATCTTTGTTGCACAGCCTTCTTTAAACAGCAGTATTTTAGGACAGCTATATACAATTTTAATTCAGGCGTATCTTAAAGGATTAACAGTCAACATAAATTTCAGATTGACTTCTGTTTATTTCCTAATGGAAGCCAACTGGTATTTAATGGATGCTGATAGTTCTCCAGTAATACCACATCGATCGAAACAGAAGCTCACACGACTTTGGTTGGTCACCGTGGTATGTGTGCTGCTGTGTTTCAGCATGTCACAACCTCGACCCGGCTGTTATGTATGTTGTGTGTGCGACTAAAATTGTGTCCAGCCTTTGTGCATTCCAGGAAATACCAAATTAACTGTATTTTTCACCCAGAACCGAGCGTAGCAACCATCCAGTGCCGGAGGCTTTAAAAAGCCCCATCAGTATGTAGCATGAACTCTTCAAACACAGATGCTTACCGGAACAGGATTGAACCGAAATAACAAGCTTCGTGAAACAGATTAAGACATCACATGACATTTATTTGCCGTGATATAGTGGGCAGAGTAAAGCAATTTAAGCTCACCCTTGTCTTGTCTGAACCCCATCTCTTTCATCTATTGCCGGTTCACTCACAGATTTCAACCTTAAGTAACCTCAATCAGAACTAACCACTACTTAAAACACGTTAGCAACAACACGTGTCTGTTTGTTTGGGTGTCTGTGTCATGTTTATGACCGTTGACTGTTTTTTTTAAAGAAACTTGATGACCTTGCTTCTTCTTCGCTATGCCGTAACGTATCGCACCTGGAAAGGATGTAGGTCAGATCGTGTTAAACCTGTCTTTACATGAAATAGACTCTCATTAGAAGGGTGGAAAGCTAAAGGGTTTTTCCAACAAAAATAAATATTTATTTCTTAAAGGCAGGACGCATGATGTCTTAAGGTGCTAACGTTAGCCTGCTAGCGCTGAAATCATGATTCCACCCACCCTCCATGCGAATCGCCTTCCAAAGCCACGCCTCCTTCAAAACAAAAGTGAAGAATTACAATCTAAACCAATACATTCTTATCGAAGCATGTACATACCTGTCCAAAAAAAACAGAGCAAGCTTGGTATCGTGTTCATACCCTTTTTCTCCCCGAGCTGTCTCCATCACGCAACAGCCGAACCGATGTTAATTCGAGTTTTCATCACTGCTTTTTCAAATAATGTCTTTCGTTTTTATATTTACTAGTTGAGGGTTCCTCCGGCAAATCGGGTTTTTGCTTTTTCTGCCATTCTCTCTGTATTGAAACAGTGGACGTGAGCTCGCTGATGACATATGCTGTCTGTGTGAACCGGGTGGGCAGTGGGATGCAAATGACGTTTATATTGGTCAAAGTTTTTTGGTACTACTCCTTTCACAGACGACATATAAAGACAAAAAAATATGGGACCACTATACTTCTTGATTGCTCTCAGGATGTGAAGATATTTCCAAGCAGTATGACAAAACAAATTCTGAATCATGCATTCTGCCTTTAAAGGTCCAGTGTTGCAACCAACGGCTCACTCCACCCCTCCCTTTTGAAGCACTAAGGTGCCTGACACAGAATGATTGTAGCAAACAACATCGACCCCAATTTACTTCAAACGTATGAACGACTGCGACTATTCTCAAAGTGTCTGCTTTTGTGTTCTTGAGTTTTGAACAACACAAAGGCGACTAAATGATGGAAAATCTGAAATACATTGGACTACATGTGTTTCATGTTTGACTCAAATGTGCAAAATGTTTTGTAAAACATGCATAGAGAAGACTTGTTACTAAATACAAGCATTGGTGTCACTAACAGCAAAAGAGGCCAAACCAACCATTTGATGCATTGTAGACAGCACTAGCTCATCGTATCACGGTCATGGTCACAGACGCCTCCCGCGATGTTTGTTTGTTTAGTGTTATGTGGAGTTTATGATGTGTTTATGTCCTAACGGAAGCGCAGGGAGTTGATTCCTTTTGGGATGACAGGGTGTGGACACTCTGCCCTTCCTGTCCAAAAGCTTAATCCCTCTCCCAGTTTATTCTGTATCACGGCAGGAATTAACTGCATTTCACACTGCAATCCAGAACAACTGGTTTTAAAACTCCGTTTGTGGGATGGGTTGAGATTCATTATTGGTTTTGCTCACTGCTTAAGATCCTCCCTTTAGTTTTATGATTTAATGATTTAATACGTTTCAGTCAAAGATCACGGAAAGCTTAGATGATTTGTGTGTAGCTACAAACACACCTGCTGTTATGAATCCCTAAATGATGTGTATTTGCAAAAACTGTGACCTGCGATCTTTCAACATGGCATAAGGGGCCAGAATAAGATGCATTGTAGGACAGATGCGATGACTATATGTGGTTGTGGCGAGCAGGGTGGGACGAGAGCCGTGAGGGAAAGGCGCGAGGCCGGGACGGGAACGATAACAAGCGTCAGCTGTCTCACATCTCTCACAGAGGGGCTCTGGAAGCATAAGGGACGAGCGACAGGAGTGTATGACGAGAGAGGACCAGGCCTGAAATTTATGTCACGTTTTATTGTGTTTGTATGGCAGGCAGTCGACTGTATGGGAGCTGTGGGCATTTTACTTTGTTTGTTTATTTTATTAAAAGTCTTGTTACGTTCGCCGGTTCCCGCCTCCTTTTATGGATCTTGTTACAGCGGTCATGGTCTCAAGGTGCTTGGTTAGTAGTCAATTAAGTGTCTGTAAAATTGTAGTTGTAAAACATTTTGTTGTAAGTAGTATGCTTGCATTAGTCTTCTCTCTTTCGTTCCTTCATGTTCTTCTGCTTTTCTGACCTTTTATGTGTTATTTATCTGTTAGCCCTGTGTCTTGATATTGTTAATATTTAGGAACAGTTCACCATCAGTGGGTTGTTCTCTGGAAACATGGAGCTTTGAAAATATTTTGCTTTGGAGCCAAATGAATATAGTTATTCCCCTCTGTCAACAATAGATATGTGTGTGTGTGTGTGTGTGTGTGAACATCAACATTCTGTACATAGCTTAGTTTCTTTGGACAACCAAAACCAAAGTCCAGAAAAAATTATACAAATGAAAATCCGGCTCAAAACACATTAAAATCATGTAGTTGCGCAATATTTCAGTATTATTTTTTGTGTTTCTTGTTAAGGGTGCTCCGATCAGGATTTTATGGGCCGATCACCGATTAGAGGGGCTATTTGAAGACCTCTTAGTAGCATTATTTATTAAACTAGCCCTTAGTTTTTCTAATATACTTTAAGCACTACAGGTAATAAAGTGCACAGAAAAAAGATCTCTATAACTCGCTTTTCATGGCAGTCCTAACAAGCCAGGCCCATTTCAAAATTCACAAATCTTGGAATGTCAAGAAGAAATGCAGTTAACACTAACAGAACCACAGCTGCAATGTGATGAGGGCTTTTGCATCATGAATCGATGATAAAGTCTAGATGATGATGATGTAGTCTAGAGTAGTTGCTGTTTTCTGGGAAGCTAAAGCAAGAGTGAGGTAGAGAAAGCTCCCAAAGCTTACTTAAGCATCAATGCTTTTTTTCTTAATAAATTTAAGCATTTACACATTTTTGTTGTTCTTCTCATCTACTATATTTCCCACCATTCTGAAGTCGCTCGCTATCCAACACTTGTGCACGGGGCACAAAGGTAGGTTTGTACTGCTTGTGCGAGAGCCGGAAATCTGCATTTATTGTTTTGACAAAAAACGAGTGGCTGTCTGCTTTGTGGGATAACTGATTCTGATAAGTAGAGGTCAACTGCAATAATGTTGAGCTGCTGAGGTCAATGCTTCCACAATGTTCCCCATCTCCATCCAAAACCATCATACATAGCTTGCAAGGAGCCAGTTCGTGTTACTTTCTCTAGGGGTTCTCTACGGATCTCGAGCCAAATTCGCTTTATACTAATGCACAGATGAAAAACAGTTTCCTTTGTTTAGTATCTGGGTAATAGTTGTATAACTAACAAAGTTAGCTAGCATACCCTATGCATTTAAAAGTTACATTTAGTCATTTAGCAGACGCTTTTATCCAAAGCGACTTACAAAGAGTTTGGGGAGCAATAAGCATTATGTCATGCAAAGAGCAATAGTACAATAGGTGCTAATACAAAGTTACTAGTTTAATAAAAGTTAACGCTACGTGAAAAATAACCTTGTTCCCCACTTTCTGATTTGGGCATACATTAGATATTGTAAGACACATTTCTAAATCATCATCCACACTACCAGAAGACAGTCGTTTTTTTATCTTAATTGTTGGTGAAACGTGAGCATTTTTCACTGCAAAATGGGTCTATATGCTTGGCTCTTGTTTTGATTAGTCAGCCTAGCATAATATATCCTTATTGTTAACTCTCCCAACAGATTATTTATACGGCAAATTAACAAAATGTTAAGTAAATACCTGACGGTACCATGCAGTGGAAAATGTATACTGTAGTGAGCTAGGAGGGACGAGATCAGGAGCATAAGAGGACGAGCGACCGGACCGTCAGTGAGAGAGGACTAGGCCTGGCTTTTAGTTATGGTTTGTGTGTGTCGCCTGCTTGCTGTCTATTTAGGTTAATAGTTATTAAAGATGTTTAAATGTTTGCCGGTCCCGTCTCCTTCCTTCCTTTTATGGATCTTTGTTACATATACCATTTGCAGCATGTATACAGTACTTTTCCCACCTGTTCGGTACATCACTGCTGTAGTCTCTTTATAGGCTGTCCCAGAATATTTGAAGTCTTGAAATGACTGACAATGCATCTACCAGAGGCAATTATATCAGCGATGCTGCATTGTGGCTCCTTCAGCCATGGAGGGATGGAATTAATGTGCCATGCACGGCAGGCTTTGTAGATTGGCATCCCTCATGGCCTTTTCCATGTTCTTCACTTCCTTTAAAATAACGTGCACTTTCTCCTTTGCGATTTCCCCATGCTTGAAACATGTTGCTCAATGCGGCAGCAATTGCCTCTGTGATGTGTGACCCCTGAAAATTCTTGAGAACGAAGAACAACTTTGTTGTTCGAAGTTTTGATAAAAAAAAACTGTGCAGCGAGGCATGGACATGGGACACTCCAAATGTCACTTGTGAAACTAATTGACGTTACGTTGTCCTTCAAAAGGCTGTCGACATGTGTAAACACTGTTTGGCATAACTGAGGCAGGCACACATCAGTGAAATATTTTTGCCGGGCATAGTGTAAAATGAATCCAAGTAGGACATGAGTCGCCTGAACGCATTGTCTTCCACAATAGACAGCGGCTGAGGATCAAGGCAAATGAATTCCATTATTTTATCTGAAATTTCTTTATGCTTCTTACTGTCCTTGCAGTCTTTGATGCATCTGTTACCGACAGTGTGCGAGTGACGCTTGAGCTGCTGAACTGTCCCGCTAGCTAATTTTGAAAGCCCCCCTCCTATTCCTTTACGTTACTAACCTTCAAATGTCTGATGAGGTTGGTGGTGTTCAAATGTTTTGGGTGCTTCCCGCCTCGTGGAATTTGCTTGGTACACACGTTGCCGATTGCTAATGTATTGTCTTTTTCACAAACGAAAACAGAAGAAAGACACTTTTTGGAATCATTTTCATCCCCTACAAAAACATTTTTGTTTCATTTCTCATAAATATAAAATATAATCTCTAGCTTGTTTGTGATCGAAAGAACTGTTCCTAAACGCCCGGGGTCCTGACTATAACAGACATATCTCATTGTTAGAACTGGAAGGATAAAGCTAAACTGAAACACAGGTTTTGGTTGCCACTTCATCTAAACCCCCACAAAGCCATCAAGATATTGACATGAGAGTTAATGACTTCTTGAATATATTTGACTAGCTGTTTGAAAGACCCATCCTGACTATTGTTATGCCAGCTTGGCTTTGTGTAAAAGGCGTGACACATTCACCTTGATGAGATGGGCGTCATGCTGAGGTGTTTGAGGGGATGAAGAGAGGTTAACAAGGGAGCGTGGTGTGAAGATGATCTTATCTCAGACGCATGATATTTACTCACCCACCCCTTCATTCTTTCGGCGCACACAACCTGAAATCTTCACAATGAATGGCAGGTTTAATGTTATCTGAGGTCAGTTTAAATAGCGGTTTGATTTTTTTGAGGTTGAATGGAATGAGAAGATGCTGGAGGTGCTTAGTCACTCTGCCAGAGATGCATTATGGGTTATTGAATCCGCTCTGCTCAATGTTTGCTCTCCAAATCAAAGGTTTTAGCCTATTTCTAGTATTGTAGCTGTAAAGTGTTTCATAAGTGGCTGGCATTTATGGCAATGTCCATACTAGTCATGCATTTATAAAACGTCTCTGTTTGCATCAGCCAGCTTTGAATAAAATAAATCTTTCTAATGGATCTAATGTACTCTCAAGAGAACACATCAACACATGAACGTTTTTCAGTTTTTTCCTTTATGTAAAATGTATCGAAAAATGAAACATCTGTCATCATTTATTCACTCTGAACTCTCATACAAAACCAGTAAATTACTCTTTTATCTGTGAAACACAAAAGAAGATATTTTGAGAAATGTCGCAGCGGTTTCATGTTAATACTGTACGATGGAAGTCAAAGGGGTTCAATGTTGTTTGCTTACCAACATTCTTTAAAATATCTTCTTTTGTGTCCTGCAGAAGATAGACGTGAAAGGTGAGGATGACAGAATCTTTGGTTTTTGGGTGAACTATGTAAACCGTTTCATATGAGCTTTACAAAACTGCTTTTATGTTCCCTGCTGTTTAAAGATCTGTAGTAATGTAACTTGGTTTGTACCATATGGGTCTCGCTCTGTTGCCCTGGGGTCGTGAAGACCTCCAAGCATGTCAGTGGGTCCTAATGGACCCAGCCCGATGGATCTGTCCCAGCTGGGTGCACACACCTCATCACATCCCATCACATCACTGCTGGTTTAAGTGGTCAACACTGACAGATGTATATTTCAGCAGGAATCACTCATCAATCACTTAAATCTATTCACTCAATTATTGATGAACGTCGTGCGAGTGACCTAGTCGACTCAATTTGCCACTGCAATGAAACAACACTTTCAGTTTTCTGTCTGTTTCCAACCTAACAAGAGTTCAATTGAATTCGATCACAGGGCCATCGCACCAGTAGTACTATCCTTAGGTAATTGAAGCCTCTGGTATTGAATAAAATGCATGTGATCGATGATTTATGACCGAGGCGTATAATTCCAGAGAGTGGCCCGCGTAGCTCTGGGGGCTTGTTCTCCGGCCGGCAAAAAAAACCGTCCACAGATCATTCACTGTCTGAGTGCTAGGATACACTCAGCACTTTTGTTTGATTCACAGAGAGGTTCTTGTTTGTAAAGTGTGCTTTCTGTCCGTCCGCTGCGAGGACCAAACACTCTGAAGAGCATGTGACATGCAAGTGTGCTTCAGCGTTAAACGGCATGTTTCCATGTCATAATAGACACCAGTTTACTGTTCAATGTCAATTTTACAGTGCTCATAAATGTACTGGAAACTTAAAGGGACAGGTCATCCAAAAAACCATTTACCCATCATCATGTCACTCCAAACATGCGATGCTTTGAAAAGAAGATATGTTGGTGACCGAACAACATCTGCTCCCATTGACTTCCATTGAATGAACAAAAAACCCCGGAGACATTTCTTAAAATATCTTCTTTTGTGTTTCACAGAAGAAAGAGTCACATAACGGATTTGGAAAGACACGAGGGCGAAAAACTAATGCACACTAACAAATATAATCATTTATTGCATTAAAAGTGGACCAAATGAAGCTATAGATTTACCGTGCTGTAATGAAGCTACACCAAGTGCGGTTTGTGTGCAATGCTGATGTGTGTATATTTTTCTTTGCTAAGCCTCTTAAACTCACACATGGGTCAGAGGTTAGTATGTAAAGGGTCATGGGGATATAAAAAAGGTGGAGCGGATAGCCGGAGAGAGGGAGGTGTGTTTAGTCTGTGAAGGGCGCTCGATGTATGCAGAGCTGGGCGCAGGAAGTCCAACTGCTCCCCATGAACCGAAGAGGGTATTTGGAAAGTCGCTCTCCCCCTCAGAGGCCTTGTGTTTCCCACGCTGCCTTCCCATGACCCAGTCTTACTTCACATTTGCACATCGCTATAAATAAGCTCCATTCCATCAGACACTTTTGATAAAATGGTTCAGAGATGCTCATGGACCGTCATTAGCTGAGGTCAGTAGCCCTTTCTGCGATGTGCTAATATCAAGGCATATTAAGATAAAGATGCCTGAGTGGTTAAAGTGCGTCTCTGTAGAAGAGTTATACCAGAAACATTGTCATATTTGTTTTTATGTACCCAAGTTCTGAAATGGCAAAACATTGCTGTTCACCATCAGAAGTAGTAGTGATGCTTTCTACTTCCAGAAAGAATGTAAAAGGTTTGTTGGTTATGTCATTTTCAGTTATTGTATCTCTTCTTCAATATCGTGCAGCCCTACTTAGTGCTCAAGGGGGGCGATACAGAACTAGATTTGTGGCAACTACATCAAGCACAAATCTGTCCTTTATTTATGTTTATCAGAGAGCAGATAGTTAACGCTAATAGTATTGCGTCGTGTTTACGGCGTAGCCTACACATAGCCGTACCCCGACGTGCACCTCTCCCAAAATGTAACAACACGTCAATTCTACATGGACCGCAAGCACCCCTCCCTCGGTTTCCTCATATACACATTCAACGTGCTGTGTGTATGCCTGGGACACTGCCTACTAGCGGTCATTGCCTGTCGCAGAATTATAAACAAAAACAGATGCGGTTACTGGTAGATCCGATTGCACTTAATACCCAATGCTAATAGTGTATTAAAGTGACATTGCTTGCCTCTTGCTGCTACGTTGAGAATGCGACTCGCATGCGACTGTGTAAATACACTGTGGCACATTTAGGAATGCATCTGCTTGGAATGGGAGCGACTGTGTGTTTGTAGAGTATATTCTGGGCTTTCATCATCGACTACTTGTTTTCCTCCTGCTTATGCCACCCAGTAGCAACACCTCGCGCAAACACTGGCGTCTTTGTCCCGAAAGCTGCGAATTGTTGTCCTGCATTGTAATTTGAGTCACTAGCTGAATAGTTTTCGTGTTGATTTGTGAATACAGCTGCACTTCTTCCCCATCCTTTTTTATGAGAAATACTTTGTTAATCTTATCAGACTTCCATATTTCTATTAACAAATGTCTGTATTAGGAAGATTTGCAAATTAGTGGTAAAATTGCAACGCTTGGGACTTGGGACAAAGCAGAAGTTGGGTGCATGGAAATTTGCATTTGACACAAATGTGTAAGCAGTAATCCCCAGATCATTCACATTTATCACAACGTACCTACATTTTATTTTATTCTTTTAAAGCATTACAAATGCTTCGACCATGAAATGGTGTCATGGAAACGGGTGTGTGAAGAGCAGAGCCCCAGGATGACTTCTCTCATTGGCACAATCTCTCGTGCCTTCAGGGAGCCTGCATGAGCTCTGTCTCCAACAGAACAATACAATACAATACATCCACATCTCATTTCTACGGATTCTGAGCGACGGTATGTCATTTATGAAATATAATCATTTTAATAGTGATGATAAAGATTATTTTAGATATTAAATTCAACTATTTTGATTAGAAATGTTGCAACATTTCTCAAGATAGACGGTTTCATTTGTCGCATTCGCACGTGCAAATATTTTGTTCAAAGTCAATCTATTCAACACTTATTGATTCTTTGTGGACGTCACACTACTGATCATACACTTGCAGAATTTATGAAAGTTTCAGATAGAAACACATTGACTGATCATATCTGCAGACTGGCACAGACTTTCTGCAACAAGTCCAGACTGAAAATCTGAGCAAGTCTTTGCGTATTTTAGCCTGAAGTTGTTCCTGCTGAAACCGTCTATATGTAAATGAACCATTGTTTTACTACAATTTGATCGACAACAAAAACCTGTTTAAACCAGTTTTTTTCTAATTGTAATACAGCAAACGGATTATTTTCGTAGTGGACTTAACGGTTTGTTTTATGAAAAAACGTTAAAAGCAAACGGTGCACTTTGCAGACAGGAAACCCTAACATCTGTGTGAAGACGGTTGTTGCTATAGAAACGAAAGCAGGTAAGGACATAATAAGGAAGTGCAGAGAAGGCTGGTAGAGAAGGAGACGGACAGAAACAGGTCATGAGTTTGTCGGGCCCTTCAGTCAATATTACGCTTGCTCTCATTCTTTTTCAAAGTAAAGACTCGATGAATATTCTAGCAGATCAGAGATGGGAGAAACCTGTTGCCTGCTAAGCATTTAGCCTGTCTCTCAGTCTCATTTACTGACCTGGGAAACTGCCACACGACTCTTCAGTGTGGGTGAGAAAGTGCTACGTTTGCTTTCTTTAATATGAAATTTTAAAATGCGTCATATCTTGTCGGTCATTGTTCCTGTAGATAAACTGGTGTTGGTAAAGAGTATTGCAATACGTTGTTCCCAGAGAACACACGTACTGTTAAAACGTTAAAAGCATCTGCCCATGTGTACGCTATACTGCCGGGTGTTTTGGGTCTGAGGTGTGCGCTCGCTTGTTTATGAGTATATGTTTGCGGTTCATTTGATCTCAAATGTGGTCTTCCCTGATGAGAAGCCTAGTTGAAACACACCATGAGTAGTGTTGATGTATATAAATATATACAGGATGTATATCTCCTTTGCACTCTCTTATCTCTGCTGCAGTGCAATGATGTTTGATGATATGATTTAAGATGACATTTATACACACTAGTAAATCTTCAGCATGTGTTCATCATCTGTTCGGATTATTTAATAAGACTACTGCATACTGTAGATACTTGCATGGTGATTTTGTGACAATTGAAGAGAGAGTGCCCTTTAAGATTCTGTCATTATTTATTTACCTTCATGTTGTTCGAAACCTGTATCCGAGTCTTATGTCAAACACAAAAGAAGGTATTTTGAGAAATGCCTCTGTGGTTTTGTGGTCATATCATTTAAGTCAATGTGAGCCAGTGTGGTCCGCTTACATTCTTTTGTGTTCTGCGGAAGAACAGGTCATACAGGTTGGGAATTAACCTTATGAAGGCGAGTAAATGTTGAAAGTATTTTTCATTTTTGTGTCAGCTGTCCCCTAGGGAACAACTCTTTCATTACATTAATGTACTATTGAAAATCATCACATTTTCTAGAAAAATCTGCATTCGTTAAAAAACAACAACGAATACTGTAGTTGTATTAAAGTTTAATATGACACATTTTTTAAAAGAACTTGAGAAGAACTGGAAGGGAAATGCGCTGAATAGTAACGAAAATAAGAATCCTATGGTCCTGAAAACAAGCCTTATTACTGTTATACTCATATATTCATGTTAATGTTGTATTCATATTTCTGTCTTGTTATTTTAACCCTGGCATGTTTCTAAAAGGTTGTTGAAAGATTAACAATAATAAGGAAATGACTGGTCACATGCAACTCAAAATATTCGATAGACTTGTGACATCTACATTTTTCAGTTGGCTCGGTTTGTAAATCGCAAAGGACTGTTGAAGGCATAACCTTAACAATCTTAAGACTGTTTTGAGCTGGGTTCTGAATTTTTTACAGTGTAACAATACATCAAACATTCTTGCATCAACTTCTGTTTATCTTATCAACGAATAATCCTCAGTTCATATGACCGAAATAACAACAACCCTTCAAATGAATGCAAAAAATCCTGCTGCTGTTCATCTTTGAGATAAGAATGACACTGCGGCTTCTAGTGGCCTTCTGGCCAGACACATCGATAAGAGATCCTGGAACGGCCTGTTCTGCCAATTCCTTTCCGTCTGTATTGATCTTGCAGCCAGTTAAACAAATGACACGCCGCTATAATTAACTTAATTTAGTTAGTCTGGGATTTGCACTCTGGGTTTGCTCCGAGTCAAGATGTCAACTCCAGTTAAGGACGAAAGCTGATCTTGTTGTTTCTTCCTTTTTCAGATTAATCATCTCCCGTCTGGAAGCTGAAGTCACATCCCTCAAGACCGCACTTCACTAAACAGAACCTGGATGATACGTCTCTTTGGACTTGTTACTTATTTATTTGTTAAAATACAACAACACCACCGAATCAAACTGTAGAATTAGATTTGCACGTCCTACAGCACAAGATGCCTATCTTAAAGCAGCTGGTGTCCGGCTCGTCACAGACTAAACGGCGCTCTCGTATGGACCTCACTACAGAGATGATCAGCGCTCCCTTGGGCGACTTCCGGCACACCATGCATGTTGGACGCGGCGGGGAAGCTTTTGGAGACACTTCTTTCCTCAGCACTCGATCTGGAGAGCCGCCCCAAGAGGATCACGTTTACCCACGCTCTCCGAAACCCGGACTCCTGTCCCGTACCTTTCGGAGCAGCAAGCGCTCGCAATCCGTCACCAGAGTGGACCAGCGTGACAACACCCTGCTTCCGCACAGCGAATCGCCTACCTTTGTAAAGAATGCCATGTCCCTGCCCTTCCTAAACAACGAAGAGGGACAAGACCGAGACGGCAGGTTCCTCAAAAGCATGACCTCCAGCCCCTCCAATGGAGCTTCAGCCGACACCCTGGACCTAGAGCTCCACGAGAGGCACTTTGGGGAGTTGACAGACCTCCGACCGTCTCCATCCTACAACGGGGGAGGTATGAAGAAGGCCGAATCTGTGATGTCATTCAATATCGACCTTGGCCCTTCCATGTTGGGGGAAATCTTAGGCGTCATGGAGAAGGAAGACGATGATCAAGGGTTTGAAGAAGGCAAGAGCAGTGAAGGACACGCTTCACCTCTTCCTAGTAACCAAGGAGGAGTTGAAGAGGATGAGGAGATACGGGAGGAGGTCTCGATTGAGGAGAAACCGGAGTTCGTCGTTCAAGATGACGGTCCCGTACGGGCTCCCAGCTCTGTTGACCTGGAGATCCAAAGTGAGGGAACCAGCACTCCAGAGATACACCACAAATACCAGGGTCACCCTGACAGCTCCTCTGTGTCAAGCTCCGGTTCAGCTGCCATGGAGGAGAAACCCACCAGTCAGCCCTACGAAGACGACGTGGGCAGTACCAACAACAATCCTGACAATGAACCAGCCTTCTCCTCCTTCATTGATGATGAAGATGATGAGATCCGTGTATGAAACCCCTCCCCTATTATCAAACCTTTATGAGGATGGAGAGACTTGTATATCTTGACCAGAATTGGACAGTTATTAAAGAGACTTGAAGTTGGGATGTAAGCTTGTCTAAGCTGGACGGATGCCTCGGAATCCCTGTTGAAAGAAGTTGGGAGGACTTGTTTTGTGCCGACACCAAAGCCATCCGTCACACTACTCGCCCACTATAACAAGACCAGCTGGATGTGTTTACATTTAGACAGAGGATCAGTACAAAAGGGACTCGTTGTGAGTTTCACGGACAGCTTTGTTGAAGGAAAGGTGGCAAGGGATACATGTGTCAATTGCTTGAGCGGATGCATTTATTACTCCAGTCATATGACTCCTGTGCCTAAAGACAGCTGTACTTTTTGATTTGGAGCTCTAGTGAATTTCAAGTAAATTAGGCTCTGTGGCCTTATTTGTGTTATAAACTTGCCGTATAGTTTGTCACATCCTTGGGTTTGAACTTTGCCAATGCCCCTTCAGACAGTATCTCTCGATTGCGTAAAAATCCGTATGTGTCCGCTAACGTGATGTCATTATAAGAGCTGATGTGTTTGAGAAGCTCCGGAAAGGGCCTTGTAATCCTAACAACAAACTTCATCTCTGAGAACTGGAACGGAGATAGAAAAGCAGATGTCAGTAATGTGTCCTTGACCGACTGGTCATGATCCACTGTTGGGTATAATGGCAACGGGTGTCCCCAAAACACTTTTTTTTGGTTTGTACGTGTTTTGCATAGCAGTTCTCTGTGTGGTATCTTGCATATCTCACCACTTCCTTCCTGCCGCTTCGTGGCACACGAAGGCAACTACTACTCTCTAGCTGGAGATTCGTTTGGCGGCATCACCCTCATTGGCATAAAACACAACGTGTGTTATATTGAGTTCATGTAAGAAGCCGTGTGTTTTCTAGTATCAGTGGTATTAACTCTGCTAACTTTAGCAAAAGACACCGGTATTGCTCCTCGGGGAAAATGAACGGGGCGGTCTGATACACTGTTGAGCAGCGAAACTAATCTTCACTGATTCTCTTTGCTTCTTTTGTCTTCATTGTTACAGTACAGTATGTATAGCCCTATATATTGCTGAATAAACTAAACCGAGGCCTTTATTACTGCAGACTTTTTGTGTGTCGTCCCTCAGTGTGTGAGTTAACTGGCTCCGAAGGATCACAGTAATGTGTCTTTAACAACGAGACTTACAGAGATTTACAGGGATCTGCTTCACACCAGGGGTCACTTCAGCCTTGGGCGAAAATGTAAAGTGCCAAATTGAATTCAACTGCTGAGTAAGGACTTCTTTAACAGAAACTCTTTAAAATAAAGGCTCAAATCCTTAATTTGATTAGCAAAAACTCACAGAATTTGTTTGGAGATGAACCACTGATATAAAAATACACATGCATAATACATTTACATAACATTGTGGGCTCAGTTTTTAATTTGTGAAGAATAAGTCGGGAATCTCTTTATATCTGAAACCGTGAGGCTGTGCGCGCGCGTGAGCAATGTTTTTCGCCTGTTTGTAATAAAACTTAGTCTCGACTAGTTTATATTTGCTACAGTTTTTGTATATATTTATGCTCGCCTGGCTTTTTCAAAATGCTATATTTGCTATATTTTTTAATAAAAGATAAAGCACACCTGTGTTCTCTTCATTTTCCAAATGTTTTCCTTTGTGCTTGCACGTTATTTTACAGTCCGTGTGCCTATACTGTACTTGCTTAAGAAAGTTCTGTGTAGTATAAGTTTAGGTTCAGGGTTATTACCCAGATATTATATTTACTGTAGTAAGTGCACAGTATGTACATGTGAAATACGACTAGAATAAAGTGCTACCCACATTGTTTATCAAGAAGATAAAACGGACAAGAAGCGTCTAACCTCAGTAATCTGGATACACTCGGTGTGTGTCATTTATATAGCTTTTATGCTGATTTCTTTTTTTTTCAAAGGCTGTTATTAGGAACTAAATTGAGAAGTCTGTCGCTTGTCGTATCTGGACAGACCGGGATTTGTTAAGACAAATTCAATAGACCGACCTGTTTGTGCACACGCTGTTAATGGAAAGATCACTCCTCCTGTGACTGTAGTCAGATTGAGCTGCATGTGGTGGACATTGACTGCAAAGCTAAATGAAACTTTCATGCGGGTAACTGATCTCGGCTTTATATATTTAGCACCATCTCGCATCTTGTGGATTTGTGATGTTTACGGGTAATCATTCAAAACTCCCTTTATTCCCAAATGTATAAGTGAATATCGATTTAGGTGTTGAAAACGAAGTTGTTTGATAGATTGTATTCATCCTCATTCTTAGCAGAAAAAACAACACGAGTGTGGTGGTTATCTTCCGCCATCTGGTGGTCAAAGACGCACCGAACAATTCCGCGTTAAACACAACCAGAGAGTGAGGCCTTGTAGGGGGATTGAAGAGAGAATCAAATGAACCTCATACAGCTGAAAATCGAGATGTTTCTTGATTGTGTTTAAGTTTTATCGTGCATTAAAATAATGCATATTAAACATACCAACATGCATTTTACTTTGTTGACTTAGACTCTTTTTGTGTGTAAAATCATTATATTTAGTTACATCTCCTTATTCTGGTTTGATTCATGTGTTAAACTTCTATGTATCAATATCTATAGAATGTGCGGAAAAACGTGTTTCATGCCACCTGCAAGGAATATACAGACAGCATGGACAAATAAAGAGACCAAAATTAGTTTTAGTTTAGTTTAGGAATCGACTATTTATAGATACTCTATATGTTTAGTTAAAATGATCATTTTGTATTGTTCTGTAAACGACTTACAATGTTTCGACCAAATCTAAAGTTAAAACATTGTTGCTATTTTATTTGCATGAAAATAAACAGAAGATGCTGTGTATTTCTTCAGACTGCAAAGAACACACAGTTCATATAAAGTTTTAAACAGCACACCGGTCATACTTCTACTGAAAAGTAGTTTTCATGTGTTTTGTCATGCTGTCAGTCTTTTACATTGCGGTTGGATGACAAAATAAATAAAAAATATTATCGTGTTCAGACAATGTTTATACATACAAATACAATCTTGGAATGGACATAAAACATGCAGAAATATTTACTAAAAACAAAACTCTATACGGTTGTGTAAATATGTCCTATGGTGGGACAGCAAACATTTAGACAAAAATAAATACATTTCTCTTATGCTAGTTTATATTTTAGGCTAAATATAAATATTAATAATACAAAACAATATATTATTAACAGTAGTGCGCTATGTCACACCATAGAACGCAACAGTGTATTTGTCAAGTACCATGCGACTATTTATTTATATTTTTTTACGTCCAACTTCATTCAAATTGTGGGGAGTATTGTGCAAAGCTTAAAATCTAAAGTTAAAATGATAGTTCACCCAAAAATGACAAATCTGTCATCATTTACTCACGCTTCTGTCATTTCAAACCTGGATGGTTCTTCCGCAGAACACAAAAGAAGATATTTTGAAGAAAGTTGTTAGCTGGCCCCCATTCATTGCTTTGGTTTCATGTCTATACAATAGAAGTTAATGTGGGGGGGGGGGCAGCGCTGTTCAGTTTCCAGCTTTCTTCAAAATGTGTTATTTTGTGTTCAGCGGGAGAAAGAAAGTCATACAGGTTAGAATTGAAGGATTTTTAAAGATTAACCATCACTCTAATTTGTGCTATTGCTGTTTGATCCGTATTCCGCTGTTCTGCTCTTTGGCCAGATGAGGTCGCTGGTTGTCAACATACAGCACATAACTGCTGCGAGCTGCCAGCACTGCGGCCTCTCCTCTGCCGAATCTCACGACAAACGTCAATGCATCCAGGAGGAAACCAGCATGAAGATATCTGGAAACCATTAAGCAACCTGCGAGAGCAGATATTTGAAAGGGAGCGAGAGATAGATAGAAAAGGGGGGATGGGTTCAAACTGGGAGGGGAACAGAATGCATGATCCAATTTTTCTCTCTTAACTTTTCTTCCTCTAGTGTGCGTCTCTTCCACACACACATACACAAACTATGCTTACAGCTGTGGCCCAACACTCTGTCATAGATGGCCAACATCATGCACAATCAGTTTGAAAACAAGAGATGATGATTACCAGACAGCTTGTCCTTTCAGCTTGTCCACTCCGCCAAATAACAGCCACATGTCTGAGGCCATTGGAAAAGATGATAATGTCTTTTTCTGGTTCTTCTACTTGTTTAAATGTACATTTTCCTTTTTAATTCCAGCCCAATATGCAATAGGAATTGAGGTTTTTATGATTTTCCTGGAAACAGTATGGGGCTTTGGAGATACATACGACCAGAAACATCTGAACATCTTCAAGCTGGAGCATAAATAACATGTAAGGCGCCTTGGAGTCAATATTTTCTGTTCTCCTCCAACAACAAAATACAGTTCACCACTGATGCACTGCAGACAGACCATATAAGTAACAAAGAGCAACTTTTTCGCATTGTGCCATCAAAGCATTCTCGATTGTTGCATGTTCTCAGTGAAAAATGCTGGTCTGGTTATATTTCCCATATTCAATATAATGTGCGGGATGGGGGATGGACCTCCATAAGAGTCAGCGTTCTGTACTTAGTTTGTTTTTGCTTTCTGGTCGCAGATCTAACCACTACTAGCACTCCAGGCTTTGAATTTTACAGCCTTTTGGAAAGTGTATTTAATTTTTTTATAATAAAACCCAAATGGGAAAAATTCTGCGCTGCACTGCATCGAAACTTCTTTGACAGTAGAACTGCTTTTTCCATCATGCGTTTTCCAAAAGTATTTTAGCTGAGAGTGCAACCGCGTTGGGATACGTGCCTATGGAGGATTTAAGCTCGCGGTCTAGGACGGATTGGAAAATGTAAACATACGGCAGTTTGGCAGTGACCTCTGACCCCCGGCCCATGGGACCACACACGTGGTTGAGGAATGGTTTGGTTGGCTCTGTTTTAGGGTTTTAAAATCACAGAGGATCTCTTCACTTGTAACCTTGTTTCATGTCTACAGTTTGTACAGTGGTCGAGATTTCCTCTGTTTTTTTCAGCTTTTTTTGTATTTACACTGAAAATCTGTTTTTGAAGAATCTGTTGCAATAAGCCGCTTAAATCACAGCCAACGGGAGTCGCCTCGAATACAACCGCTCATACCTCAACACTCGCGCAAAGAGGAAACACTCCCTCGCAAGTGTTAAATATAAAAACAATATGCACTATTGCCTGTGTAAAAGACATCATTTGGTGAAAACCAGGGTTTGATTATTTGGTCAACCCTCCTCCCCATTCAAACTGTATTGCATTATTAATGAATATAAACTAATATAATATTTGTAACACTATTTTCATTTTTGTGTAGCATTTTCAGGACATTTATTTTGTGAAATGTATTATACTATACTATCAGGGTTGCCAGGTCCTTGGTTTTACCGCAAATTCGGTTAATTTACACAGTTCCAAGGGTTGTCTTTAATCCCGTGGCTTAAAAGTGGATATACTGTATTTTGTTTATCAGCTGCCATTCTTAAGGTAAACTGAAGTCATTTATGTGTTTATGATATACTATTCAGTTCACTACTAGCCTCTACAGTGATTTTCAAAGAGAAAGTGTTTGAAATGCATAACGATGACTGTTATATATTTATTTATTCTATAGGATATTGGGCTAGTTTGTTATGCAGATTTGGCAACCCTGTATGCCATGTTAAACATGAGTGGAAGTTTGCAAAGTTGCAAATGACACGTCCTCGGTAAAGTCTCACTTCTGCAAGTTTGGTTTGAATCCAGTCTGGAGTCTCAGATGTTTGCAAGAATCTTTTACCCAAGGCTTAACTGGTGTCAAATATTGCACATTATAATGTACATACATACAACTCATTTACTTTTTTGTTTGATCACATTCATGTCCATCGTTTTCACCCTTTCCTGTTTATGATTTGTTTCTGTGGTGTAGTTTATGAATTTCAAATCTCCACCCATAAAACGATAACACCTAATTCATGCATGCTTTCCTATTTACAAAACCCACAATGCAGGCCTTGTTCAGAACGGGGCTTGTGGTATGTTCTCCAGCATACGGAGAGCACGTAAGGTGATGGCGGGGTCAGAACTGGCCAGGAAGTGGGAGATCACAGGGGTCATTTGCTTTTGGCATGTATGAAACTCTAACCCCTGCAGACTTCAAGCACCTTTTCAACCCCCTGTCCTGCACCATCTGTTTTATTTGCCCCAAGGTATGGTTGCAGTGCGTGTTGGAAAGCATGCATGAAATACATCAAAAATATGCTTTGAAAAGTTTCTGGTATGGTTTTGACCAGTCGTCTCCCATCAAAAGTTGCGCATTTAATGGGAACTGACTGGTCAAAACTGCTTATTGTACACAATATAGACTCAGATACTCACAGGTTCTTTATACAGAAACGGTGCTATATAGCACATCGGTCACCCCAAAGAACCTCTGAAGAACCACGATATGGTTCTAAAAGTGTATGGCTGTTTATAAATGTTCATAAATTTTTTTTGTATTTTTAAACCATGTAAACATTCAGCATTTTGCAAATTAAATTGAACACATTAATTTGTAGGATACAGTATTTTTGTATGCTATTACATACACAGCCATGCTTCATACTTGATATCAAACTCGTGTTAGAAAGAAAGACCTATTGTCAGTTTTTTGTATATTTCTCTCTGTTGGATCCGTGTGCTTTGTGTAGGGGTGGATGGCTTGCTTCTGTTTACACTTTCTCTAACTCTCCTCCTCCGAAGGATGTTGTTTTTATATCTGAGCCTCATCTTACATGCCATAGCGCGAGAGGCCCTGGATCAGGCAGAGCCGGGCTCTGAACTCTGTGAGCATTCCTTTAATGCTTTTAAAGGGCACATTGTGTCCCCTCTGTGAATATGTGTGCCGATCTTACAGTGGCACATTAATATCAAGCCTGGCTCTGAGCTATGTAAAGCACTGACTTTTCCATTACTGCACACTACTTCCTGTTTCTTCTTGCTTTTCTCACATTTCCTTCCAAAGATTCCACACAGCAGCGTGGATTGTCTTTTCGGTAAGTCTCAACTCCACTGTAAAATAGTGGCTGTCTGACTTTCATCATTGGGCCGGCTGAGCGAGGAGGAGAAATAATTGGGATCTCACTTCAGCTCAGCATCAAATCATGGGATGGAAGGGCAAAGCTTTCCTGAATGTTTGTGCATGCGTGTTTATATGCGACTAAATGTGTTAGTGGTGTTTAAGAACATGGTTTTTATCTGGTTTGGCTTTTATCTGGTCCAACACACTGGACCAACTAAATAAAAAAACAAAATGTAGATACATGTGCAGTTATTATCATTTATAAATAAAACTATTGAGGCATTGAGTCTTAGGTGCTGTTTTAGTGTTTAGAAGTCATGAAGTAATACATTTCAGATGCTTTGTTTCATGTTCCTCATTTTTAGAGCTCATTTCCCACATATTTACACGTTTTAAAAGTATAGCAACGACAAGGGTGATCTATACGAGAGGCTGAAAACTATTGTTTTTGGTGCAAGAAACCTTGGATAACATTCGAAGCGAATAAAATAACGCTCGAAAAGTTAACATTTGCCGGTGTGTGTTTATTCAGATGGATCAGAGATGAAGACTTTCTCTGCCTGTCTGAAATACAAACATTTCGTGAACTTTTGACTCCTGGCTAAGCTCTCGTGTGATTCAAAACATCAGTCAGTCTGCATGCAATGTCATTTGGCCATGAAGGCATGCAAGTGCAGCCATAAAACTATACTTTTCTGTGGATACATAAAAAAGGAAGGCCCATTTAAAACAAGCATTTGTATTTTTACTTGAGGAGGCTGTTTTGAGTGTGTGTGTGCGTGTGTGTGTGACACCCCCAAAAAACCCAAACAGTTCACCTTGTAATTGTCACCTCTGTTTCATTTAGTCTCCTTCACCAAATCTCCACAATGCATAGTGAAAATTTGATTTGAGACCTGTTAAAGGTCCAATCTATTATATTTAGTGGCAACCTATGGGTCACTCCACCCCTCCCTTTCAAAGCACTACGGTGGCTGACGTAGGACTAAGATGTCGTTTTCTCTTCTATGCCAAAGTGGATAACATATTTATGAAACGCTTTCTGAGCAGTTTGTCCGTTTAGGGCTACTGTAGAAACAAAATGGTGAATTCCATGTAAGGGGACCCGCGGTGTATGTAGATAGAAATAGCTCAATCAAAGATAATAAAATCATAACAACATTGTTTGAGGTATTTCTACACCTCTGAACACATAGTTATGTATACTAAATTGCATTTCTCTCAATACATTCTCCAAAAATTACACACAGCACCTTAAATTTTAGAGGAATGCGGCTTGAGGGAAAATCGAACTGCAGACGAAATGATAAACTTATTCTGATGTTTTGTCTCCTGGTCCCTTTTCATGTTTATAGGTGTGTTTTACGTATATGTTTGTGTTTTAAATTCACACTAAATGATTATCCAGCAGCAGTAGATGAGTGGGTGGGGTGGAGCAGGGTGATGGAGATGGGTGGAGGTAGGGTGATGTCACTGCTCTTTCGGACCCTGAGACATTAGGAAAGCTGTTGTGTTTTATCCCAGTGGTATTTTATTACAAACATCATTCAGACAAAAACGAAGTCATAATTTTCTTCTGTTCGACACAAAGAGTTTAAACGAATCTCTCTTCTCCATTCAACTACTTTCTAATGGTAGAAAGCCTCCCATTTATTGTGAAGTACACAACAGCACCATAAAAACATTAAAGTGACGCTTTTACAGCGTTCTAGATATTTTTATTACCTTATGAGGTTACATTCACTTTTTTTTTTCCACTGTTGCGAAACACACTGTTGTCAAAAAACTTTGACCCGCCTTTTTCACCAAACTTTGTTCTCCTGCGGCATTAAGAAACACATTTTACATCTTTCACGTGTGACATAAATAAGTGACAGTGCTGATCGCTGTGGTTCAGTGCTCACACATGGGCTGTATAATGCTGGAAACATACTTTTAATGTCTCTTTGTTTTGCTTTAGTTTATCTAAATTTTGTTTAGTCTTGCAATTGCAAGACTTGCGATAATACCACGAGAATTTCACATCGTATTCACTGCCTATTTGTGTGTTTATACGTGTTTGTGTCTGTGTATACATTTGCTTTTTTACCTATATTAAAGTTTTAAGGTTTATCTTACTTTTGTGTGTTTAACTTATGTTGTCTTGGGTTTTGGTTTTCTGGTACAGCTGCTTTGATGCAATGCAAATGATAAAAGCGCTATACATAAAAATACAATTGAACTGAATCTTTGTAAAAAAACAAGATGTGTAATTTCCATGTCATCAAATATTTGATTATCAAACATCAACTAAATTGTTTATATGGTGTTTAAAAGATGGATGGGGTTGACATAATGACATCTAGCTAGTGACCTTGCTACTAGAGGTCATTTTGAATTATTGCAATGCAAGTTTTAAAGCTCTCACACAATCCACACAAAATATTGGAACTGTTGTTTACTTGAATTTATATGTTTTTATGTCATATATATCTGTAATCTTTAGTACAACCTGGGGTGTAACAAATATATGTTTCCTCTGGGCAGCTGGAAAGTAGAAAGACCTATTATTGCAGTTTTAATTCATGGTCATTTTGGACTTGGCAGGAAGATTCTGGACGTTAAAGTATGTTTACATTATACATCAAACACTTGAAAATGTGATTTCTTAAGAAATGACCCCTGTCAGATGTCTGCACTGTGTCATGGTGGTCATTGAATGTGTGATAACTGCTGCAGCTGGTCTCCATGTGTGGGACAGAAAGAGACCTCGGCTTATCGGATCATCTATACATACATACATGTGAGGGGCTTATCTGTTCATTCATCTTACCAAAATATGTTTGGGACGCCACGGCCTGCCTGTCACCTCAAGCATTCTTGTTGTATATCTCTGTTCTTGTATACGTTTTACTTCTGCTTTATACGGTTTGTTCAATATTACACTGTATGATTGTTAATCTGCTCACACTGTTGCCATACTTAGCAGATTCCCATAAAGTCTTGCATGTGCCCTTTTCGTAATAACGTCAACATTTCAGCCAGGCGCGCTGTAACACGAGCCCAGGTAATTTTGAAAGGTTATGTTTATAATGGAAAAATTCAAACAAACACAGGCTCTGCTTTCAATTATGCTGAAAGATCCCCCCCCCAACCAACAAGAGGAAGAGAAGAAAAACATTGGGGTACGTGCAACCTTTGTTTCCCCTTTTGCAATGCACATTTCACAAAAACTGTTCTGAAAACTGTTGAGCGACTGTTATGGCCCCAATTTACTGTACAACCATTGTTCTATACCCATTCTCCTAGCAAGAAGTCAAAATCTCCTGCTTTGAGGAATGCATCTTAAGTGACTCAAAGAACGTGAGGGTTTTGTGGAGGCTGACTTGCAAGGGGCCCGTCTGGAATGCAAAACACCCCCATTTCAGAACACATATGGCTGCTTCCCAGTAAAAAACTAACTTTTGGATTTTCTCAATAAATTTGAGGTAACCCCTTGCACTCACTTTGTTCGAGGACTTTCTACCCTATAGAAATAAATAATCAAAAACAATAATTTAACTATATTTATTATTTCCGATTATTACTTAAGGTTGAATTTACCCAAAAATAGTCAGACACGGAAGGTCGAATCATTTACTTTTTATTAAACATGTCACAAACATTGTAATTTCGAGTCATTTTCCACTATGATAAAACACCTATAAGGGGCCGTTTACACGAGACCGTTTTCAAGTGAAAGCACAAAACAATTTATGCCATATGGCTGTCCGTTTACACGGAAACTGTGTTTTAGGGGACTGATAACGCAAACTTTTGAAAACAGGTTTCAAAGTGAAATTATTGAATAGTTGAAGCATGCGCACAGTTCCATGGCTGATATTTTAGGGTAATTTTTACTTAATATTTCAATGTTGTCATTATTCATGTTAACAAATAGGTAGAATGTACTCATTTTTAAACATTTTACTACAACTAATATCCTTAAGTCAAATCCGTGTTTTATGTGTTGTCTTTTTCACCCCCAGAACCAAATTTTGGGTATATTTTACTTATTTTCTTTAAGTTGTCATTATTACCAAAAAAATAGGTAGTGTGTGTAAGATGCACCCATTCTTATTTATTAAACTTGTTAACTAATATACCTAATATACCTAACACCTAACTGATTTTAATGGATTCTATTTACTACCCCCCAGAATTGTTTTTACAGTGCAGGAAAGGGGGTTAGATCTTGTGTGTGTGTGTGTGTGCGTGCGTGCGTGCGTGTGTGTGTGATATTTGCATGCATGTGCATTTGTAAAAGAAGGGTGTTCCAGACCTCCCTCCGTAAAACAAACCAGAAGAACTGCACATATGTAGATTCTTGTTTCCAGCATTGGATAAACAATTCTAGTCGATGTATGCCTGGCTTGATTCACAGTTTATTTAAATCTCACAGGATTCATATTTATTCGATGAGGTGGCTAATTTGTATGAATTCATATTATATAAAATGTACAAAAGCATTTATTACATTTATATTATTGAGAATTATTTATAAACGGAAGACGCAATACTGAAGCCCCTCCCCTAAACCTAATGGACACATGGGCCGAGGGGAAAACCCCACCAAAACGTACAAATGACATCTTACAAATGTATCCGTATAATTGTTAGGAATTGTGTTGGTGATACTAAGTAGGCCTATCAGGTGAAAGCGCTCTTTCACACTGTCTCATCTTTTTTTTACAACTATTTGAGGGTACAATGAACACAGGCTGACATGTGACCGGTCTTTACAAGTGTGCTGCTATACAGCTGGATAAAATGCCAAAACTAAAACTTCCACTCTCGTGAAAGCAAGATCAGGATCATACTATTGTTCACAAACAATGACTCATATATTCCATTACACATAGAGAAAGAGAGTTTTTAAAAACTGAGTACGAGTACTAATATTTATCTCTGGTACTCGCCGATCGTCTGTACCGATGTACCTTTTCACAACTAATAAAAATAGATTAACTTCTTACGTGCAGTATTTAGTGTATAAAATATTTATTGTTTAGATTTTGAATATCGACCAATATTATAGGCAAAAAATGATCAGTTATCATTATCGGCCATTATAGGTATGTTTTCCCAAACAGGAGTTTAAAACAGTAAGCTATTATTCGTTGAATCATACACAAGTAGAAAAACTGCTAGCAATGCTTGCTCTTAAAGTAATGAAAATACCAAAAACATACAATATACAAGACCTTCTGTGAATATTAGAAAATACATGTGTTTATGTCTGCACGTCAATCGTGTCTCCTAGAAGATTTAATCATAATCGGCCACCTGTGTCATAGATAAACAACATGGTATTTCACAAAGTGTTTAAGAAAGTGATCCTCTTTCATTCTTTTTGTTACTGTTCAAAAACCAAGAAGCATTTGAGGTCAATGTTTATACAATATCAAGGCAACACCCTGGGATGAGGTTACTGCAATAGGCCTACCGAGCTCTCGCATTCCAAGACAATTCTGACTAGATATGCAGGAAATCCTTCCCACAGAGGTCTCCCATCATGACCTGCCTCATCCTTCTTAAACTCCATTGAGATGTTAATGCTAACAGCTGCTGAAACGTCCATTAGCGGCTGTTAATAACCAGTCTCTCACCTCCCACGTGAAGTTGATTACGTACAACCCAATACAATGGCAAAACATTCACAACTACATGTTAATTAAGCTGCATCCCATCTCTAAAATTCAATGGAAAGGTTTGCTGTCCAATGTGAGATAGAAATGTTTATAGTATTGTAAGCCAGCAGGAATGTGTTTCTGGGTGGGAACAGTTGGTGTAATCCGAGCGTACTTCAGCTCATAGTTGGTCTCGGTGGACACATTTCAAGCGGCATTCTACTGAGTCAAGGGCCGTCTTTCCCAAACCTGCTCCTAGAATCCCAAATTTGAGACGTCTTTCAAATTGAACACACCTGGTTCAACTCATCAGCTCATTAGTGGACTCCTCCACGACTTGCAGTGGGTGTGTTAAATAAACGAGACCTCCAAAATGTGCACTACCCGTGGGTTTACTCAAAGACCGATATTGGGTAACCCTGCTCAAGGCTATTGTGCAATCGCCCAGATCTTAAACGGCTTCACCGTTCCATCCAACGGCCAGTACCAGACCGATTCCTCCAGCGGTGTGACAGTCCAGAGCGGTAATAGGGATGTGTGTGCCGAAGACAGTCTGAAACAGGAAGCCTGAGCTAATGATTTGCAGATGGCTGGGATTGCTGCAGCCGCGAGGCCTGAGCTTCGTCACGGTGTATGTTTGTGATTTATACGCCTGTTACTCTGGAAGGGGCCGTGGCAGAGGGTGGGGGGAAGGGGGCCGTGGCGGAGGGTGGGGGTGGGCAGTGAAGTTAAGCCATCTCCCCTTTGGTCATGGTGCGAGTCTCTCAAGTTTACCCGCTTTAAAAGGAGGACGTTCCAATCCCGTTGAGAAAACGAGACGAACGTTGGATCACACTTGGCTCAGTCTTTAAAGATCATATCTATCCCAAACAACATCTGGGCTCTGCGAAATGTACGTGGCTGGATCTAGATTGAACACTAGCATTGGTGTGTTTTCACACCGCTATGGTAAACCTGCCCTTGCTTTCATTCAGGCTGACTCACGGCCCCTCCAGCCTGACATCTGATAGCCGCTAAGCGAAACGTAAACAATCGCCACGGACCCAGAGCACTTCATGTAGGAAACGTAGAAAGCTCGGGCTGCGGTTTGAGAGATCGGGTAAATAAAAAACAGCAACCTTAATTACTCTGCCTCTACAGACAAGGCTTATCACGCATTTTGCCACAACACAGCTGTGAACTTTTGTTCAAGCTACAAGTGGCCTTGAGGGAAATGTTATGCAAAACCTGGTGGTAAACCAAGAAGCAATTTCTCATGTTTCTATATCCTTCCATGGGAATCCTGTTTTAGAAATACAGCGCATTTTCTCTGCAACGGCCAACACCACGGGATTGGTTATCTTACCCATTTGTGACATGCAAGTTGCTCCTCCACCCTATGATTTGCAATACATTAGCTTCATCTGTTCATGATGTACTCCCTTGTATTCGAGGCAGTGTGCTCCGGTGACATAATACTCATTTCAACCCACACCCATCCAAAGTTTTTCTTTGCGAGTCAATAACTTCCATTTGCTCTATATTTTGCAGGCTCAATTCCAGCATGCAGCTCCTCCCTTTCTCCAGACACATTTGAAATTCCCAAGGTCCATCCTCGTCCAAAACTAATAACAAATCCTCCCTGATTTATTTCGCCATTTTCCTGTGGTGTGGCTTGGCCTGTTTGTCACGTTCACTGACTGCTGTCCTCCTCTAGAACCAGACAGACCTCAGAAAACCCCGGGGTGGTGACTCACCAGGACAAATCGCCATGAGCAATCCCAGAGACTAATAACTAAACTATTCAGGAAAGATTTTATTTACACAATATGTTTAGCGACAGTTTTCCACACCAGCCTTTTGGCATGGGATGAAATGCGAATACCGCGAAACACATTTGAGATTAGAAAGGTGTGAATTCAGAACGTTGATTAAAACTTGATGACTGATGTGATCTTACAACCAGGCAACGCTTTGATACCAAAGTTAAAGTCATCAATCAACATATACAGGGTACAGTTTATTTCTCAAAACGTCTCATTTTCAGGATGTTAACAAACACCTGGTTCACCATGAAATACAGGTCAGAATGCAAAAAAAACTGATTGAAGCCAGACCTCTGAATCACACATGGCATGATTTAAACCATACACTCTCATTTCATTCTCAATCACGAGTCCTTTTGGCATCATTGACTGCTTCAACACAAGGAAATGTTTAAGTCTGAATATCTTGTAGTAAATAGATGTTGTTTCAATAAGATGGAGTCATATGCCTGTGGCACTTCCTGTCAAGCTATATTGCAAACAACCACATTACATTTCTGTTGCATCATTCAGTTTTTAATCTTATGGAAAGTGGATGCATGGGTTGGCCATGATTAAACTTCACAGGAGAAATCTTATTTATATTCTCTACAGTTCAACAAACAGTATAATACATACACGTTGTGTATTAATTCACAGATCGCTGACACAAGTCTTACGTTGTAAGACTTGTAAATCTCCTACTTAATGCCAATTTAGATGCAGTGACCTCAACATAATTTATAAAGTATGAAACAAATTTGAATTGACTGAATAAGTTAATAATACATCAAAATATCATTTGCATTTGCGAACAAAAGATGCTAGACTAAAGGGACAGTTCTCCTCCATTCATTATTTACTCACCCTCTTGTCATTGCAAACCTGTATGACTTTCTTTCCTCTGAAGAACACTAAAGAAGATATTTAGAAGAATTTTGGTAACCAAGCAACATTGACACCCATTGACTTCCAATGCATTCTCAAAATATCTTCTTTTTTGTTCCACGGAAGAAATATACAGGTATAAACAGGTTTTGAAGGAGGCACATGAGGTTGAATAAATGATGACAGAATTGTCATTTTTGGGTGAACTATCCTCTTCCTTTAGTCATTTTTTACTATTTGAATTGTGGTCAGAAAACACCACAAAAGATGGGGTCTAGATAAGATCTAGATTTAAATTCCGCATGCCCTTGAGTTTCTTTTAAGTAAACCATTTGGGCATTGCCCCCCTTGATCCAGGAAAAATCTAACGAACCCAAAAGATAAGGGACATTTTAAGAAAAAATGTAATAAATTAAAATCCTGGATTAAATGGAGGGCATATTTTTATTTTACATCTTGTGTCTATTTCCCTGTAGAAGAAGAGCCAGTGTTTTGGGGGTAAATTAGACTTTTGTTTGAACCTCTAACAATATTCCTCCCAATATTGCTTCTATTTGCAAAAAATGAACCCCGGACAAACAGGTCAAAATAACAGAAAAGATTCTCTGTATATTTTTAAGATCTCAAATACTGCAAAGAAAAAAAGTTCATTTTTACTTTTAAGTAATACAGCAGTCATATCCCTACATGTATTTAGGAAAAGTTTAACAATATTTTTGTATGTAATAACCATTTATCACAGTTTTCATGATTTTGTTGTAATTCAACAGACACTAGACTGGAATGGATACAATACATCTAGAAATAAAATTTGCTAAATTTGCGGCTGTACATTTATTTTATATCTCCGTTATCTTCATATATTTGAACAAGTGTGTCATTAGTTTCTATTTTTACACCGTGTCTACACCGGGCACGACACGACACAACAAAAGACATTAGAAATTCATTAGAATCCATTATAAGTTCAAATTTGGTCCACACTGGACCCATCTGGTGTAGACACAGTGTTAAACCATTTTTAAGAGGAACATCGGAGACAACGTTGAAACAAAGCTCTGGTGAGGAGGATCCATTAGCTTATACTTCACCCCTTTCACCTCCATAATAAGGGAGAATTTTTTTTTAATGTGCTATAATTTGAGTAACCTGCAAAAAACTCTTAACAATGCTGAGCAATAAAAGCATAGCTGAGTACCAAGTAGCTAAGTACAGAGAGCACCCTCAATGGTCCACTGCCAGCACTCTGTCAGACTGTACCTCGAATGGACAGCAAGTAATTCAAGGATGTGTATTTATGACCCTCCCAATGAACTACATCAAACCAGGAGATCAGGGCAAATACATCACCCGGCCGCTGCTAACCAGTTACTCTGACCCATAATTCATAAATCTCACAGAAAACAGAGCACCAGAGCCAACCCACAGCAACGCTGTTCAGCACTCCAAACCAGAAGAAAACAGGGCTGGCACAGGGAACGCCTCCCTCGCTGTATTTACAAACACAGCTGCAGCCATGAGACTGCTCATGAGGGTGTGGCACAGAAAAGACGCTTGTAGTCACCAGAACAGTGCTGAAAAGTGGACTTTTGTGAGAATTGAAAAGTGTAAACACTGTTTGAATTCAAACCACAAAGGGTTTTTGTGGTTTTATGCACGCCAGATGCATGTAAACAGACACATGGCATACCGGGCATACCGTGGGGCCGCTGGGAGGGGCGTATGGGGCTGCACACACACAAACACACACACTGAGGTTCGTGCCGTGCCCCTAAACAGCAACAGTGTGTCAAAATGGAGGACATGGCTGACCTTGCTGTAAGTGCGCAAAACTCAATAGTTCTGTATAACATTCATACAAAACAAAACAAACTGCATGTTATGAATTCATGCATCCAAATATCAGCATTGTTGCTGGTTTAACTGTGTTTCTATTCTCTTTTTAAGAACTGTTACAAATCTAAACAAAGCTTTCACTTACGGCAATTTAACACTACAAGTGTACTTTTGCTCAGATTTTTTTTAGTCTGGAGTTGTTCCAGAAAGTCTGCGCAAGTCTGCAGATTCGATCAGTTAGTGCGTTTCTATCTGAAACCGAGTCTGCAAGTGTATGATGTCTAGTTAAAAAAATCCGATTTTAAAAGTCTGGTAGTGTATTCGGGCCATTACTTGAATAAATGCGTCTGACACATTGTTGCGTAGCAAGCTGTGAGGAGTTACGCGTGGGAGGGGAAAGACAGAGAGAAAAGAGTGACGTCGTTACGCTTTAGGGCGGCGTTCTCACGTTTCTGGAAAAAAAGGAGAAGGAAAAAACGCAAAAACTGCTGTGGCGCTACATCTGGAATTCACAGACTCGTGCTTTGAGAATCTATAGCGGGAGCCCCAGCCAACGCAAGCCTGTGTTTTCTTCCTGCTCTCTTTCTCCACTGAAGGATTTTTCTGTCTGTTTCTCTCTCACCTGTAAGTTGGATCACTGCGGAACTTTGCTTTTCCTTTTGCGTTTATGATGGAATATCGCAGAGTGCGTCATTTCAGGAGTCTGCAGCCCGCCGCGTTTGGGCTCGCTGTGATTTTTCACGTGGAGAAGTCCTTTGCTTCGTTACGTTTTGTTCGCAAAGTTTGCCGTATTGTGCAAACTTGTCTTTGTAGGCTTTATTGTTCTTTATAGTCATAGATTTATGCATTTTCATTATTTTTTGTATCGTTCTTGTGGTTTTATTAGCTCTTGCGCGCCTTATAAATCAACTACGCGTATTATATTGTAGTTATTGTTTATTCGTGAACTTTCTGGGGTGGAAATTCGAGATGCATCCACGCACACTTTAGACACAAAAAGGCGGCACCGCCAAAAAAAGCGACCTTCTGACTCAATACATAAAAGCATATATTTCCTGAGAAATACAGACTGGTTCATAAAGAAATGTTTCAATTGTATTGTTTAATGCGCAAAAGGACGAAACGGAGAAAAAAGAACAAACTTTTATAAGTGTTTGGTCTGGTGATGAGTGAGACCGCGACGCGACCTGGTGGCCGGATGTGGAACTGCACACGCACACCCACCAAGTGACGAACAGAACTTGCGACGCTTTGACAACTTTCTCTTTCTGTTCTGTCAGGCGGACCCCAACATGCTGGCCATTCTGTTTGCGACGTTAGTCTTGCATCTGACAGATCTGATCATTCTCTTCATTTCCACCTGCGCTAACGTGAGTATCACATACGTGTTGTAGAGTTTGTGGGTTGACCAGGAATTTTCATAAAGGATGTGTGTATGTCGTGTGGGTGTGTCTGCAAATGTAAACAAACAGGCGTGGAGAATACATGAGACGGTTAGTTATGACCTCTGGTACCGCTGCGCGCAAAGCAATGGGGGATACGCCTGTAAAGGGTCTGGTGATGAAGGTGAGCGAAAGTTTTATTTATACATCCATTAGGATGCATGTTCCTGTTAAACATAAATTGTCAAATAGGAAACCATTTTTGTATTTATTTTTATATTAACTTTTATTATTGTTTTGTAAACAAAGGCAGTAAGCATAAATAATGCTTCAGTGGTTGCTTTTGTTTCTTTCCTGATGTTTTTTTGTCTCTTTCAGAGTGGCTGCAAGCAGTACAGGCTCTTATGGTCCTAGCCACCATCTTCTGCTTGACCTCCTTCATCATCTTCCTCTGCCAGCTCTTCACCCTCGTAAAGGGAGGACGCTTCTTCTTCACGGCTGTGTTCCAGATCCTCGCCAGTGAGTATCGTCTTGCTGGGTTTGTTAGATCACGTCTGGGACGGCGTCTGCGTATTCTTACACTCTTTCTTTCTCTCTCTCTTTCCCGCAGGCTTGTTTGTCATGAGTGGGGCGATCATCTACACAGTGATGAGTCCAAAGTGGGAAAGTGACATTGACAGTTATGGATACGCCTTTGTTCTGGCTTGGCTGGCTTTCCCTCTCACACTCATCAGTGGCTTCATTTACATTGTCCTGAGGAAGAAAGAATGAGAATTCAATCTTCAGGGACTTTTTTGGAAACACTACTCAGCCAACAGACTCTAGCCAAGTGGCTGCCTCCTAGTATTTAGACCTAATGCGGTTAAAGAAAATGACAATTCATGAAGATTAGGTAAAGTGAAGACATTGTGTGTGACACAAATCTGTGTCTCTGGCTGTTGAGCCTATTTATATCAGTTTTCCAAAGCTTTTTGTAAATAGTAATGCCATAACATTTCAATGAAGGCCCTGATTTTTTAAAAGATTGTACTCAAGGGGAGATATAAGAAAAAAATCTCTTTTTTATTGTGTGTTTTAACCCTTTTCAAATATATTGTTTTGTAATGCCGTAATAAAATGTACTCTTAAAGGGATCTTATTGACGTTGACTTGAAATTTCTTAAAGCCATATAACAAATTAAACAAACAGTTTGTTGTGTTCAAATTCTCGGAAACGGTGCTATTTACCATTGTTGAACCAAAACATTTTACAATTATGTATTTTACCTGTGATTATATTACTTTATGAGATGTCTTTTTTAAGAAAAAATAAAACATCTAATTTTTGCCCTGTCTCATATTGCAATACACTTCATAAGAGCACTAAGGCTGTTCAAGGTCCACAGAATTACTAGGAAGGTGATGCACTGTAATACAGACTTTTATCTTGTTATACAAATACCTTTGGTTTGGTTGACAGAAATGTAGCGAAAACCACTCCTGATGCACCGGTGTACCGGTGAGTCATCTTAAATCTGTATCCTGCTGAGGAACAGTGAAAACAAAATGCAAAAAATTTAAGCAAAAAGATACCTGAAAATATAATAGTGATATTTTGGTCACAAGGCAGTCACTATATTGACAACACTGTTTATAATGACTAATGTTCTTTTTAAACCTCTTCAATTCATAATGAATAGTAATTAAATGCAATCTGTAATAATAAAATCTGTTCAGAACTAAAACAAATCTCAATGCATCAATTTATACGTACTTCTATTACTCTCACGGGTGAATTACTTTGTGTTCATTGCAGAAATAACACCACACACATTTACTGAAATATCCAGATTATATGCATCAAGAATTGCGAAAAAGGTTTGGACACATTGTCGCATGGATTATTCCTGTAATGGTCAATGCATGGAATACACACACCCGTCACAATTCAGCGTTCATATATTCGACAGCTAGATGGCGCCATATACTTGTTTACATGCTTGTAACTGTCGCACATGCGTACAGGGACAGTTCACCCAAAAGTCTGAATGAATTCTGTCATCACTCATTTCAAACCTGTATGAGTTTCTTTCTTCTGCAGAACACAAAAGAAGATATTTTATAGAATGCTGGTAACTGAACACAGTGTTCACTTCTACTGTATGGACACAAAACCAATGCAAGTTAATAGAGACAAGTGTTGTTTGGTTCTTTAAAAATATATGTTTTTTAACTGTACCCTTAAATTTGACTCAGATTAAGAAACTCATAATATCATAAAGTATCATATATTCCAATGAGTTAATGTTGCAAAAAAAGTACTATTTATATTAACTTTAATAATTTAATTTATCGTTGGTTTAACAGATATACATTCAAAAGGTTTAAGTCTGTGATCTATTGGATTAGCACAAATATTTTACAATAGGATGAGCAGTGCAACCAAGTTTGCAGAATGGGATTTTGCACATACAATGACAAAAAATGAAAATGTTTTAGGTATTACAATTAGCATTTTTACCAAATTATCAATTACAGCACTCCATGGCAAGATTGCTTGTTTAATTTATTAATAACGATACATTTATTTTATATAGCGCCTTTAAATGTTGCTGTCTCAAAGTGCTTTACAGCCAACATCAGGTAAAACCACAATAAGAACACCTAACAAATATAAAAGCTATACAATAAACAATACAAAATAACATTTATAATCAAGTAAAAGCAATCGTAAAATAAAAAAAAGAGTTTTCTGCCTTTGCTAAAATTTTACAACTTTCCAGTTTCCTTAGCACTTTACAATAGGATCAGTAGTTTACTACATTAGTTAACACATACTAACAATACTTCTAAAGCATTAAATGAAACCATATTGTAAAGTGTTACTTACCCCACTTCTGTGCATTCATTTTTTATGACCTTATCTTCTACAAGTCTTCATACTGTTAATGTATATCAACCATCCTCACTTTCAGGTTAAGCGTATCATTGGTTTAACATGCACTTGTATTTTTAACCAGTCTTCTCAACACAAAACATGCCCTATTAGATGTTTTCAGCAAAGGCAGAGCATGTTGATAACATATTGGCAATGTCAAGAAGACTCTGGGGGCCCATAATGGTCTTACAGCTCCATTTCAAACGTGGTTAACGTAAGAGGCTATTTATCACCCGGTAGGTCATGGGGGTTGAACACCATTTTACTACAGGACATGGAGACATGCATCTGGGAATCAGTGGGGTGTATATTGAAGATGACACTGGTTGTTCAGCAGAGGTTTCTTACAAACTTCTTATCCTAAAATTGGCATTACTGTATGAATTTGCCGATTTTACAGATTTTTTTATTGTGCATTCCAAGTTATTTCAATGCTGCAGTTTGGTTGTTTTGAATAAGTAATAATAACTAAAATAAGCTAACTTACACAATATTATGCAATAAAAACATGATTACACAATACAAACATGTTTTTAAAAAATTAATAAACCAGAGTCATCTGTTTTTGCAAATTAACTCTTCATTTGCACTTAAATTTCATCACCTCTCTTTACATAGACACTTTATTTGCACTGCCTCCTTATACTGTGAGCATTTTATTTTTACTGTCAGATATTTCATAATTCCGTATATATGTTTTCATTATATTCATTGCACAAACTTTTTTCTTGCTATGACTGTTATTTGTTTGCACTGTATATTTCCTGTTGGATTTACCTTACTTTATATCCTATATTCTTTATTTTATTGGTGTTTTTCTTGTGAGTAGTAAACAAAGACCCTCATTGTACCAAATATATGACAATAAGGACTGTGAAATTAAGAAAATGTGCTTCAGAAAGTTCTTCACAAGATCCCATAGAAGGATATTTTGGTTCCCCAATGAACCATCTAGTCAAAGCTTCTTATAAGAACCTTTCCTTTCATCTTTATTGTCTGTAGAAAAAAGTTTTTGCTATAAAGAATCTTTTGTGCAATCTTTTAGAGCGGTTCTCAACAGAACAATTCAGGCAAAAACTGCTGTTCTTTGGCAAACAGTTCTGGGGCACTTTTGAATACCATTGACATTTTTCCTAATATGGAAAGATCTGTTTGGGTACAAGCATTCGATCAAATATCTTCCTCTCTGTTCATCAGAACAAACACATTTAAACAGATCTGCAACAACTCGAGGGTGTGTAAATGAAGAAGATGTATTTTTAATTTTGGGGCGAACTGTCCTTTTAAGTTATTAAAATCAATTTAAATTGTATAAACTACTTTAACTTTAAATTATACTGTATAACCAATAAACATCAAGAAATTAAAATAAATAATCACTCTTATAAATCATCTCTCTGCTATATGCATGTATTTTGAAATATTAAAAACAAGCCAATGCCATATCCAAATTACATGCATGCGTATTTCAATAATCTTGCAGTTATAACACATACCGCACTTAGTCTATTATTAAAATAAAAAGTGATTGTGACTTGTGGCCTTTGAGCTTTCCTCACTCTCGTAATGGTTAGAAAGGTAATAAGAGCACCCCAATGTTAACAACTTGAAGTCGCACTGCACTTTTCATCATGTTCTTAGCAAACATCTTGACTCGCAGTTCAAGTAGAACAGAACTCTGAAGGACCCAATGTGTTCTTTCTTCTCCTGTGAACCCTCCTCTTTGATCCACAATGGCCCCGTCCACTGAGAGAACCTGAAAAGAACATCTCCGGTCAGCCGGGGACCCTCCCCACCCCGCCCCTCTTTCAGTTTAAGGCCTTTTCATCCCATGCGTCCATCTCCAGCAACAAAAGCAGTCCATTTAGATCTAAGTAAATGATAGAAAACGGGGAAACCGAGTATATTCAGGCCAGATTTCATCATGCCCATAAATCTCAGACAAATCAAAGCCCTGCCCCTCCTCAGACTTTTTGTCTTGCTAATACACATTAGGGTGCGGCTGGCTGGTTGCTTTGACCACCGCTGCAATGGAAATCGAGAGGCGTTGCGGATGCACAACCAGGCGACTCATGTGAACTCTGACCCCACCACTTAAACCACAACCGGTGTGAGAAAAAAACCCTCCCTTGCCTCAACTTCCAGTTCTTAACTTCTCAGAATGGAGATGAAGAAAGTCTTCAGCAAACCGAAGATCTCACGTTCACACCAACAGCGGGATAACGGCGCGGCAGCCGGAGAGGATCGGAATGCATTTCATTGAGAGCGTGGAGAAGAGGCTTTTTCAGAGGCGCTAAATAACCCATCTTGCAGATCCTCACGTTCTTTTCTTCTCTGTGACCCCTTCGCCTTCCGATTCACTTCATGAGTTAAGCAGAGTTGAAAGAGGACAAAGCATTCCTCTGCAGTAAGCTAAACGGAGTGATCTGAAGAATGTTTCTTGCAAGCGTGTTCTTTAGCTTTATGACTTTCAAAAGCTCACAGAAGCTTTTTGTTATGAGGACACACCACCGCAAGCTCGTCCTTGAAAGATCTAGAAACATAAACTGGGGTTTGAGCCACAGTTATGGAGGATGCTTGGCGTTCACAGTTATTGACTCAGGAAAAAACAAAAGCAATCTGACTTTCCTAAAAATAGAATCAGAAGTTACAATGGTTATAATAGGAATGTGTTGGCTTTGGTTATATGGCAGGTTGGAATCAACAAAGAACCTCTCAGCAACCCATCTACATTCACACCACACGCTTATTCTTAGGTGGAATTTCCAATCTTCAGGAGTGAAAACAGCACCATACATTGCGTTGCTTGTGCACGAGCACAGGAGTTGAACCCAGAGAAATGAACGCAGATCTCCTACCAGCTGTCAGTTTTAATCCTCTGGTTGCGGGTGGTTCGGTGCGGGCTGCTTTTCTGTGTCATAAGATTATAATTATGGATCTCCGTGTCTCTCTCATTTTCTCTCATCATGTTCTAACTGAAAGTGGCAGGCTGGATTTCAAGCCCCGGAGGTAAAAGACATACATTTAATTAGGGGGTTTGTCACATTTTAGCTGCATTAAACATGTGCTCATTTAAAGTCCCACAAAAATGTCTTTTCAACAGGCCTGTGCAACATTCTTACACTACATGTCCAGAGAATTGGTCGTACATATGTAACGGAGGCCAGCGAGAGAGAGCTGTGCAAGGTAAACCACACTGCCCGACCGACAGAGATGCTCTAGCGACAAACGCTGCAGGCTGTGGTCTTTAGCCTCCTCGTTAGGGCGCCAGTCTCCCATCCGGACCAACGACGGTTCGAGGCGAGTAGGACCGGTAACACATCCAGACATAATTGAAATGATATGTGAACCAGGACCACAGAACCAGTCGTAAGGGTCAGTTGAACAAATATGCTTTCCATTGATGTAGAGCTTGTTAGGATAGGACAATATTTTGCCAAGATACAACTATTTAAAACTCTGGAATCTGAGGGTGCAAAAAATCGAAATATTGAGAAAATCGCCTTTGGATTGTTAATCAGAGATGCGGTAGCGGGCCGTAGCTAAGAAGAAACAAGTTTGTTTTAACGCTCGCTATTGGATGACCACTGTAATGATGTTGTGGAGAGTAGATGAACTCTAAAGCAAAAATTCTAAGCTTTATATGGATACCAAATAAAACATCAAGTGAAGTTTGTAGGCGTGTTTCTGGACATTTCTTTTGAGCTATTTTGCTCACAAAAGTTTTGATTGAGTTACGGTAGGAAATTTACAAGATATCTTCATGGAACATGATCTTAATATCCTAAGGAATCTTTGGCAAAAATCGATAGTTTTGACCCATACAATGGATTTTTAGGTTTGTTGCTACAAAAGTCAAGAAAGCTGTGAACATGTAAAGGCACCATATGTACGATTTAGAATTTGTTGAGATATAAACACTGGCATTGAAATTATTTCATGTTATATATTTTATTGGTGCCTCATTCGTGTAGTTGGAACTGACAAAGTGACAAATGTTTTTTATTAATTGAAAGGAATTAAAAATTGTATAAAAAGATAATAATAAAAATGTTATCATTCCATTAGATCGACATTATATCACAGTTTTGTTGCCCTTCAGTAATGCCCACACAAACTTACTACCTGTTCAACATTTGGTTTATTGAGTGGTGGTCCCCCTACGTGTGTTCGACATGCAGCACAGAGCAGACCAGTCGGTGTATGGCATCGAAGTATTGCAAGATCGTTTTGAAAGCAGCACTCTTATAAATTTTTGAAATCATAACCAGCAAATCTGCACACATCTTATTAGTCATTTGTTGGTATGTTTACCAAGGAGCTCTGTTTTTTGTGCATTGTTTTGTGGGTGCTTACTGTCCCGATGAAATTTGTCTAGATATTACATCTTGTGTCTCTTCGTCTATGTGGGTCTGACTGTAATTCCGCAATTTAATTATTTTTCAGTTGCAACACAGTGACTAAAGGGCAGCCCAGACTCAGTGTGACCTCTCTGAGTAGGTTTAACCCCGTTGACCTCTTTACCTAAATGTGTTAGTGTCAGAATACTCCAGGTTTGAGTTCAAGAGGGCTTGCTGAAATGGCTTTGTTTGCTTGGCCCCTTTGGACCCTCTCCTTCCATGAGTAATGAACAGGGGCCCGTGGATCTAGTTCAGGCATTAGATAAATGAGACCAGGCATTACTCCTTGAGTAAACATTTTAGTTCGAGTGACTGATGAGAACTTTGACGAAAATGGCACAGACAGATTAATCTCCTGACCAAAGACTTCACCCAGAGAACACAGACGGAGACACTGAGGATACTCTACCATCCCAAATCAATTGGTTTACCCTATCCACCATTAGGATCCACAAGTGTCACCTCTGCTTAGACAGCCTGGAAGAGTATCTATCCAAATGAGATCGTATCTGAGATCAGCACATGCTGAGGATACAAGATTTCTTAGTTGTGCTTCCCATTAGCTTTAAATGAATGAGTCTCAAGCCCAGTGTTGTTCATAAATCATGTAACTAAACATCAAATTATACTTTGGGGGGTAATAAAAGACATGGATAGACCAATGCTTCACACATATTCCCATAGTTCTCCTACTGTATCGGACAGGTCCGTTTGGATTCTGCCAATCATCTTAAACCTTTAAAAGCCTAGAAATGTGAGCTAATGAATCACTAAGGAAACCAAGTGACAGGCTTTAGGGAGTAAAGAGGTTTGTGTATAGATGATAACATTGTTACATTTGACCTCCTAGCATCAGTGTTTACATTTTCTTCACTTCGAGGCTTGTCCCAGTATGTATCTGTCTCTGGTTCCTTGAGGAGAACCCCCTGAGATTATCAGACTTGTGATGCAATTCTCAAGCTGTTAATGATGACACCATATTGAGTATTACACTAATACACACTAATACACAACAGCATTGTTGTTATGACTTTGGTTTTCAAGATCAGAACTTGCAGTTATCTTCTTATATACTTCATTTTATCCAAAGTGACGAACTGAACATGGAAGGGGTACGTTTTTATTAGTTGTGATCTGTGTTTGTGTTGAACCCAAAATCTTGGTTAAAGAAAGACACCATTAAGAAGGTCTTATAAGATTTAATGGAGAATATTTTTATATAACGATATTACAAAATCAAAATACAACGCTGCGATAGTCACAGTGATCAAATCGAATTCAGGTTGCCACGAGTGTACTGTCGCTATATAACGATGCACTAACCATGGGGCTGTCAGCACTTGCTTCAAAAGCTAACATTTTTATGAGAACAAACAATTTAGAGGGCCGTTAGGCTTGCACAGCATCTCTACTGTTTTCACAGGACTTACTAGACTGGCATCTTAACTGTCATAGTCATAATTAAATAGAGACAGAAAGCATGTTTGATTCCAGTGCATTACTTGCTTACATAAGTCATTGCTTACATTGGTGCTCATTCCTTTTCATTGACAGTTGAGGCTCCTTTGTTCTTTCTGTGAGTTGTTCAATGGCACGTTTGCTTGGCTGCATTCGGGCATCAATGTCACCATGGTTGCAAGTATGTACTAAAGTATGTGCAGTGTTTTCATAGACTTTCACATTTTAACCACTCAGCACCTCATCACATTGTTATGAAGAGAGCCTTCAGTAACCACTACCAATTATATGGATACTTCACCCCACAATTCATCTTGGTTCCTCATTTACCCAGCCTCATATCAATGCAAGCTTTATGTCTTTCTTTCTTTTGTAGAACACAAAAAAGACAAATTATTTGAAGAACTTTAAAAACCAAACGACACTGGTTCCCAATGACTTCCATTGAATGAACACAACACCTTTCTCAAAATATCTTCTCCTGGTTTAACATCTGCTGAAGGATCAAATGTGCGTTCATGCCTTGTGCAGCGTTAATTTGTTATTGAATTTTCAGTTCCTCGTGTCTCAATTTGCAGTCCTTCCAGCACTTTCAGCACACTTCTTCTGACACTTTCAGTGATAAACTAAGATTGGTAGCCGGGACAAATAACTGCATGTAAGGGCATCAATGCTGGAATTGAAATTATCATCAAAGGCTCTCTCAGACTGTTAAGTCCAGGAGAGCTGTGAGATACCACTCAAGGGCAAGACATTATTACAGATTCCTATTTCCCATGGGCGCAAAGAGTGCCATAAATCTGCTTACTTTGTGCAGCTTTACCCTTGCCAATAAACACACAGACATAATGCAATACAATCTATCTAATAAACCATAAAATCTAAACTTTCATTTAAGGAGCAGGAAAACATTCTCATTTCAACATGTAATATACCAGAGCCTCCCACCTATGTCATAAATCGTTTTTTGTCATCTCAGTTTCTAACAGGATACTCACAGAACATCTACAGTTAACCTTTTTATGTATATTGGACACAAAATGGAATGAAATGAAATCATCTGCTACAATCTGATTGGCTCGTTTTGGAGTTAGGGCACACAAGGACCGGTTTAGGAGGGTAGGGTGTTTCCCACCCAGATTTTCTTGGATCCAGATGACAATTAAAATAATGAAATACGTTTTATTTGTATTATCTATTAGAAAACTAACTGTCAATGTAATCACAAAAAACATTTACAATTATGCATGTAATGAAAGTAAACTACGACAAGTAAAACTAAGTGTAAAGAAGAATTGTATACATATTTTTCAAACTTTGGTCATTGACTTGATCCCTTAACATGTCAGTCAGAATGTTCTTTCTGACCTTATCTCATTAAACCTACACTAATACTCATTAAACCTAGACCTGCCAAACTTCAGACACATGCTTACTTTTGCCACCCTCTTTCTCTCTCCTATCTGAAGATTACGTTTCCAAGGTCTTTTAGGCTATCCTGGAGAGGTGAGGTCTCTGAGTCCCAACATCTCAATACAGGGGTGCCACAGGGCTCAGTGCTTGGATCGCAGCATTTTTCCATGTACATGACATTCCCATCGGAAACTAGGCTTTTCCTTTCACTGCTATGCGGATGATATAAAACTCCACTTGTCATTTCAGCTTGACGATCCGACTGTTTCTGCACACATCTCAGGATGCCTGAGTTTCATTTCACTCAGGATGAAGGACCATCACCTGCAGCTGAACCTTGAAAAAACAGAACTGCTTGTTATCCTGACCAACCCAAAGATTCATCAAAACCTCTCTCTTCAGCTAGGTTTATCAACAATTACACCTCCCAGAATGAACAGAAACCTGGGAGTGGTAATCGATGATCAGCTAACCTTCACATATCATGTTGCCAGCACCACCCGGCCCCGAAGATTCATCCTCTACAACATTGGGAAAAGTTTACTGCACTTATGCTTTTTGATGTCCTATGTTGTTCCACTTGCTCTATTGTTTACCTCATTTGTAATTCACTTTGACGTCTGCTAAATGACAAAATTTTAAATGTTAAAATTTTCCTCCCAACCAAGATCCCTATTACTCAGGCAGACACTGTATGCATGCAAACCTTCCCCATGGTTAAGTGTTAATGAATGTGAAAAACTCTAGCACTATAGGCACTATATATTCTTGAAGTGTTTGTCATGTTATACTGTGCTCAGAAAAGCTTCATATAGCCTTATGAATCGTGATTACAAGAATTCACTTTATTTTTAGTCAGTGGAAGTGCTTTTACAACTGCGTGATGTGAGTTTTTGTGCACATTCCAAGAGTTTTAGCTTCAGTACATTACATTGCAATGGCATTTTTGAATTCATTCTTCAAATCAGCCAGTTACACAAAATATCTTCCTGCAATGTATCACATTATTGGCAGTGCAATGACAATGTGTTCTTTCTGGAGGTGGGTTTGTAAATCTCTGGGGGACTGGGGGATTGTGCTGCTGATCAGGGGGAGGTTAGCTGCAGGGAGATGTTAAAACAAAGTACAAAAACTTTGTGAACACTTTGTGATTTTATGTCATAAAACTTATAATTTACATTTTTGATTTACGTTTATTAAAGTAGATGTTTACCACTGATCAAAATTTTCAGCACACTCGTACAAGCATAAAATAAAATATAATATATAAACATTATAGCATAATTACATTGAGATTTTGAGAGATGTTGCATGGCTTATTAAGCTTATAGGTGATGGACAAGAAAAAAAGAAACAGAACCAAGAGTGCCAAGAGCAAACATGACAGAAATCAAACTCTACCTCTTGGGTTAAAGTCTGCCAGTCAAGAAACTGGCATTTAGATAAATGGAAATGTTGACCGATGGTTATTTCCAGTTATTATGGTAACGAAACGTTTATTTTAGTCCTTTGAAAAGAGTTTCAGGCTGTCTACTGTATAAAATTATTACATATGTTCAACAATTGCATACAGCAATTTTTAAAAAGCTGGCTTTGATCTCATAGTTTTTGCAATTTGCCTGTGAATAATGTACAAATTGCTGTGCCTTCCTGTGGATTCAGACGTCATCTTTTCAGTTGTAAGCAGTCCTGTGTCTTGAGCAGAAGCATATCAGACCTACTATTCTCATCAGACAGAAACAAGAAAAAGAATTGTACATCCTGTCAAGCATTAACTCCTCCAGAAGTTATTCAGCTATGAATGTGTAAATTCGTATTAATTTAAATGTCACTTTGGAAGCTTGAAGTGCATTTCCCAAGGAACCGATTTTCATTCAAGAAAGTACTGTATTGTTTTAAGCTTAAAAAAGCACTGCTGTAATTCAAGTGAAATAAATGCCACTGGAAATGTAGAGAAAACTCTTCCAAATTTTACTTAATATTGTGCTTAAATACAGCAACAAATCACAAGATTTGTAAGAAAAATATATATTTTATTACTCACCATGCACATTGGGAGATGTTTCTTCTATGAAAATTCTTTGGTACTACAGAGGGGCCTCACAAAACAGGCTAAACTTTTGGATTCAGAGAGAGTTTATTTTGGCAGACAGATGTAACTCTGAGGTATAGAAATTGAATAGGGAATGAATGGCCAAGTTTCGCCAGAAGATTTCATTTTCCAAAAAGTGATTCATCAACTATTACATAAAGGTATGCACTTGAAGCCACATATACACATAAACGAATGTGTACCTAGTCTGAGACTCAACTGTTCAAAAATGTTGAACATCGGTACATTTGAGAAAATCAGTGCTTTAAACCAACAGAAAACAGGATATAAAGATGGCTATTGAAGTATGACAACTCCTTTGATTTACATTTAAAAATGAATGTATCAGTTTGAAGATGAGAGATATCACATATACTACTTAAATGTCATGGATGATGTACAGTAGGCCTCTTCAATTCATTCAAAGACTTTTTTCTGCGTATAGTGTGGGGTGACATTTTGCAGAGAGGTTAGCGATGCTAGCACACTACTGTTTTTACTAGACAATTTCCCTGCAGTGATTTATGAACACTTAAACAGGCTGTGGCCAACAAGAATGTTCTTTATGTGGACTGCTACCTCCTTAACTTCATTGGTCCCAGTACACTGCTTGCAAACTACTGAGCTGCTCAGCACATTTGTGATTTTCTCTTTAGAATAATTGTTTAAACGGTTCATATCCAAATACCAAAGGTGAATCTTTATTTAAGTGCCTTAGAAACTGTTACTCCAAAGAAACACTTAACTTGTAAACCTACGTTTACATTTATTTCAATTACATTTAGCCATTGGAAACTGTTGAAGCAGTGATACGGGATCTACAATTCTATACAGATGTTTTGCGTGTTCTCCGGCCTTAAAACCAATGACATTAGCATTGCAAGTGCCAGAGTTCAGGTCCTCAATCCTGATTAGTTATAGCCAAAGGTGTAACTAAAGTTTAAAAACAGAACATAAAAAATTACTTATATTATATTTTTATTAAAAAAGCAGTAAGGGACTCAACACTGTTATATTGTAAATAGTCACGGTTGACTATAATAACCTTAAAGTTAAAATGAACCCCCCTTTTCTTTTCTATTTTGTGTTAACTCAATAATTGTACAGTATGGATAACACGATGAAGTATTCACAATATGATTAAAATATGCTATAAAAAGGTAAATATTGACTCATGTTGACTTTGACATTAAAATGGTGTAAGGCTGATACAATTATCCATGTTAGTTCATGGTGAATGAACTAATGTTAAGAGGTATAATAGTTTGAATTATAAAAAACACAGTAGTTAATGCTGAAATGATCATGAACTAACATTAATAAATAATGTATTGTTAATTTTTGAGTTCATGTTAGCTGATGCATTCACTGCTTGTTAACAAATACAACCTTATTGTAAAGTCTTACCGAAAAGACAACAACATGCTTGTACATCAAAATTCAAAGTCTTTATACTTTATGAGTTCATCATGGTTTCCACTAGATCTTGTCTTAAGCTTCACAAGAAATGGGAATGTTTTTTGATTATTTGATTAACATGTCAGTGAGATATCATGAACTTTAAAGAACAGTGCTGGAGTAACAGAACCACTAGAATATGAGAATGTCCTCTTGTTGTAGGAGATTGTGGACGGCTGGCAGAGGAATTCGGGGATTTGCAGGTGATTGGGTGCCGTGGAGAACTTGGAAGACTTGAATGGCAGGTACGGTTTGGTGAACTTTGAAAAACTCTGAAGTCTTGGAAATGCTTGGAAGGTTCGGAAGGCTCGGAAACGCTAGGAAGGCTCGGAAACGCTCGGAAGGCTCGGAAACGCTCGGAAGGCTCGGAAACGCTCGGAAGGCTCGGAAACGCTCGGAAGGCTCGGAAACGCTAGGAAGGCTCGGAAACGCTCTGAGGGCTCGGAAACGCTCTGAGGGCTCGGAAACGCTCGGAAGGCTCGGAAACGCTAGGAAGGCTCGGAAACGCTCGGAAGGCTCGGAAACGCTAGGAAGGCTCGGAAACGCTAGGAAGGCTCGGAAACGCTAGGAAGGCTCGGAAACGCTCGGAAGGCTCGGAAACGCTAGGAAGGCTCGGAAACGCTCTGAGGGCTCGGAAACGCTCTGAGGGCTCGGAAACGCTCGGAAGGCTCGGAAACGCTAGGAAGGCTCGGAAACGCTCGGAAGGCTCGGAAACGCTAGGAAGGCTCGGAAACGCTAGGAAGGCTCGGAAACGCTAGGAAGGCTCGGAAACGCTCGGATGGCTCGGAAACGCTCGAAAGGCTCGGAAACGTTCGGAAACGCTCGGAAGGCTCGGAAACGCTAGGAAGGCTCGGAAACGCTCGGAGGGCTCGGAAACGCTAGGAAGGCTCGGAAATGCTCGGAGGGCTCGGAAACGCTCGGAGGGCTCGGAAACGCTCGGAAGGCTCGGAAACGCTCGGAAGGCTCGGAAACGCTAGGAAGGCTCGGAAACGCTCGGAAGGCTCGGAAACGCTCGGAGGGCTCGGAAACGCCGGAAACGCTCGGTAGGCTCGGAAACGCTCGGAAGTCTCGGAAACGCTCGGAAACGCTAGGAAGGCTCGGAAACGCTCGGAAGGCTCATAAACACTCGGAAGGCAGGTAGTCCAACAGGTAGGTTGCATTTTGAGAGTCTGTTTGTATTCGAGACCAGACCAGACATTGACTGTGAGTGTGAGTCAGTCTTTTAAAGCGTGGCTGATGATGTGCAGGTGATAATGATTAGCATTGAACGTGAGCAGGGTGCAGGGGTGGTGAGAGAACCTGGTGTCTCCGTGACAGCTGGCACATGAGGACAAATATTATCCAGAGACTTAAAGGAGAACAAATGAAAGTATAGATTTCATCTGTGTGTGTTTCATGTGACATGTCTTGACATTAAAGCAGATCTAAGTATTCTCAGAATTCTCAATGCTGTCTTTTCTCGCTGTTACTGAATAAACATGTATATTTCTAAGTGTGCAAATATAAACCCTATAAACATGGTAACACTTGAGATAACGTGAGTGAAAAATGTTGAGTTGGGTTGTCTTCTAAACCAGCTGGCGAATTTTCCCAATGGAAACTATGCTTGTGGGTTCATGTAGAATTTGGAAATGTAAGTGAAATTGTGGTTTCAAAGAAACCAAAGTGGAGAGGCGTTTTTTAAAATAATTCTGGGATCATTATGGAGGTCTTAGATGTGGAGTGAACTCAGGCAGACTTGGCTCTTGATAGAAAAGCCAAGGATAAAAAGGAGGCTGCTCCTTCCAACACATACTGTAGCTGAATTAAATAGGTTTCGAAAGGGCACAATGAGAAATTTGAGAAAATGTTGGGGGATGTAGTCAAAACTGCTTGTTTGAATGTGTACAACCTGTTTAAGACTGCTAACATCTTACTTGGCTAAAATGTTGTATATTTCCAGGTTTCCGGGTAATTCATTAGATTGTGAAATTCATCTGTACAACTCTTACCTCAATCATTTACGCAACAGAACCCCTTTAGATCTCCCTTCAATAAAGAACCAGGAGAACAGAGTGTTGCCACGGTGACAGGGAGTGACATGCCCAGTCAAAAAACCACGGAAACATTAGGAATTCTGCAAAGTAGGTCTGTAACGAATCAGGACGCCAAGGTTCCTGGCAAAACAGAGGACAGGAGGAGTTTGAGCAGAAACAACCTGAGAAAGACTTCTGGTTCAATCAATTTTATAAAGATGTTGGGATTAAGTGTGAAAAAAAGACAGGGTGGATGGTGGTAACAGTGTAGGTGAAAACAGACGTAATTTCTTTGTATTTTGACAGTGATACATCAATGCCTTGACACTTCGTAGCGTGCAGCTGGCACTACTATAACCTTTTCACTTACGTTACACTCTGAAGAAGTGTACAGATGGTTATTACATTCAATAACAGAGCTTTTCATTAGGAAACCCATCAGTGGGACATCAATTGATCACAATCCTGACTGCATATTATATCATATCATTCATAATAAGTGGTCTCTTATGAAACAAATCGTTAACCGTGACCTCAGTTGTGTAAGTAACTAGATTTGAGATTCGAAAGTCGTGTGGATGGGACGTCTTGGGAAATATGCTGCAATGCCACTACTTTAATTTCTGTTTCATCCCATGAGTACAAAAGTAATTATTCAATTAATTGCATTATCAGAAAAAAAATCCCAGAAAGCCTAGAAACGTCAAAAACATCAGCAGTTTCAGGCATAAACACTTAAAATATAGCATCAACCCAAGTCGGTTCACTTGGAAGTCAACTGGTAATGCTGAGAGCTTAAATGCAAAGGCCGAGGGGTGGAATCCAAGGGTACAAATTAAATAAACATAATCCAGGAAAGGAAGTCTATGGATATGGTTATGTTTGCAGCATTTAATGTATATTGGTCCATTTTCAGGTGATGCTGCATATCGAAATGAATTAGAATTAAACTAAATCAATTTTTCTTGAATAGTTTTGCATTTAAAACATGCTTATAGTCAGCAATGAAAGGATTTTATTTCATAACGCGGAAAGCCAAACCCACTCTCCGACTCAGATTAGGGCCTCTCTGAGAAACATATGTAATATTATTTAATCTCATTTGCCAAAGCCTAAAGCTGACTACTGTTGCATGACTGGTATTAGGAAAGTCAAGTGCTTTTCGCAGCATTCAGGGGCTTGAAGAGTTTTAAGGCTGCTGAAACAAAAGGGATTAACATCTCCCGGATGTTGCTCCTAATCAGGTCCTGTCATATGTTCACTACCAAGCCTTTTACTGTCATGTTCTAATTTGTTGGAAAAGTTTAAAATGGGGGTTTTCACAAGCATTTAGACACAGAAAATACAATTTTAAACAGGAGTTTTGAAACAATCAATCAATTGAATGCTCTAGAGCAGGACTTATTCTTTATTGAATTAACTATAATTTCTGAATATAAAAAAAAAATGTAAGGTCCATGGTTTCGAATTTAGCCGTAACTTTTATATAAAATCTGGTCCTTGGAAAGTAATGACTCCGAGGATGGATAAGCATCTACATTTTAAGAGATTTGTGCCCATGCTGCATTATTTGTGAGCTTTATATGCACTGATGGCGTCTAACGTCCCCGCCAAAGGAAGTAGTCACTTTTAGCAACTTGTTAGTAAGCGCCGTTTTTAAGACACAATAGGGCTTTAAAAAATTATCATAATTGGTGTGTTTTATATATTGGAAAAATGATATCACTCCACCGACCCCTGTAAAACTCATCCCGTCCGAAAAGGGTCCGAAAAGGGTCACAGAAGATGCATTTGATCAGATAGCCGTTATAAAATATGTCTGTGCATTTATGACAATGGAAACATGCACATTTAGACATGTGCCATCCTGTAATATACGGAGACATTTTCAGAACAGTGTTTTTGGTCTTTTGGGGTTATTTTATTGACTCTAACAGCAGCAGGGATTGTCTGCTCGCTCAATTTGGATTGTCAGGTGTCTGGTTTGTGTTTTTCTTACCTGTCAAACAACAGCAGCTTAGCACATCAGCCTGCGGGTATCTGAACAAACAACAATCCCCCAGCTGGGAAAAAAGCATTTACAGCCTGTTTCCAGCCCCTCCCTGTATCACTGCTGAGAGGTCGCTTCTTAACAAACTCTGACTGGCATCCCGCTACCACCCGCTGCCTCTTTAATGACCTGCTAACAACTAAATGAGGGCAATTTGTAAGCATGTAAAAATTGCTCGATAATAGATAAGGTAATCATTGCTTGTTATCACGAAAAAGCGAATGAATGAGGACAAAAAAAGAATTCTTGTTGTACCAGGAGCCCAAGGGAAATGTCCTTGAGTGATCTCTTGTGACCTAGCAGTGCTAACAACTACAGATTGCGGTTAATTCCAGATAACGGTTTAGCAGGATGAAATAGTGGTTATTCACGTGTCGTCACTTTAACACGTCAACACCCCAAAACCCGTCCACTTGGGTGGTAAAACACTCAGCAAAATGAATGGTTACAATATCAGGAAACGCAATTCCATGAAACATTTGAGTGTCCAAGAACACCTGATTCCTTTGTAAGTCGTGAGGACGAAGGACCACCGTCGAGTCCAACTGCTTGTAATTTCAGCAAATAAATGTGTGTTTCTTTGTTTCTCCTTTTGAAAACTGCTGAATGTTTTACCACTCAAAACGCCATCCCGGCGTGTTCATGAGGGAAAGTGACGGCAAACAAAAAAATCTATTGATGGTGACCTTGTAGCAAGACTCATTTGACTCCTTGAATTACACAGTTGTGTTCTGTTTAGTCTTGAATGTTATCTTGCCCTTTACAATCTGTGACAAAAGATGTGGACAGTAAAATGTGAAAACCTGCTAATGTTCCCTATATAAGATGAATTATATGCCCAACGTATGTGGAAACTTGCATTCACCATGTCCTTCCATTTTGTCCTGAATAAAAAAAAATAGATTTAGATACAACCACATGGAGTACATTGGTTCGCTACAAAGCTAAAAAAAGGATTACCGAGTTTGGTTTACTTGGTTAACTTTTTGTAAAACAAAAAGACAATTTTGTTTAAAAGTGTGCGAGACCAATGAGGATCATTTGTTTTATTTAGTTTGAGATTGTCTTTAGCAAATACATAATTCCTAAAACATAGATCATGTACATACAAATGTGAAAATGTCCTGAAAATCTTGACTTCTAAGATAAGCAAAATATCTGATAAGCAAAATAATTTTGTAATTAATGAATGTTGCTGTAAAGTGTTACCCACCTACAGAAATATGTTCTGAATATGCTAAGCATATACCAACTTTTTTTTGTCTCACCCAGCGCTACTTTCAATCTAACATGTATACGGTATCTTTCATATGTAATATACTGTATATCAATGCAATCTGATGTGAATTCGGCTACCTATTTCACGAGGTAGCTCATTCGGGTGAATCTCAATCGTATATTTTGTTATGATTTGACTTTGCCCTGTGACGTTAGGCTTAGGGGCGGGGTTAAGGTGGGCGATTATCGTTGTTTTGCCACCACAAATTTGTGTGTTTCAGCTAAATTAGCTTTTTCGGCTCTGATTTTAGGGTTTGGGGTGGGGTAAGGCGTTGGTTAGCCATCTCCTTTAATATGTGAACCTACCTTTAATATTATAGAGCTGTACAGTATATACACATGCACTCTGTGTATTTAAAGTCGTGCTGAGTGACACGAAAACTTTTTGGGCCGACCGGCCCGAAAAAAAGGGAGAAATTTGTTCCCATGATCACGTATCAATGGCCACTAAATTTGAACTGCCTTGAGACTGTCTTGCATATACAGTATGCATATAGATGAAGCTAACAGATAGCACGATGTGGAAAAAAATAGGTTTATTTTCTCACTGCACAGAAATACTTGTGTCCAGCTCCACTGAAGTTGAAAAAAGTACATTTTGCACTAATTTTATCCCATTCATTATAAAAAACAAATGACAGACGTTTGTGCCTGATACAAAATACCAGTACATAAGGGCTGAATAAAACTCAACCACTGATGTATGAAAAATAAACACGACTAGAGAAGTCCCTTGTTATTGTAATTTTTGTAAGGTATAAACTGATTTAACAAAACACACATATCCATACTGAAAAGGCCCTCGGTTTTATACATCAATACGAAAGACATATTTTTTTGTAACTGCATTGCAGGAACACATGAAAGCTTTTCCTCATTTTATCTTCTAATGGGACCTCATATTCCTATGATCAACACGTACAATCATCCATCAGAATTACAAATACAGAGGTACAGAGTTTTAAGAACTGCTGTAATATAATTACAATTACAGACATGTTTTTCAAAAACCTCTGTGTGTAATGCTAAAGTCGAGCTTTATATTGCCTTTAATGATGTTAAAAGTACAGCTGGTGTCATAAAGATCAGTGCCAGGGCATTTTTCTGCCATAATTGACATGATGCATTGCTTAATGTTCATTGATCTGGCTTCAGATGAGACTCAATACTGACCCTTTAAAAATGACATTAGTGAAAAAATAAGTATGGAGTTTTGGCATCTTTGTACAACAGATATAATCTTACTAAAAAAAGTTTTTTTTAAAAGAATAATCATAATGTTTTCTGTGTGCAGGATGAATGGACACATTATATACCCGTAATTAGTATCATTGTACTTTTATGCAGTGTTCAAATTAAATAATGTCTTATATCGGGCCCCAGCATTTCGGTCACCTTAAATATAGACTTATTTATTGTAAATAATTAATTCACATTATTCACAGTATATTGTCTGCACAAAATTTAGATTTGTCATTATTTTTTTTTATAACTGAAGTCAAATTTTTGGGGAGGACCAGGATCCCCCCAGCCACCCTCAATTCGAACACTGCTTTTATGTGAAACCCCACTATAGTCCTGTGCCAAACGTTGTTTTCTCTGAAAATACAAAACGATCCAGCTTACAGATTCAACTGGAATGTGGTACAATAACTGATTGTAAGTATATTACTTTAAAAATAAATTATTATAAAATAGACTTGTAAACTTTTTACAATTAATTATCTCCTAAAAAAAGTTCTCAAAGATATCTCAGTCCCAGCCAAAATTATGGCCAGTCATGTGGTAAAACATTTTGTTGAATGGCTTGTAAAAGTCTCGCAGTCTTTGAATCACATCGGGATGGATGTTGGGGTGCGTGCGGCCTTTTGTTTTGCCCAGGCAGTGTGGCTTGCTGTTGCTCTCGGGTCGTTTGAGGCAGGGAAAGCCCTTGGCGGGGTTAAAGTGAAAATGTTTGTTCGTGACCACCCTCCTCAGGCCCAAAAAGTCCTGCACGCGGGCCATCTCGCCAGCGGGGTCGCTGATCAGCCTCTCGCCGCTCACAAACAAGAACTGGTCCAAGGGGAAAAACTGCAGCCACTGCTCCAGGTGTCTGGCGTACATGCCAATCTGAACGGCGCTCCATGAGGTGTCTATTAGATTTGCTGTGAAGTTCTTAAAAGTCAGATTCTCAAAGGAGGGGATGTCAGGTTTCTTTGAGCGAGTCTGCGTGTAGTCTGAAATCGCCCGGGTTACGGGGTCTCGGACCACAACTATCAGCTTGGTGTCCTTGGACATGGCGTAGATCCGGCCCGGCACCTCCTTGGTTACAAAGTAGCTCGGTGTCTTCTCCATGGTCAGCTGACCCTCCAATGTTTTCGGCATTAGTTCCCTAGGAGCAGAGAGGCATGAGTGGGTAAGTACTGAAGAAACATTCATACATCAGATATGAAAAAACAGCAGGATGATCATGCCATACACACACATCTTTTGTTGTTATTGTAGCAAAAGCATTCTCGGTCTCAAAGAGATACCGCAGGTGGTGGTGGTCATGAATCGTTCACAGACCGCTGGACACATATTGCACACAAGAATGTCTTGCCGTTTAGATTTATGCCATTTTCAGATTATGTTGTGCACAAGGAACATCAGTGCATTAAACGTATAAACGTTTATCAGTCAGATGTTTAAAACACTAATCACAAATCTGTGCTTTATAGTTAAAGTGATGAACACAGTCATTGGCCTACACTTACACAAAAAAGGGCTTCAAAAGATTATTCGATGCCAGAAGAACCTTTTTTACCTAATTGGTTCCATAAAGAACCTTTAACATCTGAAATCTGAAACAACTGATTGTAAAAAGGTGAGAATGAGATGATTCTTTAAATATCCTTTGAGGAAACAAAAATGGGTCTTCAATGGCATCGCTGTGAATTAAATGGCACCTTTATTTTTTAGAGTTTAATAGAGTCTTCATCATTGATGATATATTAAGTGCACAGAAGGCATCCATCTCTTTACAGTCTATTAATCCCTCTTAGAGACTTGAAATAATCCTTCAGCACAATCTCTCAACTGACTCACAAAACAGCTTGAAAGCAGACAGAAATTAGTTCTTTGTCTTCCTAAATGTTAAAAATGTTCCAGCTAAAATTCGGTGTATGTGATATTCTATCAATCTAAATGTGTGATAACCAGTTTCAGGCAACCTGTTATAATCGGCAAATCAGGCTTTTAGCCTAAGGCAATGGCTGAAATAGGTCAAGAGGTGTTTACACAAGACCAGACACTTGCGATAACATGTTATGGTGAGAACAAACTCGGGGTCAATTTTGTGTCAAAAAGCACATGGTCATGCAAGCAAATGCTTATTTGGTCACAAGCGTTTGTCCAAATATCTGTCTCTGTTCTGAACAGAGAAAAAAGATTTGGACAAATGCTTGTAGCCAAACAGTTCTTGGCCACTATTGACTACCATAGTAGGAAAAATTACAATGGTGTTCAAAAGTGTCCAAGAACTGTTTGCTTTCCTACATCCTTCCAAATATCTACTTCTGTGTTCAACAGAACAAAGAAATGTATCAAGTTATTTTTCCTACTATGTTAGTCAATGGGGTCCAGGAACGGTTTGGTTATAAACATTCTTCCAAATATCTTTCTCTGGGTTCATCGAAACAAAGACATTCATAAAGATTTTGAACAAATTGAGGGCGAATAAATGATGAAAGTTTTAATTGTCGGTGACGTCCAATAAGACGCTAAAATTCACATTAGTCAAAAACAATTTTAAGTTGAAGTTTCAAGTTTAATTCTGAAGGTCACTGAAATGGTGGGAAAAAGGTCACAAAACACTTTTAACAAAATTTTACAAACATGATAAGTGGACCTCAGAAAAAAAGACCTCTTTGAATTCTTAAACACGATTTATGCTCATATAGCTACTCGAAGACAACTATTCTGCCTGAAACAACACTCGGTCTATGAAGTCAATGTCTATGCGAAGTCTATGTTTACCTCAGAGTTTTGACAGTGACAGCTGTTTCAAAATTAAAAAACCGTTACCGTAATGATTACTCCAGCGAATGGGGTATTTATATGTATATATAGACATTACATCGCACTGAATGTTGCCTTAACCTCTACTTCACGACAAAGTCTAATAGATAATATCTATGCAATTACTGGAAAGGAGTGGGGAGGGGTGGAACGGTTTTGTAGGAGGAAAATAGGAAGGCAGATGAAAGCAGCTTTGGTTCCTCGGTGTATTGAAGAGTCTAAGGATGAGTGCTGAGCCTGTCAGGGGGATTGCTGTGGGCTCAGCTCATTAACCACCTACCACAATAAAAAGAAAGCCTGTGGTGCATCTTATGTAATCTTAGAAACCTCTCTCACTATTTCTCTCCGGACCCTCATCATTAAAATAGGCTGTGAAAAAAACATAAACCTAATGAGACAGAGACTTAATGTGGGGGGAGAGGCCCACCTCCGTATCGGGTTCAATTATGTCCACAGTCCCTTAAACACACAAGCAGAGCCTTGTAAGCTTTTCACGGCGGCCCAGGGGGAAACTAAACACAAGTGATGAAACTTTCCACCTGGTTCCCCTGCAAAACAAACCTGCGTCGAGAGTGCTTGCATTATTCATGCGAGCAGACAGATGCTAACACGTGTCTGGTGTAAGAATCGAGAGTAAGATGTGGTGCGGCGTGTTATGCGATTTGTTCTTTCTGACTGACTGTGGAACTTCGACGCAATGGCTGTTCATCTCCATCCGGCACTTACGGAGACACTGATCCAGAAACTACACTTAAGTGTATTAACGTGTTAAAAATTGCACCACAGGTTAGCTTTTTATATAATGGGTAAATTTGGATGTTATCAAGCAACAATGACAGAGGTGCAACCTGACAGTCTAACTTATAAAGTCTTAAAGCAGCTACAGTTTAGGATAAAGCGACCCTGCTATGTAGGGGAAAAGTAATCGCAGGGTTAAATGAGAGAGTCTGCTGTGTTAGACGGCTGTTATTACGCTGTGTTTTGTCTAGAGGGAAGTGAGCTGTGTCTCCTCCTGAGCATGTTTTTGAAGAGCTCTCTGTAAACCTGTGTTTATATTATCTGCTATCAGGTAGCGTGTTCAAAGGCGGCTGTTTGTGACTTTAAAGTCTCTGACTGTTTGAAGTTCACTCAGGATAGTTTAACATGCTAAGAAGGCAGTCAAAGAAAAGCATTTGCAGGAGGGAACGGCACTGTTTCATGGGTTATTGTTCAGTGAGTTTCTCGGTTTTCTTGGATTAATGGTGGAACACCTACTGTCGGTACCGAGATCCCTAGATGTGTGTTTTCATCCGGAAGACTGCTCATCTGCTGTACGTTAAACATTCACCGAACGTTTTTGTCAGGTGTTAGAACAACAGCAGATGTTTTTGACATCTAAGATTTAAAATGTAATTGTAAATTTGTGTTTTTCAAGATGTATGGACAAAAATATGACACAGTGAAGTTGCACACAGAGACCACTACCCTTATTTCAAATAACCTAATAATTAACATTTGACTTAAATTCCTGTCCCTCAAATCTACAGTATGTCTTATTAAAGCTATGTCCCTACTATATTGTTGGACATATTACAGATATTTTTGACATATCGCAATGTTTTTAACATTAAGGATGGTGTTCGGAGAGGACGTCATTTCTCCAAGAACCCAGAATGGTATAAAGGGTGGTGGTATGCAGCTACTTCAAATACAATCTGACAGAGTTTCGCTCGACACGTTCCAGACCTGCATCAAAGCACAAGGTCGTGGGCTGTGGGTCTTTTCATGACTCTTATCATTTTGCGTGAACCCAAAGCTTTTCTGTCAGCAGATAAAAGACAAATTAGAGAAAATATAAATTTTGGTTCATCCGTTCTTGAAGCCACATGGGTTTTATATTGCCCTTTTGTGTCCTTGTTAACATTCAGAGAGAAATGCGGTTCTCATCTTTGTATGATCATAAAACATCGTGTTCTTCTAATAGTGTAAGTCACTTTTGTCTTTGACTTCACATATTTAAATGTAAAACATGGTGAGTTTAATACATACGAAGCATTTTGGTGGCGCTTCTGACACAAAATAGCCTCTTTTGGCCTAAGTCTACTTCAACATTTCAACCTTTGCAACAATCCCATGATGCACTGGGAGCATGGAGATACATTTCTAATGTAGATGATGAGAAGAGAATTGTTGACAGTTGACTTGAATAAAAAAAGTATTAATGCAAAATAGATTTTTAACCCCAAATTTGTTTAATGTCCTTACCAGAGGACTGTTTAAAGGGACAGTTCAGCCACAAATATAAATTCTTTCATCATGTACTCACCCTCAAGTTGTTCCAAACCTTTATAAAATTGTGCTCTTCTGCAGAACACAAAGAAAGATATTTGGAAGACTATAGACTGAATTGGGGCACTATTGACTGCCATAGTAGGAAACAAATACTATGGTAGTCAGTGGTGCCCCATGGGTATTTGGTTTCATACATTCTTCAAAATATCTTCTTTTGTGTTCAACAGAACAAAGTTTACTCGACTTTAGTGTGAGTCAATTAAGAAAGAATTTCCATTTTCAATTTTTTCACCAAACACAACATCAACCAACATCTATCCAGAGGAAAAGTTACGAGTGTGTTTTTTTTAAGATTCCGCTCGCTCTGTTCCACTCAAAGCTTTTTTCAGAGAGATCCTGCAGCGATTCTCAAAAAGACTTTCACCCCCTGAGCACATTTGCATACAAAGTGAAGAAAGGAACAACACAATTCATTCTAATTGCCTACTCTTTCTCACCGGGGTTAATGCAGAACCTCAGGGGTCCCAGAGACCCCCTTTAAAACATTCAGCATCACACTCAATAGACTCACTTTCAATTTACTGCCAGCATCTGCCATCCAAAAACAAAACACTGCCTTCAGCTCTATTAAACTAGTCAATGAAATAAACAAAATGATTGCTCCAGAAAAATCTTGACTAGACATTATTTCTGTTAAAAATACCATCCTCTTAAAGAGACAGCTGGTAATACTTTAAAATAAATCTTCCTTCACGAAGTAAATGGAATAAAATGTGTCATAATGTTGTCTTTAAAGGCCTCACGAACTTTCATTTGGACACGAACCAAAGCAACACCACGGTATTGTTTACAGTACGTTAAAAATGCTATTTTATATCAAAATTAGTGATGCGCTGATATGTATATTTTGGCCGATAACCGATCATTCTTGAACACTGGTAGCCGATAACTGATAAATTGGCCGATGTTTTAGTAATTTAATATTACATTTTCTGAGAATTATTTTGTCCCCTGAAAATCATGTACCAAAAAGTGTACTTTTTACACTAATTCAAGATTCTTTAACTTTGAAACTTTTCTGTTTATTTAATAAACAAATTGAAGATGTTCTCCCAGAGCAACCCAAAAAGACAGAAAGACAGAAAGCATTTAGACAGCAGTGTTTGAATGTGAATGTGTTTTTGTTCCTATAATAAACACATTCATATTGTACCTACATTGGCAATGTTTTGCTAATAGCAGTAAGTGAATAATCACAACAGAAAGACAGAACGGTACCGTATTTAACAGTGAGCAACGTGCACCTGAAGTGCTTCAAGCAGAGAAATGATTCATCATTTATCAGCCTAAATTTTCTGTGTTTGTTGTGCATTTCAATCAAAATGATAATAATTCTGTAACATGGTTTCTAACAAGCTACTACGTCCTGCCATCTCATATCATGCCTGAATCATGGGGTTTGCTCGGAAAATAAATCGCATGTTAAAGTCTTAAATACGTTATAGTTATTCATATCAACAAATGAATGGCTTATCCAACAATGCTCCGTGAATACATCATCCCCGGTTTCTTTCGAAGCCTTTGTGTTTCAAGTCAAGCTTCATGTACCCCTCCAGTCACCCCTCCGAACACCTCCTACAGGGAGCACATGGACGCTTCCTCTGTGTTAGGCTAACAGTGGAGCACAGCTCAATACCTCTATAGGAGATTTGGCCACCTGGCTACATGCTCCTCTCTCCAGGTTTCTGCTTCACAATTAGTCTGCCGAGATCGCTGGATAAATCAGCTCATCCTACTCTTTGCTTTCCCCTAGTAGTCCCACTGTGCTTAGTGAAGGAACCTCAGATTCCCCCGCAGAAACAATAGAGAGGCTTATGAGGAATCTGTAAGCTGCATCCATCTCAAAATGAACAGAGGTCAACAAACCGTGACACTAAAAAACAACTTCGTTTCCATATGGATCAGAATGAAAACATTTTGTGTGTAGTAAAAGCTAAAGGTTCAACTTGAGCACATATTCTTGTTTAGACGTCACATATTTGTCAATCACATATTTTATGAAGCTACACATTTCACCACACTATTTCTCGATACAGATGTTTGGTAAAAGAATAAATAAGTTGAATCAAGGGTGAGCGTCAAACTAACCGCCGCATATTGATAATGTCGCACCTGACTTAGACAGGTGTTACACAACCAGAAAGCATAATGTTTATTTAGGGTATGTTTGTCTTGAGCCTTAACCGTGTGTTTAGGTCACCATTCCCAAAGTCCTCTGCAGCTGCAAATACTTTGCAAGTCTGACATTCTCAGTATCAATATGCCAAACCCGAGTAAAGTCATAGAAAGCAATGAAGACTCGTGTGAATTGAAATGTTCAAGGTCAAGATATTGTTTTTTGTGAGTGAAATTGATCAAAAATATACAAAATGCATGGGGTAGTCATTTTAGATCATTAATATAATTTTATTGGCCAAATTAACTAGGGCGTTATGACTTAATACAAAATAATGTTTTAAGGAATAAAACGAATAACCAAAGACTATTGGTTTTCTTTCGATTCCATCCATAATCGTTCACATTCATTCTATAGCAGTCACATAATTCCTGGATCATCGAAGTTGAATCATCTTTAATCCTGACCGTGACGTCAAACACAAGAATCAATAACAGGGCAATGCTTCCACCCCGGAGGTCTTTCGGGGTTAAACGTGGGGTGGATAAACTCACCTGTAGCCCTCGAGTCCTTTCTCATAGTTGCGATCAAAGAAGTGCGGTTCGGCTCCCACCGCTCGAATATCAGGATGAAGGCGCAGAAACTCCAGCAGCGCCCGCGTGCCTCCCTTCTTCACCCCTATAATAATCGCCTGGGGCAGCTTTTTGGTCTCGGAGCCGTTCGGGGCACCCGTCACTCCCGAGTCTTCGTCGTAAGTCGTCTCGCCTTTGCTTTCCTCCCAGCCATCTCCTCTGCTCTCGGAGTCACTCTCGTTATTCAACAAGCCCCTGGACCGGGATTTGAAGAGCATCTCGAGCTCCTGGTTCTGGAGAGGTCTGGGTGGCGGTATCCTCCTGCTCCTTTCATCCAACATGAAAGTGGGTGTCGTGGAGCAGTAGCCCACGCAGCAGTAGAGCATGTACACCCAGAGCGACAGCATGATGCAGAACACAAAAAGTTTATTTTTCAACTGCTGAGTAGGTTGACAAAGCAGACTATATTCCATAGGACTCCTGGATGTGTACCAATGTCCAACGGGGCATATTGGCAAAGAAACTTGCTCCTCCGCATAAATCCATGTAGCATGCAGGCATCTCCGCAAGAGAGGAGAGAAAAGCGGAGGAATGATCGTATTCACTTCATGTTGGTGTCTCAAGCGGTCCTGGAGATGTAGAAAGTCATATCTGCGCATCACACCGCAGCCTCCCACTGGTAGATGTCATCTGAGTGAATGACGGGGCCCTGGGCGGTATTTAAATGAGATGGCGTGTGATTGGCAGCGGAAACGACCAATCAGATCGTGAAGATGTGTTTGACATTTACTAACGTTATTTTGTGCGTTTTATGTTAATGCAATCAAACATATTTTGATCAATTAAACCATATTATAAATGAAAGGCTTAAAATATAAAAAGTTGTATACGTGCCGTATGAATGTAAATGATATACATTGCATTCATACAAAATACGTTTTTAAATGTTTCCTAACAACCGTAATATTTTTCATGTGAATTGTCACACAACAGACTCGTTTCACATTCAAATGTACGTATTTTACAGATTAATAAACTACAATGGTAAATCTCTAAGGAAAAGACGAAATTTAGGCTTTGCGCAATAAGATGAGATGATTTATGAATGAGATCAAAGAAATAACGCAATCGTTAATGCAATGAGATGCAACACAAACCATTAACAGGTTGATGAAAGAAATGGCAGTTTTTTTTCAGAGGATTCCCAATAAAATGGTGTAGACACGATTCTAGCAGATATTTCTACATCACCCACTGCTCGTCTCTTGCTCTCGGCTATAAACATGTCACTGTGGTACAAAATACTTTACATGATGATATGTATTGATATTTTTACATTGAGAGGCAGAGTGTTGAATGGAGACACATCTGAGCTTGATAATTGTGTCTGCGGCGGTCAGGGGCCCTGGACCCCACGCACCTTCAGCATTCTACAGGATTATCAGGACAGGATTACGCCAGGGCTGCCACGTCAATCTGAGTTTCAGCCGAACCACACAACTACTGGCCACTAATCCTTTTATCTCATCTGCCACACGGTGTTCATGTGCGTCTGTGCATGTGAGATGAGACTATCTGAATTTCCTGCATGCACCAAGGTCTGAGAAACACTGTTGCTTCCTGCCAGGTCGTCCTCTTTATTAACTAAAAGTTAGAAAACAAACACTTGTTTCTGTTGAAAGGACACCTTGCTTCTGCAACGCTATACTGATACAATGTTTTTTTAATGATGGACGTAATGTCATGACACTTTTCAAAATCAGTTATTATAGCAATTCAACTATAAAATCAAGTTTTATTCACCAGCTTCAACTAGTTTTGCTTAAGCACGCAGGGGCCGCTTACACAGTACCATTTTCAATGAAATACGGTCAACTTTTTATGCGTTTTAGTTGGTGGGGGGCGCCAAATGTAAACTTTTTAAAAACAATGCTATTAATGTCTTGGTCGTCTGTTGTCAAAACCTTTTAAAATGCACTTTTCCGTTTCTAAAACGTATTTGTTTTGTACATTTCATCTGAAATGCAAAAATCGAATTTGTTAGATTGTTAGCTAAAATGTCGTATTTCCATTCAGTTTTTCACATCTATCAACAACCCGCCGCCACACCTGTCTGTGTCACATGTGCTTGTAATTCCATCACATGTGATGATTTTGACACAATTGAAAAAAGTCATAGAGAAATGAACAAAGGGCAAAAAGAGAAAAGTAATATATTCTGTGCGAGCGGTTTGTTCTTTCCGAGCGCCTCCGTTTCGTTTTGATTGGCACTTCAAAGTAACTCGGGGACTAGAAGGGAGGGGACGCCATGGTGGGAACAAAAGACACCTGAGGGGTGGGAGTGCAAAGATCTAGACCGCAGAGCTCTACAGCATCCGGAAGAGCATATGGGCAGATCAGCTTGGCCTGTTCTGCTTAATGATGCACACACAACCTGCCTGTGTGTCTTCAGAGAGATTTAGTAGCTGTTCCGTTGACACATCAAAGGACTTACGGTCTTCAACATCTCCCTCGATGGAATATCTGTAACTGTACCATGTTAACATGTGCTCCTCTGATCGCTCATTAAATCAAACACTGAAACCATTTCTGCATTCCTGTGGTTAGTCCTCTATTAAAATAAAAGCTTTGGGCTTTTAAACATTTTTTTTTCAATAGAAGAGCTTCAAACAAGTATTATTTATATTTCTCGCTTGCACCCACATACAGACAAGTATGCGGTCGCGGCTACCACCCACTAACCTTTATCACACAACACGTGGAAAAGCGTACTGACAAAATCTGACAATATTTAAAAGACTTTCGTTTCGTATCCTTTATGACAACAAATGATCTCTTGCTATCTAAATGAATTTTGTTTATCATCTTGTAGTCTGCACGTGCGAGTCGCTCTGAACACATTGAACAGCAGCTTGTGTCCTCATTAGCCGGGTCACAACAGGAAGAGCTGATTGATACTAATGACAGGCTCATTAACTATGCAGAAAAGCAGATCAACACACCGCTCAGCCTCTTTAAGTTGTGTTCCAACGTCATTTGATCGAGCTAAGACTGCTTTAAATGTCTATAAATTCCAACAAGGCTGCTGAACTCTTATCTTATCTCCCCCTCTGAGGTCCAAGTCCGCTTGGATTTCGGGGCATTATCCTTAAGAGACAGCTTTATCCCGCTATTTTGTCCTTGTGTTGCCGTTGGCAAATGTTATAAAGCAAAAGGCCACTTAATCACTTGAGCTTAGAGGATCTGAAGCAGGATTGTGTGCTGAGTGTCTCTGACCTCCGACCTCTGCCCGGGTGCTCATTCTCAGAGACTCCACGACAACTCTATCTGCCATAATTCCCATCTTTATCAACTGTGTTGCACAACACAATAATTGTCAATATTGCACAAAGACAATCGTATTAACCGCTTAAATGTTACATGTATTCATTTAGTAATTGATATTGTCAGCATTTTTTATTGAGGAGGAACTAAACCTTTTTAAACATCAAATAAAAAAGGCAGCAAATTCGGCAGCTTTTGGATCTTGTTGGTCTATTTTTGTCAAGACGAACTTAACGGAGCAGCCCCTAAATTCAGCTATACCTGTTGACACTATAGCAACATATATTTTGATAATATAAATAAGAGGTTTCCTCAAACACGGGTATAATCAAAGGTAGAGACAAAATGCACATTCACTCCCATACTACTTATTTTTCTTGTCATGAAGGAATAAGTTGAATTGCAATATCAAAATACCTTAAGGCTGCACAATTATGGCATACATGTTTATATTATTCCCCTTGATATTGTAAGTGTAATTAATAATGTTGATTATATTATAATGTTTTAATAAACGCGGCCATGAGCTACATGCTTCACGATGTAAACGCGCCACTTGCGCATAAAGAACAATAAACGTGTGAACGATACAAGTCATTGTAAGTTGATGGAATAAACTTTTTTAATGCAACCGCAAAAGCAAGTGGCTTTGACCCAAGCTCCTTATGACCCAAAGTTTGAGAACCTTTGATATAAAGGACCATACTGCCAGTTAGCGTAACGGGTTGATACATTTGGGTTCGCACACTCATTTCACAATTAAATTATATCCATGGTTGGATTTATTTAGGAATTTGGAGTTAACTTTGAGTTTACCATGGACCATCATCAGTCACAATCTCCGTAATAAAGACGTCCAGATGTAATCCATCTACTTTATCTTACAGGGTTTATTTATCGAAACAGCCTGAATGTGGACTCCAAAAGGGTCTAAACTCATATTTTCATGCACTTTAGGGGTGAAAGTAAACACATTATTTAATGCAGGCATGTATATTTAAAGAGCGTGTCTGGACAGCTTGAAATTATTTGTACAACAAATTTTACCATAAAAGGAAAACAAATCTAATAGACGTAGTGTCCAAATGGAGGGATCATATTAGAGATCCTTGTTTCTGTTTTTCCCCTTAAAATGTAATTTGCTTCACTAATGAGCTTTGATGATAAATTCCTTCATTAACAAATGTTATTCTCGGCTAATAGCGATATGAAAATATACTGTATTATACTATTTTTGGTAAAATGCCATGTACTATAATGATTTTGAACCTCACTATACACATTATTAATTATTATTACTATTCATACGACAATATTTTTCATTTACTAAGATTAAAGAATACTGTAGTATACTTTAGGAAGCATACTATTCTATACTACAATACAGTATACTCCAGTTAACTATACACAGTAAAACACTTACGATTTTTCACGTATTTCTGATAATAAGGTAAAAATGGTCAAATCACAGAAAAAACCTTAAAAAACTTACATTTTTGTGGAAAACCTGTTATTTTACGGTTTATTTCCGGGCCCCCGAATAGTACATGGTTATAGGGTTTGTTCAATTTTCAAGTTCAGTACTTTTATTTTTTTAATAGAGTCTATTTTAGAAATAAAAACCCTAAAATGACAGCAGCAGACTGCAATTTTACAAGAATAAAAAGAAAACATGTACTTTTACAGAAGAAAAAACTGTTATTTTACTGTATATTTCTGGTGCCTCAGCAGTTTTTTCACTGGATTTTTTAAAGGTAATTTTATAATATCGTTGATCTGAACTAATGAAATATACCATTTACTGATCATTTCCGCAACGATGAGTAAAAACTTTCATTGTGTTGCTTCAGAATAGCTCAAATG